>NW_003456428.1:2501728-2781784 GCF_000151425.1 Trichophyton rubrum CBS 118892
ACATCTTTTTCCTGTTGTTTCCTGTCTTGAGTGCTCCGTATGTTCTCTGTCTCTTCTCATCATGGGTTCACCACGGCCACAAAAAAAGTTATCGGAATAAATTCGGACGGGCAAATGGAGTTGACCGCTGTTTCTGTCTCTGTTTTCTTCTTCTCTTTCTGTTTTCCTCCCTTTATGTGTGTTGCCGCCCTATACCATCGAATCTGATATCCGTTTTGATTCCCAATGACGTACCCCTTTTTTTATTCTTAACGAACTACTTATAATCAACAACTATCTCTTGTTTGCTACTCGCTTTCCATCAAACCTTCTGCAGCGCATCTTCTGGCAAAAGCTGAGGCCCAGATCAAGTCAACCTTGTGCTAACGGAACGGTTGGCTCCCTCCCGCTCCTCCACCTCCCGTATTCCTCCCACTGCAGCGTAACGAACAAATAAGAAACAAAGCAACACCTAAGATAAAAAAACAACTTGCCAGCCTATCTTGGCCATGTAAGCAAGTGGGTGGTGGCAGACATGCATAGCTGATTTATTTTTCGTCTTCTTTTCTTCTTCGTCTTTCGTCTTCCGCGTCCTTTTCCTTTCTTTTTGTCCCACTGCAACTCACATTCATCCTTAACTACCCACCCGCTCCCTGGCCGTACGCCGTGTAACTCCTCGGCTCAGCGACTATCAAATGGGCCAGGCATCTTTAGTGGGCGTTAACGCTGTACGGAGTATAGCAGGAGAGGATTGACCCTGCGATAATACCCTACCAAAAAAGAAACAAAGCAAAGACTGTCTCAGCGATCGACCGCACATCCAGCTGCGTTCCTTCAAGGGTCAGCAACGCCCTCTGCCTATCAAAATACAGAGAGCAAGAAAAGGGCGCCTGGCGAGCTCACGCCCAAGGGTGGCGGGAGACAGGGGAGCGAAGGGCGGAACAGCAAGGAACATGTCCTAACTGACTTACGGAGGATGCGTTTATATTGCCAGCCATCGAAGGCCCATGTAGGGCCATGCAGGATGCAGTTTTGGATACTGATTGTCTATCTGTGGGCGTTGATCTGGCGCCAGCAGGGATTAATGAGTTAGTGAGTTCACTGCTTAACTCAGTACTTACGGGAAGGGTATATTCTCTGCTTCTCCAGTTTCTAGACTCTGCGTATCTTCGCTTCTTTCTCTTTTTTTCCATCAGGGTTGTCAAAGTAGTTAACTAACGAACGAACTACTTAATTAGTGAGCATTGCTTTTTTTGCTTTTTGGTGATTTCAAATGCCAACCAGCCTGTTCTTCGTCGCCTGGGGAAATGGCCGTACAAACCGCCGAGTTAGTCAACTCATCACCAAGGCGGAATATTGCTCCTCATGGATTATCGTCGAGATGAGATATGCCATTCTTCGCTGACTTAGGATGCAATTGCATCAAGATACCGGTAAAGAAAATGCATACCATGGACCAACTGTATAGTTGTTATGGTGTCCAAGGTTCAGAAGTTAAGCAGTTAGCTATGGATCATCATGGGGAGATCCATGGCCTTAGCTGATGATACCGTTACCTCCAGCAGCTATGGCGATACGCTTAACGACTTACGACTTACTACGGGTTGAAGCATATCCATTAGATAGTGCATAGGGCCAAGTAGAGTTGATTGTTAGAATTGCCTGTGGCGATTATCTCAAATCTCGGGGGCGGTCAATCAATGATATCAAATATTAAAGAGACGCTGCAACTGCTCAGATTCACGTCCACTTCTTCCTCAATACCCGTGAATACGGCTTTGAGTACCAATCGATTGTTGGTGTTGCGACTAGGATGACTGCAACATTAACTGACCCTGTTGAGTTACTAATGGATATCTAGTACTGTCAAGAGGAGATTCAATCGCATTGAACGTAAAATCCATGGAGCACGCTGATAATAACCCCTCTCGTTATTCTGTTTAATTGATGATTCGAGTGTTCTTCATCCATTGGTGACTTAGACTATCCCAATACCGTGTGTATAATAGACAAAAGATATACAACCAGGCAGATCATCGAGTCATTCTATATTGCAGTTCCCCAAGATAAAAATAAAAATAAAAATAAAAATAAAACATATATATACTCATGCCATGAGATTAACATATATATTGGTCCAAACTAGCCTTGCGCTAGCGTTATATACCAGACACGGGGAAAGTGAGATCTGGGGACAGCCGGCCTATACATCAAGCATACTTCTGACACGCGGTTGATTTCTGGCCTGCGAGACGAGTGTTTCGCCGGATGACTGGGAAAACTGGCTTGCCGCACTGCTGTGGAGTCGACCTGTTCTGGGTCCAGGTTCGACGGGTGCTTCGGTAGGTTCGCTACCAGTAGACTGGGGATTTGGAGGGTGGCGATGGTCATCTGTGAATGGGTCTGCGTTGCTTTGTGTGTGGGAATCGACGGAATCCCTATATCGGTTGGTATCAATAACGCCCATCTCCACCCTTTGTTCTATATTTCGTTGCGTCGGTCTACCACCGCCAACCTCTGTAGTGAGAGCGCGAAGCCTTGCCTCATAACTGTTTCCAACGTCGCCCTTGAAGTCGGGCCTCAGCCGCCTCCACCATGCGGGCTTCCTTCTACCGGCTTCGATGCCGAGCTCAGTGTCGTTGGCACGCCCACGCTGAATTCTCTGCCTTATCAACTCCCTATCCTCGTTAGATTCAAGATAGGCGAAGATATTGAGAACCGTGACTATCATAAGATGTGGCCCATATCCTAAGCCATAAAGATACCCCGGATTGCCGTCATATTTCAGAGGGGATATTTGCCAGATAAAGGAGGATGCAATATTGAATGCAACAGAAATTCCCGCAAGGGTAATAACGATAATGAACTTGGCTGGGATAGACATCACTATGGATATAAGTGAAGGTTGTCCCTGAGCCTGCCACTTATATCTGAATAAGCTATGTCCAAGGCTGTAACATATTATGCAGATACAAAAGCCTGTAATGATGTTTCCGGCTTTGAAGCGGACATCAGTTGCTGCTTTCTTGGCTATAGCTTCTTGTTGGTCAAAGGTTCGTTGTTTCTCTATCGCCGACCACGATCTTGGGATGTATAGGAAGAAAGACAAAAATGCAAATAAATAAAATATTAGCGGCAGGAAGAGCTCTTGTCGCTCTCTAGTTGATTCTGCAGGGAACGCGGAACTATCTCGGTCAACTACCTGGCGTTCCTGCCACGATCCCCTACAATCTATGTTAGAATAAAAAGCAGGACAAAACAAAATAAAAAGAAAGACAGGTTACTAACCAGTGCCGGACGCCCTCCCATATCATGGCAAGCATCACGGGTATCATTAGATAGTAGAAGAAGCTCTGCAAAATGATCGCGGTCTGAGGTAGATAGTCACGATCCACGTCAATGCTCATGAAGCAGCTAACCACTCCGCAGACAGTAAGAAATATCATCCAATACCACGGTGCTCTCCTCCCAACAATTGTCCACCGCTTTTCAAGCGGTAGGAACCGCTCGCCGTGTTTTCGGAGGTTGATGACCGAAAGGAACAATGTGGCCGCAAAGAGAGCTGCAAATGCAACTCCGATGCTCCCTCGAGCCTTCAGGCCTTTAATCGGGACATAGCATGATGTACCGTTTATAAATGTTCCGTTCGACAGGAGAAGTGGCTTGTAGATATCGAACGTCAACCAGCAATTAGAGCCGTTCGAAAGCGTCCCGTTCGAATAAAGGGTATAGTTAAAATAGTTTAAGGTCGTGGTATTGAAGTGAACACCGTTTATCAGCGTGTCAGTTTCGTTATCGCCAGGGGGGAACTCGAGAAGCTCCCGCATGGAAAGAATTGTCATGGCGAACGGAAGCTGGGGAACCCGTTAAAACCAGCAGAATCAATCGCCTCAGGAAGCGAAATGGCGACACAGCCAGGCACCTATGGTCCCATTGATAAGGGGGACAGACTGCTTACGAACGGAGGCCTATCCGGGGGAAACGAAAGTGAAGTGCAGTCCTAACGGACTATTATATTTACCTACACGGCAACTTCGGAAAGAAAAATCAACGTCATGGCGCTGCTTATGTAATACATCACGTGTGTTCCACTTTTTAAGCATAACCTTAATCTTGTTTGAAGACTAAAGAATGTTATTTTGTTGTTTATTTTTGTCAGTTTCAACTTCATTTCTTCAAGTTCAATAACTGATAAGACTGGGCAGTAATTCTGCTACATGGCCTAGTCGGTGGATTTAGCATACAACATTAAAATCATGATCCATATCATCCTTGCTACCGGTATCTCCATAAGACCTATTCATTAGCTCCATAAGCTATAGCGGCCGGAAGTTGCGAGTTGGATGCAAATTAGAAGCGCGAACGTTGGCGTTCGATTCCGGCGGCACAAGTATCATCGTGCCATCTGAGCAGAATATCGTCAATATACCACATAGTAGCTCTACCATCCATCTGCGCGTCGATCTCAATTCCAGATAACCCACTGAAGCCATCCCCAAAGAGGACTTCGGTTAGGATACAGTGTTTGGGTTCGTGGCAGGGAGGAATTGTGAATCTGCTAACTCCAGCACGGATTTCAGTACCGGATTCCGCAGAGTACTTTGATCCCTGGACAGTTAACTCGCAGGAAAGAGAGGCATTCCCAGTATTGCAGCCCACTTGAGCACTGAAGGCATCGAACCAAAACAGTTTCTGAGAAGCGCGGGGTCCTCCTCCAAAATTTCCCTTGGATTGAGGCTTCTCACCCTCTCGTTTTGTTGGAACATGTATACCAATGTGAGGATTCGACACTGGAGTAAATAGCTCCGCTGGAGGGGGTCCGTACGACCAACCACTAGAGAAAAGAAAATGGTGGTATGGGCTAAAGATGGGCGGGAAAGCAGCTGTTTGGTTTTTGCCAGGTGAGTACACCGGAAGATCATCAAACTAGACATATTGTTAGACCAAATATATTATATTGGAGTTAGCCGTCTTACGTTAATTTTGAAAACGCCAGTTTCCCCGCACGTGGTAGGAGTTGCACCAGCTGCGGTAGTGCGTGATAAGGCTACCTCACCCTTCCCTAAAATACATTAGATACACAAACTCACTGAATTTTCATCAATAGTACTTGGAATATGTAGGCTGCCAGTAGCCATGAAGGTATACATACCGAAAGTTTGAATGGGTGCTATGGATTTGGCAGATACCAACGGAGATGGTTGTTTCCCATCCCATGCTTCCTTCCATGCCGCTACGTTGCCCTTTTTTGTTGCGGTCACCGTATCTCCAACTGATCCTTCATGCACTTGTGATCGCATTGATAAGGTGGAAGGTTTGGCTGTGGAGAGTTGCATTTCGTATTCGATCATTCCAGCTTTGATGGCTTCGCTGGTCGAAGGTGTTACAACGGTCGAAGCATTCCATCCGCCAGAACCAAGCCCAATTGAAGGAAATGCAGAAGACTTGGTTGTTAGAGCTTTAATTGAACTTGGAATACTTATGATGGATCCAACTGTGGGGCTTGGCTCTGTGGCCGTGGAAGTGACCAGGGTTTGTTGTTTAGTAGCTGAACGGGTGGATGTGGAGAGCACCGTCGTATGAAAGAGTATCTCAGTAATAGTGACGGTGACGATATTTGCAACAGAGCAGTTAGGCTCACTATCCACGAGGGGCTTGGAAATAACATCTGAGGTGATTTCCTTGCCTTGCGTCGTAACTTTCTTCCCAGCGAAGTGACATTTTTCAACCACAGAGATGGTGCTTGTATATGGCATAAAACTAGTGGTTAAGAACGCTGGTTCATCAATAATGTTAGCCGCGAGTGGAAAGGTAGTGGAAACAGCTTGCGTAGAAGCAGTAACATTTTGGAAGGGAGCGAATGCTGCCTTCGTTGTACGCAGCGTAGGATGTTGGATCCCCGATGTGGACAGGGCCTCACGACCGAGTCTAAAATCGCCAGTTGACCGTCTATAGTTTAAGTATCAGCACTGCTCTGGGACGAGACGCGAAATAGTGAGGTGACAAAGGAGGCTTGTACATCGTCAGGGCACAACAGTAATGCCCTGGGATGAAGCTTTCGGCATCTACCCATAACAAGATGATATCAACTGAAGTAGCAGTAAGTGATAGGACTTACTCTCGGGGTAAAATAGCGGAAAATGCTCCCCCAGCAAGCGCTCCAATAGCCAGACAAGATAACAATGAGACACGCATCGTGACTACGATAGCTACCGTTGGTGTAGCGTTTGCCAGGTGTTGAAGGAAGCTGGTTCAAGCAAATTGAAGGAGGGAGAGATGGTATAATCTGATAGAAACACTTGTTTCCTCGTGGCGCGATCAAAGGCGTTCTTGGTATGAAAAAGGAGAGAGAGACATTGACGCGTTGAAGTTGGTGAAGTGAGGATGTCGTTGTTTGCTCTTCTGGGACAAAGTAGTTGGAGCTGCCCCGTGACCCGGGCGATGCAACGCCGGCAAGGCGCATGAATGGTAGGCAACGAACGACATCGTAGTAACTATCACTCACTTTGTATTTGAAAAAAAAAAAAAAATTGTCTTCTTGTTTGGGGAAAATGCCAGGTATCTTCTACGGTAGCTTTATGGAAATGGGATATGTTATATAGAAGACTACATCACTCAGGGCTTACTGTTATAGCGCACATAGAGAGGCTACTAAGTATAGCATAGTGCTGTGGTTAGGGTATAGTTTTGGGTTTGTCGTACCATTTCATGGAAATAGTAGGGGAACACATCAACGATCATGTCATGCCAGAGCAGCCATACTTACCCCTGAAACCCATGGATATGAAAGCCTTTTTGGCCGGAGTGAGGTTAATACCCGTTGATAAAATAAACCGAGAAAGTATTCTTGTGAATCCAGGTATAGGACACACTTAGTCAAACAGATGAAAGAACTGCCATATCTAGACTCAGATATATAACAGGCCGGTCCGGAGGAAGTAGGAGGTACCTTGTAAAGCTAGTTTTAACCAAAGCCCAGGAGACCAGGGACAAGCAAACCATAAGAATCATATGTTCCATGGTAATGTACCATCGGCTCTTGTAGCACGATGATAGTCCATCTGTTCAACAGAAGAGCCGTAAAAGGGCGAAAAGCGGTAATTTGCAGATGTTGTGTGGGAGGCTGCATACTCAATCCTCGGTGTCAAAGAATCAAACATTGGCCGTCTCTTATTTTTCGACTCCACCTAGCGGCATACTATGGATATTTTCGTAAATGGCAGTAAAGATGTTTGATGGAGTGACCGGAATTGATGCACCTGGATCCATTAAAATTATAGAAAAGCAATCGCCCGTCTTCTCAGCTTTGGAGTCAGCCATCACGGCCTGAAGTATCGCTATTGGTAAATCATCAGCCTGAGTTGGCTCGTATCTGCAACTTACATTAGCATTGGCCATTCATCTCGAGCACAGATAGACAATGGCATGAACGATGTACCAATCCTTCGAGGGTATTGTTAAATGGCCGTTGGGTTTCATGGGGAAGAAAAATTCTAGCTCCCACCTCTAAAAAGCAGATAAGAAAAAGCAGCCTCAAAGGAAATTGCTTAGAATATAAGATATCGTCGTGATTTCAATTTGTCTGGCTAGGCGCCTTTCATTGGAAGCACCCGTATCTTCGAGTGGCATCTCGGATCAGACTACCCTCTAGGGGAGCAGAACTGCTCCACTATTTAGACAGGGGGCCACAAAAGTAAAGGTGAGCTTTCCATAACACACTCCACCATGTTTGTTTGCCCCAAGGCTTTCGGTGGGTGGAGAGATAAGATCAACAGTGCAGAAAATGCGGGACATGATGTATGACAGAGCCGTCGTCCATCAACAAAATATTTCCTGTCGCACACCGCGGATGCCTGATCTAAACCAGCTCGAGATAACGTAGCATGACGATGCATGTATTCACAGACGACAGGCTTTTCTTTCCGCAGTGTATCACGAAAACAATCTCAACAGGCCAACATATACTGGCCGAGATTTCCCGTCACAGCCCCGCTCCGGCAGTGGAAAGAGAGATAGCTTCCGATTGTTGACACAGGCTGTTGTGGGGACGAAGCATGCCACGCATAACCAGCAACCGTATTAGAAGGGCAAATAAGCTGTGACAAATACTCCATATTCTGTCCCATACTTGGTCATCGCACGTACAGTGTACTATTTCTCCGTATGATCCGAGATTACCTGGTTACTGAAGAAATTCATACCCCAGAAATGTTATCGAGCCAGCATTCGACGTTAACGGATGCTCGGAAAGCCTAAAGCATTTCCTGGCCCAGGACAAGCTTCAGTTGGCTAGTGTGGCGCAGTATAGGAAGTGGTAAAAGGATTCAGTTGATCCTGCTTCTTTGCGATTCGCAAGTATCGTGGTTGTCATTGGGGCCCTGTTTTTTCTTTCTTTCTTTCTTTTTTTTTTCTCTCTCTGGTACTTAAAAACAATTTGAATTTGGAGCCTAAGCGAATACTGGGGGCTCAACACCATTATCAGGAAGTTGTCGTGTGAATGAGGGACAGAGGAGAGATATGTGCTCTCATCAAGATCTTGATATTTCTTTTCCCTCCTAATAATGCCATGTCATCATCTATTCCGTCCCAGATAATGAAATTGTCCTGCAGCAAGGTACATGTAGGTATTGCCAGGGCTTACTGTAAATGAGTAACATTTTGGGGAATCAAATAAATTTTCCTGTACGGAGTACGGAGTACGGAATATTGCTTGATAGGAAAAGATGCTGGCACGGAGTTCACGGAGAAAAACTCCATTCGCATTGCTGACCACCCCGTTGCATTCCATGGGCTCGGGAATGACGGCTGGAGTGGTCCCTTGCTAGCTGAAGGTGTCATGCGACATCTTTCCTCCTCTGTCAGGACCAAGCAACTCCACCACTGCGGTACAGAGGGTTCGAGACGTTGAGGAACTCTGTTTGGTCAGCTTGTGGAAGGGGGATACGAAGAAAAATGACGCGTTCCGTACGTTCTGTCGCAGAGCAGAGTACGAGGTATGCGTCAGCGTAACTTTTTGCTTCAAGGCGCAGGGCCGCTCGCAAGAGGACTGGATGAAACGGACAAATCTTGCGTTTTCGTAATTTCATAAACTCCACAGCGGGTATTATTATGTCAAAACATCTGCATCATGGATTTTGGCGCATAGACCCAAAGGAGTTTCTAAAAAGTTCTTTTTCTCAGGGCCGAATCTCTGATGGTGTCGAACCTCAAGCTGACATACATTTATATTTTACATGTCGGCTGTGGCTGCAAGGTTCACGGCCCACAACTATAATAGGCGACTGAACTAAAAAGGTTCTGGGGCCGTCAAAGGTTTGTTGCCTTGGGCCTGGCTCGGGGAGTGCGGCCCGCCAGTAGAAAAGCGGAGCAGGTCCCACCAAACACTTCTTTTGTGTAGTTACGGGGATGGGCTTTTCTGTTTTCACCCAGGGCGGAATTAGTCCGGGTCATTTTCGCGAGAGAAGGTAATATACGGAGTACGCTCTCTCAGCTAGAAGGGGGAGAAGTTATGATCAAACATCTTGCCTCAAAGCACCAGAGACGATGGCTATACAATGGCGTTGTGCATTGGAAGCGAGTCGGTCCCCGAATTCGTAGGCCTGGCTCATAAGATGAAGAGATCAGCCACTTGCGTACAGGCGCATCCGAGGAACTGCATAGGGTTTAGGTGTTCCTACTACCATCAACATTTGAAAGAAAATGGCCTGAGTGCCAAATGTGAAATGAGAACTGAAACTCTTTCTGTTAATGGCCAGTTGTAGTGGAAGACGATTAATGGTATTGGCCCTTTTTTTGATGGGGATGGTTTCGATCGCCGATCGCCCTCTGGCTCCAACCCTTTCCCGCAGGTGGAACCATTGTTAGGAGTATCATTCCTGACTGGACCACAGATACGGCCAAGGATTGAGCCTTGAGGCCCAAACACTGGGTTTATTCCATTTTTGGACAAGCCGGAGTACCTTGTCTGCCATGCTTGCTGTTACACTCTTCAGTATGATGGGTTTGGGCTGTTAATGCTCCGTTTTTGTTCAAGCTCTTGATTACCCTGGCGTAACCCTGCTTTTGTTCGCTTGTGGGGGAAGGGGGGAAGGAAATGTCCAAACCCGAATTGAAGACCCACCATCGCTCATAACATGAGAAAAATGAAAAATGTGTTTATTTGATTGTGCCTTTGTGAATCCTGCGTTGAGCCTCTGTCCTCTTGCAACCACGGATCGAGAACTGCGGTATGTTTTATACATTGCGCAGTCACCTGAGCATGTTGCTTTTCATATGCGTGTCCCAAGTTGTCCCGTCTTGGAAAATCTTGTCGCCTCCCATGACCTTTAGGCGACAAAAGAGGCTTGCAGTCCACTTTCGAATTATGCTTTTCACTAATATATGCTCATGAGAGTGGGTTTCTTGCGGAAGCTTCAGCAGCGCACCATACTGGGGAGTATCCACCAGAGTCAGTCCTACATTTGTCCATTATAAAGCAATCTGTCCCTGGTGTAAGTACAGGGTACGTCGACTCCATGATAGTTGTGCATTTGTGGTACGGCGTGAACATGGTTGTGTAGCCCAGGGTGCCAAGAACTGTTCCAACCGCTCGCGTACTCTGTAGCAACTTCTGCTTCGATGTTCACTGCGTACATATGTTGTTCGTACTTGGCCTCGAGGAAGCCTTGCTCTGAGCCTTCTCTGGTGTGATTGGATCCCTTACTTTTAGGTTCCAAACCTTTTGGTGTGTATATTCGGGAAGTCAACACACTGGAAATGAATAGTGACAGTCTAGCCAACCTCCCAGTTATGGGGAAAAGAGAGTTTTGACCGAAAGCAATGCACCTGGCCAATGATACGGCGCCAGTGTGTCATCAGAGAAGTCACGAAACTAAAGCCAGAGACGACTCTGGTGTTTCCTTTTCTGAGTTGGTTATGTGTTGGTAGATGTATGGAGGTGGGGACTGTGTCTGCTGGCAGATTGAGAGGTAAAATAATGCAACAAAATGGCGCTCGATGGCATGGCGCAAAGTGGAGGCGGCTGGTAAATATTCAATATGCCGCTCAGTAAGCATTAAGGAACTCAGCCGAGGGTCTCAGGGGAAAGGAGCGGCATCGCACCCTGGAACCAGGGTTTACGGGACACCAGGACGAGGTTGCATTGTAAGTACAGGACAACAAGAATGGCCCATGAAATCAACCGACTTGAATGATATACATATCAAGGCCATGTGGAGACCTTTAGGAGAGTTGAAGATCAGCAGGTAAGGGGAAACGAACTATGAGCTTGTGCTCGATAGCCGTTTCTCGACCATGTTACCATTACCGTCACCATGAGGCCAAGTGCGAGCGCGAGTACGAGATACAGAGCATGTAACAAGCGTACAAACGAACAGCCAGTTAAATCCCAAATATTCTGGATGCTTCCTCACTGTGAAATTTTGTGCAATCTTTAGCTGCTCAAATGCATGTAAGAACACAACCGTGGTGGAGGAACCGAGCTGGGGAAGCCAGTAAAATTGGCGTCGTGGATCTGAGCGTGACTGCCAGGCCATGCCCATCCAGCCAAGGAATGGAAGATGCTATGCATGGTATTGTATCGCCTGATGCTGTGTGCGTTTTGATCTGGGGCTGAATCGCTGGCTCACGCGTCCTCATGTTGCACGTAGGAGGAGAAATACTCCGAGACAACATGTGAAGTGACCTATCCAGCCGCTTGCAAGACCTTTTAAACACACTCTGTACGCCAAATGGTTGCGCCCACGAGGCCGGCGTATCAATCGAGCGAGAGATATCTTTCTCCGTCTTGATGCCTCCTCCCATGGGCTGCCGTGTTGTGACGCCGAAAGTATTCTGGCATTCCCTTTTTTTTTTTTCTGTCTCGTGAGATTTGCACCAGGCGAGATCCCTTGCAACTGGCCAACCGCAGGGAGGGAGGAACTTGGGGTGAAGAGGCATCTCATGTCCCTATTATGTATATGTATATGCAGGCTTCATGCCGTAACAGCCAACCCAGTCCGTCCCCGCACTGGCCGCGATCGCTCTAACCAGAATCGTGATAATAAATACGACAAGGACTGACCAGGCTTGGGCGGTCATCTTGTTTGCTGCGTACTCTGTGTGTTTCCAAATGGCCGTATGCACTTCCGTGCAATTTGTGGACACCGTAATCCGCATACCGAGTTACGTTTGTATTGTGCTTCCTCTCTTCTTTTTCTTTTCTTTTCTCTCCAGCAAGTTCCTTTTTTGCTCTCTCACTCTCCATCTGTTCCTTTCTTTTTGTGTTGTTCGCCTCTGGCGACTTTTCAATCTGGTCCAAGGGCCTGGCTCCGGGGGCTTTTGGCTGTCAGACGGTGGACGCTTGCCCCTGGTTGCCTCTCTTCCAACCTCTCCCTTTCTCCCTGCGTTTCTCTCCATCCCAGGGAGAAAGTTTGATAGCATCCCTCATATCTGAATCAGTGCGTTAGAGTTGCGAGGCTAATCATCATTTGATTGAATCTGGCTCGGGCTCCCTCTCTGGTCTCTTTTCTTTTTCTCATAGGAGAGAAAAATTAGATAAATAAAACCTTCTCCTCCACCATTCGTTCTCCCTCCTCGTGTGTCCACTTTGATATGACCTAGTTCGAGACGAAGATCTGGATGTTGGATAAACCGTCGATGTTGTTCACTCAGAGGGCGCCGGCATTCGACGTTTGCCGCCAATCTTTAAATATCAACCTCGGCCGTCGCGTTTCCAGTGTTCGCAGCGAGCCTAGCAAGGATAGCAATAACCATAATAACACAAGCGGGAGCGGCAGCGGGTTTGATGGTGGGAGGAACAGGAGTGGTTGCTGCGAGGTAGCGGATGCAGACAGCAACGGGAGCAGCAGCAGAGCGACCAGCGACTCGGCCACACCCTCGCCCACGAACTCGACGGCCAACGAAAGCTTCTCCCGCCTATCCCTCGAAGCTCCCGATGACATCCCGCGGGGGTCGTCAGGTCCCTGGACGTATACTTCGACAGCCGAGCAGATCTACTCGACGCGGGTGTTCTCGACGGACCGCAACACATCAGACACAGAGTCGCCAATGCAGGTGTCCCAGTCCCTCAGCTTCACGGTGATATCTTCGCCCGCGTCTGCGATGCACGAAGAAGACGTCGTTCCGAAGATTGAGGAGATCGAGGACGAAGAGGATGGAACGGTACCGCTTAGTCTCCACCACGGTGAGCCACAAGATGGCAGAAGTGACGTTCCTCCATCGCCGACGGCCTGCGTTCCTCGAAAGCGTGGTCGGCCACGCAAACATCCTCCTCCTGTGCCAGGCCAGGCAAAGGTTACCAAGGGCAGATCGAAGACTGGGTGCATAACGTGTCGGCGGCGGAAGAAGAAATGCGACGAGACGAAGCCGGCATGTCTGAACTGTCAGAAAAACGCCGTGGTCTGCGAGGGCTATCCGGTCAAGGAGGTGTGGAAGAGCGGCAAGCAGAAGATCGAAGAAGGTGAGCTAGATATTACCCCTTTGGGACATTTCAACGTCTCTTCTCGTCCCGGCTGCTCTTCTATCAACCTCGCTGACACCACCAACCACAACGACAGCTGCCAGAAGACATTCCTTTGCGATTTTTGCCCGTGGGCTGCCTGTTCTCATCGACGGCATCGAAACGGACATCGACAGACGCTTCCTTGATCACTTTGTCAACGACTTTAGCCGAGTTCTCACGCTGATCAACGATGACTCCAACCCGTTCAAGGAGATCCTGCTCCCCATGGCCACCCAGCACAAGGGCCTGATGCACTCGTTAATGTGCCTGGCTGGCTCTCATCTCTCTGCCCGGGATCCAGAGCCGATGCTGAAGGAGCGGAAACACTACCACTTTCACCGCGCAATCACGAATCTGCGAAACACAATCGCCGCCCAGTCCTCAGCCTGCTCGCCCTCACCCTCTTCCACTACTACGACTGAAACCTCACCCGAAACGAGGGCCAAAGAGTCTCGGGAGAGCTTACCGGTCGAGGACCCTATGATTGCATCTACCATTGCGCTGTGTCTGCATACTATCTGCGAGGGAGAGACCAAGGGCGAATATCGGTCTCATATGGATGCTGCGAGGTACCTTCTGATAACCCAACGGCCAAGGAATGAAAAGTTTAGACAATTCATTGTGGAATTTTTCCAGTACCACGATGTCTCCAACTCAGTGACCACCCTAGATCGACGTCCGATCTGTTTTGCTGGTGACCTTCGTCTGCCTGACTTTGTACCCCATGCTCAGGCTGGTGCTCTGTTGGGCATTTTTGATGGCTTGTTCCACTATATATCTGAAATCACGGTCCTCCGGGATCGAATACGACAACGGATAAATCAAGGAATCGAACCTGCCATTGATTATCAGACGCTGAGTGAAGCAGTAGGGATAGACTCGCAAATACGAGCATGGGAACCCTCCTATCCTGCAGACAACCCCAACTGGCTAGCATCACAGCTGTATAGACAGTCCACCTGGGTGTATCTTTATAGGACAATTCGTCCCTCTCGCCCCGATGAGAAGATATCGCAGGTGGTTGACGATGGTCTGCTCTATCTAAACCAACTGCCGTTAGACTCCGGTGCATATAGTATTCTCTTGATGCCACTGTTTCTACTAGGATGCTCCGCGTTTGAACCTTACCAGCGAGAGCGCATCAAAACTGGATTCGATAGCGTACAGGCTTATTCAAGCCTGCGAAACATTGACGCTGCTCTTAGAGTGGTAGAGAAAGTCTGGGATGTTATGGATACAAGTCCAAACCTTAGCTGGGACTGGGAGAAAATCATTGATGACATGAACATGGACTTTTTGATAACATGATTCGCGTCTACAATTGCCAGTCACCCAGCCTAGGCTTGGGTCCTCCTTTAATCGCCGGAATAATAATTGATTCATGCCCTTGATATCAGTTATCTTCACCACAGATTCACCCTACGCCTTTCAAACACAGTGGCCTTCATGCTTTGCAGTTCCGCGGGAGTTCGGGAGCATCGGCGAATAATTACGATTTTATCACCATGTTAGCATGCTGGCGTCTGGTCATTTCATTCTACGCTTGACAAAAAAAATTATCCCCTTGCCATATACTCCTTGGTCCGATAAGTAAGTGCCTTTTATGGCATATCTCGCTCCTAGTTACCCCCATGTCAATGGAGGAACGGGGGAACTTCAACCACAACTCACCAACCCGGCCTTACTGATGTTTTCACTATATCTGCTTTTCGCTACGGTGTTCAAAGTCCATCGTCTGAAAGTTTGATGGGCAACGAACCGACTTCGGTATAGCACACCAGGCTTTCTAATGGACGCTTGAAATATAAAGCTGGCTCTCAACCCACTGGTTCAAGTTAAGGGTTGATTGTGTAGAGTAACGTTTTTTTTCTTTTTTTGTCTGATTTTGGTCAGCCATAGCCCATCCATTGTTAAGGTGTTTGGATTTATATATACACATATATTGTATGCATTGATATTTCCATTTCGTGATTCGTATTTTCCGCGAGACAAACTTGGAAGCCTTGGGATGGCAGTAACGGGCGGAAGTTATCACCGTCAACTCTTATAGTTATAATGACGTTCTATTTTTATACGTGTGCCTGCAATTATTGGACGACCCGCCTCCAAGTAAGTGCAAGACAAGCGAATCCACTACCAGGATGTTCCTCCCTGGCTAATAGCAAACGCTAATTTGCACCATCAGATGCTGGGATTATGCGACATCGGCCTTGATCCTGCGAACTATTTCACTTCACGCTCCCACCTTTCCCTCAACAAAAAAGTGAACGGCATCCATCCGGAATGTTCTGAGGTTTGGGCTCGTGGAAACACAGTTGGCCAGGAGATTGTCCTCCTCGAATGCCTTGCAGCGAAGTTCGCGGTATGTAAACATGCAGCACGAATCCCTGGGGCTATCGACCAACAAAGCACTCATTTACCCAATTCAGTACGGCCAGGAGCCTGGCGCTCGTAATGAAACCAAAGTGGCCCTGGATGGGAAGGGTCGAGAGCTTTACACCAATCTAGTCCCCTGTTCTCAGAGCTTTGCCTGTGTTGTCCTGTTACAAGGTGAAGTCATCCTGGATCAGAATCCCCCCGATTTGTTGTTTTATCCGGAACTTCCTTGCGACGGGAACGTTGCTTCCGTTACTCCGCTGGCTCCCATGGGTTTCTGGAAAAGGGCGCAGATTGAGAACGAAAACGAGCCTGCCGTATGACCAGGCCCATGCTCCTCCATCGCCAGATCCAGTCGAGGGATGCCCTCGTTTTCGTATTCCGAGCACTTGGTATGGGTACCTAATCTTCTGGATTGCTCATATTTTCGCCCTCCATTGCTTTGAGTCCTACCAGCTACGCAGGATGCTCCTACGTGTTGGTTTGATTCTCAGAATAAGCCATTTTCGACAGCAGATCTCTCCATAAACATGACACGATTTCTTGCCAGGCAACTCAAATTTTCTCTAAGGAAACACAGGAGAAACCGCAGAGGACCCCTAGTTAAACAACAACGGCCTGGACTGACCGGTAATAATAGATGTTGAAACCTTCCTAGCCCCACTGCACATAGGTGCATTAATAAACGGAATATGGGGTGGAGTCCCACCGCGGTTCAATGTTATGCTCGAGATATATAGCTTGGGGCTTACCCCAGACGAAGACAATCTTCTTGAAAATATACCATATTTATCAAAGCATTCGTTCACGACAAAGGACCCTCAAAATACCCCTTAGACACTCTGTATTTCTGGCGCGAGATGCCTCGGGAACTGTTTCGTACACAACCACAATTAATTGTACTCCGTTGAGCCTTGATAGCTAGCTGAGATATAAATCGGTTACAGTTACACCCGAAATGGTGATTTCACAGTGTTACACTCCAAGCCTTGTGGAAAAGGATCCCTTCGACCCGTCACTCGAAACCAGCGAGACCAAAGAGAATGCCGAGGATGTCACCCAGTTGTCGGATAGATCTCATCTGTCCCTTCGCGCTGTTCGGCCGGTCGACGTTGAAGTAAATGATCTTGCGCTTCATGTTGATACTACACCGTCAATATTTCAGAGCCCGGCAGCTGCAATATGGAGCCGTATCTCTCCTTCGAAGGGCCGGACAGCTTTTAAAACGATCCTTGATGGCGTGACTGCTAGCATGCCCCATGGCACTCTCACAGCCATTATAGGTGGCAGCGGATCTGGAAAGACTAGCTTATTAAATACCATTGCTGGTCGCATGGGTACTAGCCGCATGAAGGTGTCTGGAGGTGTTACATTTAATTCAAAAGGAACAACGAACGACAATCGAAGTGCATACTTGATGCAGCAGGATGTCTTAATATCCACCTTAACAGTGCGGGAAACATTTCAGTATTCCGCAGATTTGAGGTTGCCGCCGCCTACGACTGCGGAAGAGCGACATGCTGTGGTTGAACGAGTAATACTTGAGCTGGGCTTGAAAGAGTGCGCTGATACCAGGATTGGTAACTCATCACACAAAGGATGCAGTGGTGGCGAGAGGAGGCGTACAAGCATTGGGGTCCAAATGCTTGGAAATCCTTCAGTTCTGTTCTGCGACGAGCCGACAACAGGGCTAGATGCAACAAGTGCCTACCAGGTCGTTAGAAGCCTGAAGCGACTAGCTTTGGATGGCCGGACCATCATCATTTCCATTCACTCTCCTCGCTCAGAGATCTGGGGTCTGTTCGATAAAGTTGTCCTTCTCTCCCGTGGATCGGTACTTTATAGCGGCGATGCAGACGAATCTGTTGTATACTTTGAGAGACAGGGGTATTCTATACCCCCTTTCGTTAACCCCGCGGAGTTTATGATAGACTTGGCGGCATATGACAACAGGACGCCTGAGGCTGAATTAGCCTCACAGGACAGGGTTGAGAGCCTTAGAATAGCGTGGAGTGAAGCTTCGAGAAAGAAACCCAAGAAAGGCGAACCAACCTCGTCGGATAGGCAGCCTGTCACTGGCAGGAGCATACATGAGGGCGTCGGTTTTACTAGACAATTTTGGGTTCTGACCGCAAGGACTATTAAAATGACTATTAGAGACCCTATGGGAATGACAAGTTGTCTATTTGAGGCAATTGGCATGGCTGTTCTCAATGGCTGGGTATATTTGCAGCTTGATGGGTCCCTTACAGGTATCCGATCGCGGCAAGGAAGTTTATACACCGCAAGCAGTCTCAATGGGTATATCATTCTACTTTACGAAATTTTCCGGCTTACGACTGATATACAACTCTTTGATCGTGAAAGGAGCGAAGGGGTTGTCGGTGTCCCCGCCTTTCTGCTTAGCCGACGGGCCGCGAGACTGTTTCTAGAGGATCTGCCAGTGCCTATTCTATTTTCAACCATATTCTACTTTATGGTTGGATACCGACTGGCGGCTGCGGAATTCTTTGTTTTCCTGGTACTAAATATACTCACGCAGTATACGGCAATTACCTTTGCTGCTGTCTGTATAAGTCTTTGCAGACACTTTCCCGGGGCGAGTTTGGCTGGAAACCTGTCTTATACCCTTCAGACGGTAGCCTGTGGATACTTTGTTCAAGTCAATCAGATTCCAGTATACGTCCGATGGGTAAAATGGGGTGCCTATACCTTTTACGCGTTTAGTGCATTATGCGCGAACGAATTCATTGGGCCTAATGGCTCTGAGTATGGGCAGTTCTATGACTGTCCTTACTCAAAAGACCCCATGGATCCCCGGTGCAAAGAATATACCGGCCGATTTATAGTGGACAGCCTTGGGATACCTCAAAATTGGATTTGGCGTCCGATCGTGGTTCTTGCTTCTTTTGCAGTTTTCTTTTATGCTCTTGCTGGTGTGATTTTGAAATTTAACAAAATTGACATCATTGTTGCTCAACCACGGAATGCAGAAAAAGATCACTCAGTAGGCAAGGAAAAATTTGTCGCCCGTCCTCAAGCAGATAGTCGCCAGGTATCTATCAAGCTTGAGAACTATTCTTTGGATATCAAAAAGCGCTTCCTTACTCGACATGGGTTTCAGATGAAGAACCTGAGTATCATCAAACCTATCACCGCGCAGTTCGAACCGGGCAAACTCAACGTCATCATGGGCCCTTCTGGTAGTGGTAAGACGTCACTACTTTGCTCAATCGCAAACCGGTTACAGGGATCTGTCGGCACACGATACTATGTTGGAGGTGATATGTTATACAACGGTGCGAAGCCTTCAAAAGATGTCGTCAGATCCGTTACCTCCTTCGTCACACAAGATGATGACGCCTTGATGCCTTCGTTAACTGTTCGAGAATCACTGGAGTTTGCTGCCGGGTTACGTTTACCGACGTGGATGTCAAAGGATGAGAAGAACCGGCGAGCGGAGGCAATCTTGTTGAAGATGGGCTTGAAAGACTGTGCAAATAATCTGATTGGAAGTGACTTGATTAAAGGAATTAGTGGGGGTGAGAAGAGGCGAGTTTCTATTGCTATTCAGATTCTTACGGACCCAAAAATTTTACTCCTTGATGAACCGACATCAGGCTTGGATGTCTTCACTGCTACATCTATCATTGAAGTCTTGAACGGGTTGGCAGCGGAAGGTCGGACCCTTGTTTTGACAATCCACCAGTCAAGGTCGGATATTTTCCAATACTTCTCCAACGTTCTTTTGATAGCAAGAGGGGGATATCCAGTTTATGCTGGCAGTGGCCCAAATATGCTACCTCACTTTGAGTCACTTGGATACGAATGTCCTCGAACCACCAACCCAACTGATTTTGCCCTTGACCTCATTACTGTGGACTTACAGGCAAAATCAAAAGAGACTGCTACTCGTGCCAAAGTACAACGTCTGATCGATAACTGGGAAGTTAGTCCTCATGAAGGTAGAGAAGCAGAGGATTCCATAATTGCAGTGCCAGCGGAATTGGGTAGCCTGAAAAGAAAACCCACTGCGTTTCCCACTATGTTTGCACTAGTCCTCCGAAGGTCAGCAATCAACTTAAGAAGACAACCGTATCTCCTTCTGGCACGTACTATGCAGGTAATTGGTGTTGCAATAATCATGGCATTGTTTTTTGCGCCACTGAAAGATGACTATGCGGCCGTGCAGTCAAGAATGGGAGCCGTGCAACAAATCACAGCCTTATACTTCGTTGGTAAGTTTGCTGGTGTCGTCCTAGCTACTATCATCACTGATGTTCAATGTAGGAATGCTTCAAAACATTGCCATCTACCCCTACGAACGCGATGTGTTCTATCGCGAGGAAAGTGACGACTGCTATTCCACTGAAGCATTTATTTTACAATACACTACACTGGAGGTTCCATTCGAAATAATATCGGCACTATTATATGGTATCATCTCTGCCTATGCTATCGGTGTTAAGCGGACCGTGACCATGTTATTTATCTCATCATTCAACGCCTTCTGCATTACGAGTTGCGGGGAATCACTCGGAATTATGTTTTGCACTCTCTTTTCCCACGTTGGGTTTTCGGTCAATATTACCTCCATTGTGCTATCTATAGCAACAGTCCTGGGTGGCGTCATGAGCCTTAATATTCCCTCGGTTTTGCAGGCTGTAAACCACCTTTCTCCGGTTAAATACTCTATTTCCAACTTGGCACCTTATTCAATGCATGGACGCACATTTACTTGCGCTGACAAACAGCGTCTCCCCAATGGGCATTGTCCAATTGAGACAGGCGAGCAAGTACTGTCGCTCTATAATTTAAACAAGGACCCAAAGATCAACCTTGTAGCCCTTGGTATATGTGTGGTCGGCTATAGACTGGTTGCATATACATTAATTAAGGTCGTTCGAAGCCGTACACTTTGGAAAAATATGCGGGAAAGATTGTCAAAAGCCCAGAGGAACACCAAGGACCCTGTGAAGGATAGCAAAAGTACTTAGTTTTTGTATATATGAAATTTCAGTACATATAGTAATGAAGTAGCTACTTATTGAGTATTAAGATTCTATGATGAAATCGGAAGCCTTCGTCATGAACATTTTGCCCATCATATCCATATATGACACATGGTAGCAAATGGGTGTAGATTGTCCTGTCGAGAGGCAACCATTTAAGGTTTCATTTTGTGGAGTACGGTGCGTGCTTTCTCCACGTGGGAAATGCTCAAGTAAAACTTTAAACATGCGGAGGGGGCAACCCTGCCTTTCTACTTTTTTGAGCTGGAATCAGAAATGGTTTTTTGGACCGCCCGCGGACGATTTGATTGTGTTTCTATATACAACATCATCACCTCTACCCAGAACTCCTTATATCTTGATTTTCTGTCTGTATAGCTGATCCGGCCGGAATCAGGAAACACAAAACCAAAATCAACAAAACATAGCTCATGGTGTGATGAAAGGGTATTTATGTATGTTTTTTATATGCAGAACGTATGGAAATCCCATCTAGAAAATCAAAACACCAAAACTTTTTGTAGTCATGATCATCGTCGTTTATTTAAGTCGTGCAGTGGTGAGATGTTTAAGTTACTCTGGGCGAGCATGTGGGTGGCGAGGGCGGTTGGCAGCCTTCTCCTGGACAGGCTTGAACATCTTCTTGGGGCCGGCAGAGCCGCCACCAGCACAGAGCACAACATTGAGGTCAGTCTCCTGAGGACAGCCGTGAGTAGCGTGGTCATCATTGGGCTGGTTGTAAGCCTCCTTGCACTCTTTGACTCCTCCCTCGCAGACGACTGCGGGACAGCTGGAGTCGGATGGGTGGATGCTGACGCCACCATCCGAGAATGGGTAGCCATCGATGTTGGATAGATCGTAGAAGACTTGAGGCTCCGAGAGAGTGTACTCAAACTGCGAAATATCCTTGTGGTCCGGGTTGGTGGCCATCTTGATGGAGATGCCACCCCCATTGCTGTTAGGGCGGTATTGCTCGGAGTGAGTTTCGCCGTCCTTGAGGGTGATCATCTTCTCTCCAGCAGAGTCAGCGATGGACCAGAGGTAGACATCTTTCCCGCAGGCGTTCTGGACGTTGGCAGTGCCAAGGTTTCCACCAGCAAGAGCAGCCGGGACGAGAGCTGCGAGGGCAGAAAGGGCGATGACAGCAGTGTTGGAATGCATTTTGATTTTCAAAAATGGGGTTTGGTCAAAAAATGAAAAATGAAATATAGTGAGTGTCTATAAGAGCTCTTAATGATTGTAAAAAGGGCGTAAAGAATGACCCTTTAAAAATGTATATATCAGTTGAGATCAGAAAGAATGTGATGGAGAAAAAAAAGAGAAACAGGACCTGGGGATGGGGGTTCAAGGGGTATTTATAGAGATGTCCCCCACATACAAATGGTTCGACATGGAGAAGTGTTCTTGGAGTATGGTCTAGAAACCATTCGAATTCCAGAATTGTCCACCAATATAATCGAGTACCCAGACTTGGGATTGCTTTACGAGATGTTCTTGCCACGGGCGTGATCTGTTCCAAGTAACTTATATTGGTGGGGAAAGTTCAGGAACAAGGGGTGCGGCCTTTGATATTGGTGGGATTTAAATTATAAAGATAAAAACTGAGCCAAAAGGAAGCCAAGGCCGGGAGTATTTCAATGAGTTTTCGACACTACCATGGTTCTAGATCGTGGTGGAGTATGACGCTTCTGGTGGTGGCGGGAGAAAGAGATATTTGGAACCACAGACCACTCTTCGGATCTCTTCCTGAAATGGGGGGACGGAACTCCCCCTTGCTATGACTACAGCATATGAGAAGCATTAAGTTGGGCATAGGTAATACCATGTTTTCCATGCCTCGGGAGGGGTTGTTGGTAGATGCCTGGAACCTAGAATTATCCGTAAACGTGGGTCACTTGAATGGACGAGGTGTGTGTGGATTCAGCAATACAAAGGCATTCTTTAACACTTGTTTTCCGGATCTAGGTACCAAATAAGGGGTAATGACGGCTTTATTTCAGATTATCTGCTGTGCCATGGTAAGTAAAACGCTTTTTTCCCTTTGACTATCGAAGAGCGCAGATTGTGGTTTTTGTATACGGCTTTGTTACCTTCGTTGCCATATTCAACGGTGTATAAAGAAAACAATCAAGAGGGTGCTGCCCCAGAAGCCGCATCTCGCGGCTGTCGGTGCGTGGCGGGTATGATGGCCCCCCTCTATGGGAAGGCCCTTGTGAGCCCACAATATCGTCTCTTTTGACTGAATGTCTAGACCTCCATAACTATATTCAAGGCATCCCTTGTTTCATGCCGGCCGTCTCGTATTGCCGTGGGTGGTGGGGTTTCAACTCGGTTATGCGGCATAGATTTTCTGAGATGCAAAGGCAATCCAGAAGAGTGACATACGTATGCCCCTTATCCACCTGCTTTTTCTTTCCTTGTCTGCCGAAAGCTTCCAGCTTTTCATCGAGGTCTTTGATGCATCAAACTTTTTCCGCGATGTGTCAGGATTTCCACGAGGTACGTACATTATTACATAAGCAATCGACCTAGGTCGGAGTTCTGCCGCGGCTGAAGGAAAATACGATCCCGACGCTGCTTGCCAGAACGGGGTTAGAACGACGTGCAGTGGGAATGGCATCTTACGAGGTTAAAATACACTGGGTGACAGTTAAGCAGATGAAGCTTGGGGGAAGCAATGTGAGTCACGCAATTCGTCGTATGTATAGCTAAGTAGGCACAGTAAATGGACAATTTTCTCTGGACGATACCCGGATATATGGCAAGACAGCTACCAGTAGGGCGGCCGCAGTCCGGCCAATCCAGACAGAGTGCTTTCTACCCCAGCACCGACAGCGCCTGCAACAGAGCCATCCTCTTTCTTACGATGGCCACCGAGTTCGATGTTGATCTGTCGGTGCAGATGAACGAGCCAATCAACATAACTCTGTGCCTCATTGTTTCTGTCCTCCAATAGCATTCGCGCAAATTCATATTCAGACCCATCAATACCTTGTCTGGCCAGTTGAATAGTCATGGCCTTTGAGCCACGGACTGTACTTAGGTATTGCAGGATATTGCGTACCTGAGCGTTGAGTTGTGTTTCTAGAACTGGGATAGTGGACGTATTTGGATCAAGAGATTTAAGGGAGTTGTAGCCTGGGCCGAAGAGGTCTTCGAGAAGGTTAGGGGACACGAGTGCGTGAATCCAGAGGATACATATTTGTCCATTTTCCACAATGTAGACCCCTCCGTCTTCGATTTTTGAGAACGATGCTCGCTGGCTTGGCGGCACTTGTAACTGCCCATGCTCGTTAGAGAACCCATCCTTGGGATCTAAGTTGTGGATTGGAATAATCCGTGGGTATAGGTAGAGAGAAAGCTCTCGGCATCCAAAGGAGCGAAGCATTCGGACATCATGGATACGACGGTCCGAGGGCTCATGGCCTCCTGTTAAGATACGAGTATATTTGTTAGCCTGGTATACATTTGGTCTAGGGTGGCTTCGCTTACCTTTAAAGGCACGAGACTTTAGCAAGCTCAGCATATACATTGAAAACTCCTGAATATATTCAGGCAACACCAGTTGGCCAGGAGGATGTGACAATGAAAAGTTTTTGCGGTAGCTTGCTAGAATGTCAATACTCTTCTCTGTTAAACTAGCCCGGATTTCTGATAGGGCCTTTTCGGGAACCTTGGAGGCAGCTAATCGTAGCACGTTAGCAACAACAACATTCACCAAGGGAAAAGTGAAGATTTGGCTACCTTCTTTCGCAAGAATGGAAACAATGGCATCCTGATCAAGAGATTTCATGGTCTCCATTCCACCATCATTGACGCCAGCTACGATGTTTATACACCTAACACGTCGCTGTCCATTGCCAGCAGTATAGAGAAGGGCTGCCTGGAAATGGGCATCCAGTTTAGGATCAAGTTTACCATCATAAGTGAACATGATGCCGAACGCTTTATCTGCATCAATACTTCCCATTTCAAGGTCTGAGGCAAATGTATGCTGAAGGAAGTTTCCATGGTACGACGAGATTTGGAGGCCATTTGAGCAACGGACTTTCAGAAGAGCCTGATAACCAGTTTCTCGGGTAATGGAATGACATATTTCCTTGGAGAGTTTCTGGATATCGCGAGGAGCATGGAAATTAGGGTAGAAAAACATTTCTCCTCCAGCAACAGCGGATACGTGTCCTACTACAATGAGCTTCCTTATTCAAAACAAAAATGGTGGTGTGATGTCAACTTACCTATCGTTGCGATGTCCATGTAAGTCCCACCACCTGCTGCTACGAAGAAATCTACACCAACTCCAGTCTCCGCTGCCTTTGTAGCTGTTTTCTTCCACTCAACATGCTCAGTAGTAAATAGCTTCCTTTCCGCATCGGTTCCGGGACCCATCCCTTGATCTCTCATAAAGAGACGCCCAGGACCCCAGGTGGGAAGGGAGCTCAACGAACAAACAATCTTTCCTCCGGTCGACTCCAAGGCGCATAAAGCGGAGTTTAACGTGGGGAGGAGGGCTGGCTCTGGGTATTTGATGAACGAAAATAGAGTGGGTATTTGCGTCAAGAGCGAGGATATGACATGCCTGAGATGCAGTTAGTTTTTGATATAATTGCTGGAGCGAATAGAATAAACGAACTTTGACTCGTATGGATCAGCAAATAATCCCTCGCTTAAAGGAACGAACGGGTCCTGCAAATCCGGCATAACAATCATTTGTGCCTGTTCTAAATGCGGCTATAGTTATCAGAATTAGCTTCGAAATTTTGTTGTCGGACAGCGCTAAGGACCCGAGATCACATACACTCAGATTGTAAAAGTGGACCTCCTTATCAAAAGTTATGATTCCGATCTTAGATCCTTCTGGTAGATTCCTACGGGGTTTGGATTCACCATCTTCTGTATTTTCAGGTTCTTCTCCATCGCTATCTGCTCCATACAAAGCAGATAACAAGCCATCACAACATGCTTCTAAAAATCCCCGTGATACAGCCTCCTGTGAAACATCCAGAAGGAACAGCCAACGCAAGCCCACAGGTTCTTTATTCCAGTATTCCTTGGGGACCAAAAATTCAACAGTTCCCTGCATCAATTCTGGGCGATGTATCCGATCCACACGTACACCTGAAGGGTCAAGTGGTGCATAGTACTCAGGAGCAACTTCGTTGGGAAATGTACACATGTTGCAAATGAGCTTATTTCCACCAGATCGAAAAGTCATAAACGGATTAATGTAAGCTCTGCATCTTCGACACCGAGGGGGCCCAGAATCTCCGAAGTCCAAAACAGGGATTGGTTGTTCTGCCTCATCGAGCGGAGCAAGGGGTTGAAGTATTAGGCCTAACGGGAGCGAGGTTGAAGCAAGCGCCTCCGCGGTAGAAGGGATATTATTGATGGTCAGTCGAGCAAACTTTGGCGACGAGTTGCCTTGATCATGGGCAACGAATGGAACTGTGGATGGCGGCGGTACGTGCCGTTCCATAGTTGGGTAGGTGTGTTCGAGGTAATATTGAGCAGGGACATCGCGAGACCGTGGAACGCTGGGTATCTGTTCCGGGTCAACCCTGCCCTGAGTTGGTACAGAACCATCTCTGACAACGCTGGAGTTCCTTTGCTCCTGCACCTGAGGAGAGCCGAATCCACCGTGTGGAGGCGCTACCTGAGGGTTTTGTTGGTTGAGAAATTGTGATGGTTGCTGGGTAGAGCCGGGAGGCATGCCGTTAAACGGTTGGGATGATCCTGCCGGGGTTCCAAACTCATGATACGCATGTCTATCTTTCTTCTTATGCGCCCTGGTGGTTCCACCAGCGGAACTTGGTGGCCCTCCTCCAGCAATTCCTAGTCCACCCATCTGAGCAGTTAAATTGTGCATTCCTGATTGCATATCAGCTGGAGACTGAACATTTCCCTGGGGTGATGGGTAGCCTCCCGAAGATGGAAGATATGGGGAGGATTGCGTAAAACCGTGAGGGTGCTGGTATGTCTGCTGAGGAGCACCTCCGCTCTGCATGTATCCCGATGGCGGCTGTGCGACCGGAGGAACAAACTGAGGAGCTGCAGGTTCAGTCCGTATTTGCGATTTCATTCTTTCATCGTCAGGCACAGCGCCGTCACCTAGGTTATGATACATCGAGAAGTCGGCCATTTTGGTAGCTCCCTCCACGCGTAATGAGGGGAATCGGCAGGGCAGTCTGGGATGGGCAGGCGTAACGATATATCTGCTGCGGCGTTTCCGCGGTCAAATTTGCACTATATCATAACAATTCATATCTCAATTGATTCGTAACAAGGACAGCAACTCCCCTTTATCGTAGTATGGAAACTCCGTCGTCAAAACTGACCAGATTGTTCAATCTTAGGTCCATCAGGACAGATTCTCGGTGACGGAGTTTCTTTTTTGCCAGATATGGCCTTAAGCACGTGATTGCTAACTCTGTACCTGTGGGGCCCCTTGACTTTCGACTTCTTCGGCGACGTTCCTTCTGATATATTTGCCTTGCTATCGCTTCTTACCGTCAGCCCTTAGTTTCGGCGAGGGTTTATCTCTAATAATGGGGAGTGCATTGAATACCCCGCTGCAATAATATTTAAAATGATTTATCAGTCTGACTATTAAATATCCTTTTGCCTGCGAGGAGGCAAATCTCTTCCAAAGCTAAAAGAATAGGAGAAAGATAGATTATATATACGTGATTGTCAACGGGCCTATATGCCGTTGATTTGCCGAATAGATATGATAGAGATATCTAGCAAGACTCGTGGATTACCTCCTGTTAGGCACCAAAGCTACCATACGGTCCGGTATCGAAATCTTCCGAAGGAACTTCTTCAAGGAGTTCCTTGGTACGTGGGCCGGTGTACCGTCTAGTTATTGATTGTTAGCCCGATACCTTATCAATTCTCGAGAGGGAATGTGAGAGTACTACTTTCTGGCCGATAGCCACCACCACGAAAGCGCGAAGAGTGCAATAAAAGTCACTACAACGCTAGCATAATTCCTAGACTCCATGTCAGCTTCTATACCGGTACCAGAGGGTAAGCGTGGGGTTTCATACATATTCTGTGGCGTTACGGGTTGAATTGGAGGGAAAAATAGGACGATGCTGATAAAGAGCACCCAACTAATGGAAATCCAGTTTATGGTAGCTCCCCAACTGCCTAGGGTAAAGGGACCTTCGATAAATTTCACCTTATTCTTGTACAGACGGTGGGCTAAAATGACGTCGATGTAGGAGAGATCCAGACATGGGGCAGTGATGCTGAAAATCGATGATGCGGTTTCAGTAGAGCCTATGGCAATACAGTTGAGGCAGACGGAAAAGAAAACGACGAACCACACCGCATTTACTGGGGTGAGGGTATATGGGTTTACTGTTGCCAAAACTCTGTTTAATGTTGTTTGTTAGTGATCCCATCTCATTATAGTCAATGGCGCATTTCCTTACTTTGAAAAAGGCAAAGCGTCGTCACGAGCAAAAGCGTATGCCATTCGGGTATCTGCTAACATAGCAGAGCAACCCGTGAAAAACTGTACCAAGATAGCAAATGCCCACATAATTGTTCCGCCTGTCTTACCTCCAGCGTCTAGGAAGATCTGGGCGGCCGGGAGCCCAGTTGGTGACTTGAGAACAGCCTCAAGGTCAGTAATGCAGAAGCACATGGTAACAGTCAACATCCAGCCAAAGGCTCCAGATACCACCACCGCAGTTTGGATTGCAACTGGACCTCTGACAGCAGCGTCATGGGTTTCCTCGGACATGCTGTTCAAAATACTGTTAGAAAACGCCTACTCAGCGAGTTTGCAGCATTTTCCAAGTAAACAGGCATCTTACTGAGTGGTTCCATCATAGTCTGTCATCGTCCAAGCAACGGCGATGAAACCAAGAAGAAAAGAGAAAGCCTTTGAGTGCCATCCTGATCCATCGGTAACATTGGTGAATACCCAGTGGGCTGACTGTTTGTTTGGGGTAAGAACAAGGAGAGCAATACATATCCCAATTGATGCGAGGACTACACACGTCAGTTCTATACTTAAAATTTAAAAACGCGGAGAGTGGTATATTGCATCACATACTATTAATTGGCGCAAACCAAAGAATGATTCGATGCAAACTCTTTGTTGTTAAAGAGCAGATGATACCCATTATGCAAAGAAGGGCAATTGAAAGCAGAACAGTCTGAAGAGCAGTCCTATTGTACACTCCGTCAATTATTCTGTTTCTAATATAACGGAGCTGATGTATAGATACCCTCAGCACATAAAACAACTTACGGTTTAAAAGAATAATTTCCTTTATCATCCAGA
The DNA here is from genome assembly GCF_000151425.1 of Trichophyton rubrum CBS 118892. Classification (NCBI taxonomy): domain Eukaryota; kingdom Fungi; phylum Ascomycota; class Eurotiomycetes; order Onygenales; family Arthrodermataceae; genus Trichophyton; species Trichophyton rubrum. The sequence continues at coordinate 2,530,896 of NW_003456428.1, forward strand.
TTCGAGTTCATACTCGCAGCAGCTAGTAACATCTGGCTTACTGTGTATGCAACACTCGAAACACCAGCAGTCTGGCCTAGCAAGTTGCACCAACCTTGAATCCATGCAAATATTGGGACTTGGTCTTTCGGAACTACATGTTTAGTCACAAAATACATCCCGCCTGCTGTAGGATAAGCAGAAACCAGCTCTGCAACCGACGAGCCAATGCACATTGCCATTACTGATCCGATTAACCAGCACCATACGGCCGTTGCAGGTCCTCCTGCACTGAGTGGTTGACCAAAGGTCGCTGGCACAGACCCTAACACCCCCAATATCGAAATGGCATATGATATTGTTGACCATTTCGAGAACTCACGTCTCATTTCCTGGAAAAAAACATGTTAGACCGGAAAGTCACATTTGAGTTTCTTGACAGGTCTGCCCTGCACTCTCTCCGCTGTTGTTTCATTGACATGTCGAAAGAAAAGTCGCTCCGTACTTGTTTATACCCGATCCTGGCCAACAGCCGCTCGTCGTCATCCTGAATCGTTGCCATCGAGGAAGAATTGACAGTTCTGATCCCCTTATCAGCTGTTTTTTTGTCACCAGATCCTTCACGATCTTGCTTGGGCGGTGTCTGAAAAGCAGTTGTTAGGTTCGAGTCCATCATGACAATAATTTATTGTTTCTTTGGGCCTGTGGATTATAAGCGCATTGCGCCGATTATATCGTCTAGTTTCTGCAGAGGTTTGTATATTCTGGCAGGAACGAAACGAGGATGAATAAGTGTAGAAAATCTTCGTGAATAAGTCCTTGTGACGATATGTTTCCCCCTTATGTGGAATACTTGTACAGATGTGAAGTGATAAACGATGTGAAAGAATGCGGAATCAATGATAAGGGAAATCTCCCCGCTTTCCCCGGGAGAATGAGAAGACGAGGAAGTGACAATCCCGGGTACAGGCTTGATTCAAATAGAATCCAACGTACCTCTGGGTGGATCAGTGACCTGCGGTCTCTTCGGGCCTTGATCCCTGCTTGTTCCCGCTCCCTCTTTAACGGTGGCACACCCGGGAAAAGGGCTGATAAAGCTTAGAACTTACTCCAGGGAACCAGGGAAAGACAAAAACTGCTCCAGGCAGTCAACCGGGCCGTCGGAGATAAGTCTCGCTCGTTAGTATCTTCCAGAAACAAGGCTGATAATATTAAACCTTCTACCGGAGCAAGCAAAGTTCGAATGAATAAAGGTATACTTCAGCGCAGCACAGGTAACATTACCCTGGGCGTTGGACAAGTTGTTTTGCCTTCTGCGAACAGTTAGAAGATTTGACAGGAAGGCCCTGTCTATTTTGGCAATCAATTGTTATACAGCAGATGTATTGAGCAAACGTGTGACCGAATGGTTGAGCGATACCTCAAGAACACAGAACTGGTTATACCAACTCCCCAGGGAAATGTAGAACACTCACTCTGTTAGAGAAGCCGTCCAGAGAATTTGTATATGCTGTTCACAAAGCCATGACCCCTTGCAACTTGGCCCATTCAACTTTGCAGGGTGCAGCAAGTTAAAAAAAAAAAAAAAAAAAAAGATCAACCGAATTACCGGATATTCCCTTGTCATTTGTCGGCGTCCCTCTGCCGTTTTTTCCTTAGAGAAAATGGCCACGGGGTATATGTTGGCCAGATGTGTTGTTGACGGAGAAGAGACAAAGCTTGAGCTAGCATGCGCCCAGCGACGCCATGGGGCTCCATCCTGTCCATGGGCGCCGGGGAAGGGAAGCCAGACAGCCAACTGTCCATCTGCGTAAAAAGTTGTATTTGCGTTTAGTTTGGAACGGGCGAGATAGATGTGCCATCTCCAACACGTGGGCCAGGGGTGCAATTTTAGGTCGTCAACGTTGTTTTCGTGGCTTGATATAAAAGCCGGAACTATCCTTGCTAGTCGACCACTTAGTACATCCGCGCGGAGGGCCAGCCAAGATACATAAGTAACGATGTCATAGAAACTCGAAACAACCTTACGTTGTACAGCGAGTTGATACTGTCTTGAGGTCAGACTTTTGATCCTAACTTCCCTATTACTGCCATTATTATTATCTGTTCCTCAGGGTTATTTAACCAGGTACACATAAAGCCAATCATACGCTACCCTAAGGATCATTTAGATAAGAGAACAGATAACTATATTAGCACCCAAGCATATCTCCACATGCACTGTATCGCACAGCAGGATCCCTGTGAGTGCAACTCTTTTGCCTTGGCTTCTGGGAAAGCTGCTATCTTGCTGCTCTACATGAGGGCGTCTTATACTCACGACGAGGCAGCGCTTGCAGACGGCCTCTTTGATGACTTGTTGGTGGGAAGAAAGATAGAAAATAAACTTTTAAAGTTTAACACACCCGATTGGAGGAACCGAGTCTTTTACCATTTTGTTGAATAATAGGGGAACTTATCTACTTGGATGATGAGTTTAGATCAATCCTCGAGAGAGTTGGGAGTTTATTGAAACGCCCCCGGCCAGCAAACCCAGCTAATTATGGTATCCACCAAAGAGCAGTTGATATGGTGGGCTGCAAACACAAGCCGTGGCAATGGTAGAATTTGGGGAAGGAGTCCTGGGTAACTCACTCACAGCAAAAACAATGTTTGAATTTGCCGCCTCTATGGGACTCTGGAGGCTGAGTAGTAGACTCGAGTTGCACTACACTGTCGAGAGACTATCCTGTGGTTTTCTTTGAGTGTCAAGATTTAGGAGAAATTCAATGATTGCTATACAGAAGTGAAATCCCTAACCTGCTACCAAGTATACAAGCGAACAAATGAAAATAGACCGATTGTCAGTGTGCTGATACCCAAAACAAAAATCGACAAGTTAAACCAAAAGATGTCAAGCGATGGTACATGGACCGGAGCGCCACTGCTCGTTACATAGGCTGGATTCAATTTCAAAACTGCACATGACGCTGCTCATAAGCCTTTCTCTCTTCCTCGATCATCTCAATCGCCTCTGCCAGGTCTCCGTTAGCAGCCTCGGCGAATATACGCAGCCTATTAACATCTTGAGATCTATCGTCGCCGAAACCAAGGGCCCTCAGCTGTGATAGACAGAGTTCTGTTGGGTCGTTTGGTGATGCTTCCATTACAGCTGCCGTCGGAGTTTCACGGGGAAATGTTCCAGGAAGGTCCGAAGGGTTTTCACAGGCAGCGCTAATCTCTGCTAATTCATGGCTGCTAAGCCGTCTTTCTGGGTAAGGGTTATTTTCAAAAAGGCTTGGACGCGGTCTCCGCACACGTTCCGTTGCACTTCGACGCAGCCCAGATACGTTTGATGCGGAAAATGGGGATGCGCGGCGGTGGAGTGGATTTAATGGGCTAGAAAGATCCGATAGTACTGGGGGATTAATGTGGTTTGGGTCACGATAGATGCCGTGTTCAGTTCTACTTTCATTAGCATTAGACATTGAAGGTATACTGCTCTGGCTATCCTGATCCCATGGCCATGATCCTGGTATTCGACTAGGAACTGGGGGAGCTAATGGTTTTCCAGTGCTAGCACGATTAATGTTATTTTCATATATCGTGCGAGGCCTGAGGGCTGGCCAATCTGGGGATGGCCAAGGACCGTGCATGAAAAGATGCTGCTGTTCGAGCTGTTGCATTGAAGGGTACCGACTCAGTGCGCAGTCATTGTCGTTAGGTTCAGAATGAAGACTGGTCTCATGACATGAATCGGGTGGTGGTGGCCTTGTGCCGGGGTTTTCGGTACTTTGAGATTCAAAGAGTGGCGGATATCGTTCGGCAAGGTTTGTCTCGGATTTATTAAGTAACGCAGTGTTCGGTTGTGTTTGAGTATTGCTGTGCATCTCAGGAATTGGGATAGCGGCTTGTTCACATAGGGATGGGCGTTTGGCAAATTTTGCTCTGAAGGTACGATATTGCTAGTATCATTATCTAGCTCACTCACTGGAACGAACGATGGATAACTGGGCCTTCCGGCATTTTTTGTCAAGTGTGGAAGTTCAGGGGTAGTGTGTTGGATACGAGTGCCAGACGACTCGGTCGCGTTGCTTGGCCCTGAGAATGAATGCTCATTTGCGGATTCAACGTTAATGGTACAGTCACCAATGAGGTTTCCTCTAAGCGCTTGCAGCGCTGCAGCTGCAGCGTAGGTAGAAGGGAAATGAACATAACAGAAGCCGGCATGATCGCCTGTTAGACTATCTCTGGGAAGCGTCACAGTCCCGACGAACCCCTGGCTTGCAAGCACTGAAATGACTGTATTCTTCGTGGCGTCTGGTGGCAGATTACCGATAAAGATGTCTTGTGTTGCAGGGTTAACTGCTTCGGGAGCTGATGATGCGTCCGCTGTGCCTTTGTTAGCACAGTTATCGTGCGGCTTGAGACTTTTCTCAAACCCTGCAATAAGTGAACCGCCGATATCTCGTATGTCGGATACAAGAGTCCGCAAATTACTCAGATAAGCAGTAACCGCTTTCTCTGTTTCTCTGGTTGCAATGGAGGAAGATCTTGCCGATGTAGCAGCCTGCTGCATAACTCCCGCTAATGTTTGAATATGACCCCCCATGACCTGGAGGGTTTCGTGGATGGTTGCTTGCATCTGATCGGGGATATGATGATGCAAGTCTGTAACTCTCTGCTCAACCTCAGGCAATCTGTCTGCTAACTCGGCTTTGAGGATGGTTACTCGAGATAGGAGGGATTGGAAAGACTTTCCAAAGACTGTAACAATATGAGATATCGCCTCCGAGGCCTCTGTAGCCTGGCCTGAAGTCGGCTGAGCATTATTATTCTCCGAATGCCCTGTTACCGGCTCTTTCCCGTCTGTAGAGGTTGAGTTGGAACTAGATTCCCTAGTTGTTGCTGTTGCTGGCTCACCTACAGGCTTAAGATGTAGCTCTGATCCTGAGTTTTGTGCCATGAGCCGGGATAGCTCAGCTTCAAACTCTGATAAAAATGGTTTGGGGGATACTTCAATAGGGGATTCTGGGCTATCAGGCTCCCTTTCTCTTGTGCTAGTGGAAGGTCCAGAAAATTGATGAGTCGGCTTGTAGGTGCTCCAGAAATCTCCGGAAGTACCAGTCGTATGGCCTTCTTCTAGTTCCGGACGATACGAGCCACGCCAGTATGCCTTGTAAATTTCACGCATACGCTTCCCGGCAGCATACGCCTTGAGAGGGTTAGCTTTTTTACGTCTAATGGATATCTGGAATAGGCAACATACCTGCTTCTTTCCCTCTTCAGTGATAAACTTACCTTCCGCCGAGGCACCTTCACCAAATGATTCAAACTCTGTATCATGGTTTGGACCATTCCATATATTGGATGACGTATCCTTCATAGGAGGATACTGTTTAATACTTTCCATATTCGTTACACCTGAACAGCCTTCATGCTGTCCTGAAGGGGCGCTCTCCTCCTGGGGATCTGCTTTAACAACGCGTGGTTTGTTTATAGCGGGTGGGGGATCTGGGGGCGCAGTCTTCAGACGGGAACTCGCATTTGAGCGATAACCAGTGCTTAGGGGTATTATTTGACAGGACGGTTGCCCCGAGATACTGTTGGTCACAGTTCTCAAACGAAAGTTTCGCCAAACGTCTACCACTGGCAGAGTCTGTTGGATCTCAAATGTATGCATAACAGGATCATTCTCAGCGTTGAGTGTGCTTAAAGGCAGACGATAGCTATTTGGTAGAAGTTCACCAATAAGCTGTGAAAGTTCTAATGATGAACCGACCTAGTAAATAGCATCACCAAGAGTCAGTACAAAAAAGCGCAGAAGTTGGAGAAACGCTGAATATCAAGAGACGACTTACAATCACTGTTTCACCATCGTCCTCATCCTGATACTGAAGCCTGGCTTCCGGAAGTTCCTCTATGGTTCGGTCATACTCGTTTGCGGTGACCTGAACTACTCCATCGCCTTGGACTTCAAACTCCGCCCTGTGCTGCTTATCCAGACTTGAGATCGAAGCACTATCAGACTCGAGGCCATCATCATTTCTAGAACGACGTCGCCGGTGTAAGGGGTGCCCAACAATGCCCTTTATACGAAATGGCGGCAGCATTTTGAATTTCAAAGATATGTCCGGAGGGTGGTTTGCCAAAGGAATAGTAGTGACGTCCTGGAGACGGGAACGTTAACAAAATAAATGCGACGGATATACTGCAGCCTGGAAGAAAATACTAGCGCATATACCCCAACTCAAATCGACGATACGCAGGGGTTATAGGAACGGGCTGTCTGGTCCAGCCAACGAGGAGAATCTGACTGCCTGTTCTGTATGCGCGGTCTGGGGCGAATTCACGCCACCACTCTGCCGGAGTATCTCGCCCTGCAGGCTTCACCGGAGACTTACGTAGCTATACGCAACGCACGGCAACGAAGGCAGCGTTCGACGCCTGTACCATGTGCAAAATAACCGATGGAGATGTTGAATACCCGCCGTTTGCCAGGCAGCAGCAATGTCGTTTCTCCCCCCATACAAAAAGCGACTCCGGCGATGTTCAAGTTTCTTTTCTTTTTTTTTTACTTTTGGGCGGAGCAAAAGTCTAAACTCGGCGGTTCGTCATAAGTATAAATACATTCTTAGTCATTTATTAGTCATTTACTTCGGACATACTTATTCCCGAAGACCGAGTAGCTCTCACGTGACTCAAAGATGCGGGCAGGGAGGAAGGTTCGGGTGCCTGATTGGGAAGAAGGTGAGGACGGACAAACAGTCAAGACGTACAACAAGCCAACAAAGCCGAGACGGAGGCTGAGACTGCGCCTCGACTCCTTGAGAGAAAGAAAGCTTCTCTTGCCCGTTCGTCGCTCGCCAAGTTCTATCTGATGCGCACCTAGGTGACCGCGAATAATACGCACCCCAGGGTGGTTGCGATGCCAAACAGCAAACCGTCACAAGCCTTGAAAAACCATGTCAATCAGAATGTGAAGCAGGTGGTCCTGGGAAACCTTCAGTTTAAGGCGTGGTTTGATTCGCGTTACCCTGAAGAGCTAGTGAGACCTGGCGATGGAACGCTGTACGTCTGTCGGTGGTGTTTCCGATATACATGCGACAAGCAAGCCTACCTAAGCCACACGTCCACATGCGCAAGCAAGGATTCACCACTCGGCACCCAAGTCTACAAACATGGCGGATATTCAGTGTGGGAGGTCGACGGCGAGGATCAAAAGCTCTTTGCTCAGAATTTGTCTCTCTTTGCAAAGCTGTTTCTGGACCACAAGTCCGTCTTCTTCGACGTGTCCTCGTTTTTATACTATCTTCTCGTCTATACGAATCCTGCAGATCCGGATGACTACCATGTACTGGGGTTTTTCTCAAAGGAAAAGATGTCATGGGATGCTAATAATTTAGCATGTATTCTCATCTTCCCACCATACCAACACAAGCAACTGGGCAAGCTCTTGATGGGTATTAGTTACAAACTGAGTGCGTGGGAATGGAATGATGGAGTTATCGGTGGACCTGAGAAACCTCTTAGTGAGATGGGCCATAAGAGCTATGTGAGATTTTGGGAGGAGAGGATGGCTAGATTCCTCCTTCATGTAAGCACTAGCGGAGTGAAGGACGAGCAACCCAAGGCCAGTAACGCGAAACCACCACCTACAAAGAAATATAGGAAGAAGCCGCCTCGAGAGCGGATGTCAATTCAGGATATCGGGCAGGCAACTGGTATGCTAGCCGAGGATGTCCTCACGGCCTTGAATTCAATGGGAGTTGTTCAAGCAGAGAAACCCGTGAAACGGAAACGAGCCTCACAGCCAGAAGGTGATGATGGCCTCCCAACTGCGGTCATAAGAAGGTCCAATGTCCTGGAATGGTCCAAGTCGCACAAGGTGAACTTACGGGATCCCGTCCATGAAGAAGGATTCGTAGGGGAATGGGCCACTAGCAGTGACAAGGAATCGGGTTGAGAATGGCAAAAGCGACCATCTCAGTGACCTTTCTAAAGGACTAGGAAAGCGAGTTCATCATACATACTCTTTCCCTTAATTTGGGGCTATACTCATGCATGAATAGAGTATGTGCCCTACCACACGTGCAATATACATCATACCTCCTACTAATATGATACCACTAGTGGATAGTAGCTGCAAATGCGGCTTACAATAAGCTTAGGTTGAATATCCCAAGTTTTTAAGTACCTCAGGTTGCACGCTTATGCACTCTAGCCCATGTTTTTAGCTGTGCAGTTGGTCGCTCCGACTACGAAGCAAAACTAACTCGATACTTATTGGCCTTACCATCACTTTTACCAATACGTGACGTCCAATGCCTCAGCACATCTACTGAATACTCTTGGTCGGTAGCGGTCTGTTTACTCAGTACAACGAAGCCTTTTTGTCAATTTAAACATGGACCTTTCAACTGGCAACTGATAATGTGAAGAGGAAGTAAAGGATTAAATGGGCATATATATGGACGAGCACGTGTAATAAATGTAGCTGATATTCTAGCTTAATATCAATATCTAGCCTGCTGGGGTGAAAGCGATTGAACTCTTATTTATGGCTGTAGCTCTGCTAGCAACGTAGCTATGGCTTTGGCTTTGACCTGTGGATGGTCTACGGATCTCTTCTTGCTTAGGGATAATGCGATGGTTTACTCATTTAATACGCCTTCTGTGCAGTTGGGATACTACGCGGTGGAATATGGATAAGCGAAAAACCGTGCGCAAAGTAATCTATTTTTGGCATTATCCCAGAGGACCCGATGGATATCTAAGCACAACAGGCCCCGACGATTAACTTAACCTTGAGAAAATCGCCTTTTTACTCTTCCATTCCCTGTGGACCTCCCTGTTTACCCATTTGTCTCGCCTTGAGTAACTCATCACACAGAAGCAAATTGGAGGCAATGCCGGCACTGGAAGCAATGCAATTCCTCAATACCCTAAATGAATCAAAGACACCCTCCTGGACGGGATCCATGGGGTTTCCAGTAACAAGGTCTAGACCGGCAATGTTTCCTTCCGAATGTTCGTCTTGGAGGACAGCGATTGATTCTTGGATGTCATGACCGGAGTTAGCGGCCAAGGTCTTGGGAATGATGAGTAGTGACTCCAAAAAAGCGTCAACACCAAACTTGGATTTGCCCTTCACTGTCTTGCGGAACTCCGCTGACTTCAAGTGTTCAGCGCAAGCGATCTGGAAGGATCCTGCTCCTGGAACAACGGCCCCGTCCACAATGGTATTGTAGACTGAACGTAGTCCATCACGAGTTGCTTCCGTAATCTGGGTAATGGTGTGTTGGTTTGGACCTTTGATAAGAAGAGTCACAGACTTGGGGTCCTTAACCTCCTCGATGAAGGTGTACTTCTCCTCACCAAGCTCATGCTCGTAAACAAGGCCAGCCCAGCCGAGGACATCAGGTGTGAGGTCGTCAACACTGTTTTGCGCAGTACCACCGCACACTAGTTGTAGTCGTTCCATGTTTCTCCTCTTTGCTCGGCGCAGAGCAAGAATGCCATTCTTCACCAGGACATCCAAACTCAGGGGGTCGATACCCTTCTGATTAATGACGACAAATGACTTTTTGGGGTCGTTTCCACAAACTTCCTTCTTCAAGTCCACTATTTTCTTTAGCTTAGCGTCAACAAATTTGCGCTCGCTCTCCACAAGCTTATCTCTCTGTTCGGCAGTCGAGTAGAAAAATCCGGAGTTAATTTCGGACTTTTCATATTCTAGACTGACGTTGAGAGTCAGAACAAAAGCGTTTTCTACTCGCTTGGGCATATCGGGATGACGCGCTCCGTGATCCAATGCAAGTCCTCGAACGAGCTTAGTATCGGAGGCAGTGCGGTGCTGCATCTTCATGATCTCAATCATATGCAAGTCTGGTTTCGCCGGGGCCTTGTATATCGCAAGGACGGCGTCAACAATGGCGGGTGTCAACTTTTCTGCAAGGGTACGGTTGAGTTTTGTGGCAAGAGATGTCCGTGCTACTGATAGCAGGAGCTCTCTATCGATATTTCGCTTAAGTTTGAAAGACTCAAGGAACTAGAAACATGTAGCGATTAGCTAAAGAGCCTATGAATGGAGGACCTCGCAACGTGTACGTACCTTTAGAGCTTCATCCTTAGCAATCTCATATCCGTCAGTAATGACTCTAGGATGTAGGCCTTCGGAAATATGTCGATTAGCTTGTTTGAGCAATTCTCCAACAAGCAAGACCACTGAAGTCGTTCCGTCGCCAGTGATATCATCCTGTGCAGTTGCTGCTCTTGCAATCATCACCTGAAATCCCGCATATCAGTACTTGTATAGTTCGTGAAGAAGAATTAGGTTATATTACCGCCGTGGGATTTTGAATTTGCTATATCAGATTCAGCATTAGCAGCTGTAGCGGTAAGCGAGGGTGAAAACGTCTTGACAAACCATTTCTCGCAGGAGGACATTCCCATCTTTTGTAAGCTTGATCTATATACCCATCGAGTGAGAATTCTGCGGCAGCATGTAAGTGAAATAAAAGGAGTTAACGGCATACCGATCCTGCTCCGTCGACAAGCCTAGATTCATTATCACCACGGGGTTAGTCAACAGTATATATCAATATTGTGCGTAGAAACCCCACATACATCTTAATGGTGCCAGAAGGGCCTAGATTGGATTTGAGGACATCTTGAAGACCTTCTCCGGCACTGATATTGACCTTTAACGCTTCTCCTCTCCGCTACATATTTTGTTATTTATCGTGTTCCCTGAGATGGTGGGATAGAGGGGGGTAGAAGTATTACCCTGGACTCCGCCTTTGGGTTCAGTAACTGTGTTGCAGACATGGCGACAAAGATAGAATTGCCGTATGTAAAAAGACCTTTCGGCTGATCCTGGACAAATCTCGACAACCCTCGCTGAAATGCTGGTAAAAACGCTTCGCCAGGTGTTTTCTTTTCGTTCCGTCAAAGAATCTCAAAAGTGCCAAAAGTAAAGTTCAAGCTCGAAGCTCTGCGCACATTTCCCTTTCCGCACTAGCGCGTCCACAGAGACAGCGAAGGAAAAAAAACTTCGACTTTTTATTGCTTCTTGCGATTTTTCCAGCTTCAGACACTCAATCCAACGAAGCTCGTCGAGCTGCCGCCAATTGACGGGAATCAATCTGCTTAAGGATACAGTCGCTCTCTCCCGATAGATATGGCGGATTTTCTCCTCTTCGAGGGCCCCGTGGGCTACTCGCTTTTTAAAGTCATTCACAAGCCCGACTCTGTCGGAAATAGACTGAAGGAGGTTCAGGCTGCTAACCAGGACCTTGCGAAATTTGGGAAAATGGTCGAGGTCGTCAGTTTCTTGCCTTTCGAGTACGTTTCTCTCTCCGTATTATCTGTTTCTTTCGCGTGCTCATATCCGGTAGGAATAATAAGCAAGCGCTCAGCGAAATCAACGACGTATCCGAAGGTGTCGCTTCCGAGACGTTAATCTCGTTCCTTGAACTCAATTTACCAAAAGCGAGCAAGAAAAAGAGTGTGGTGATGGGTGTCTCCGATAAAGGTTTGGCTGGTAGCATCAAGGTGGCGTTTCCATTCGTAGAGTGCGAAACTGGTGACACCAGCGAGGTTGTCCAGGATATGCTACGAGGAATTCGAATGCACTCGGGAAAGCTTCTTAAACAGCTCCGTGAGGGTGATATCAATACTGCACAGTTGGGTCTTGGTCATGCCTACTCTCGTGCAAAAGTCAAGTTCTCGGTCCAACGCGACGACAATCACATCATTCAGGCTATTGCTATTTTGGATCAATTGGACAAGGCCATTAACACTTTCTCCATGAGAGTGCGGGAGTGGTACTCATGGCACTTCCCAGAACTGGTTAAGATTGTATCTGATAACCACCGTTACGCTCGCTGCGCCCTCTTTATCAAGGACAAGAAAGACCTCTCCAAAGATAAGCTGCATGATTTAGCTGCCATTGTGGATGATGACAAGGGTATCGCTACTAGCATTATGGATGCCGCCAAACACAGTATGGGTCAGGATATCACAAGCACAGACATGGAGAACGTCATCGCTTTCGCTGAACGTGTTGTCAGCCTTGGAACTTATCGCAAGAACCTCCATGCATACTTGGTTAACAAGATGAGCGTTGTTGCTCCAAACTTGGCTGCCCTTATTGGAGAGGTTGTTGGTGCTCGCTTGATCTCTCACGCCGGCAGTTTGACTAATCTTTCTAAATACCCTGCCTCAACTGTACAAATTCTTGGTGCTGAAAAAGCCCTTTTCAGAGCTCTTAAAACCAAGGGCAATACCCCTAAGTACGGTCTTCTATACCATTCCTCTTTTATTGGCCGCGCCGGTACCAAGAACAAAGGTCGCATCTCACGGTTCCTCGCAAACAAGTGTTCTATTGCGTCAAGGATAGACAACTTTTCTGAGACACCATCCACAGCATTCGGAAATGCTCTTCGACAACAAGTAGAAGAAAGACTCGAATTTTACGCCTCTGGTGCTGCTCCTACCAAAAATGAAGTCGCAATGGTATGTAGAGACCGGCTTAATTATACCATTTTTGCACTACTGACTGCCTTATTCTTTAGAAAACTGCTATGGACTCTATCCTTGCTGATATCGAGGTTGACGGTGACGGTGATGAAGATGTTGAAATGGAAGATGTTGACAAGGCTGAGAAGAAAGAAAAGAAGGAAAAGAAGAAGGAAAAGAAGGAAAAGAAAGAGAAAAAGGAGAAGAAAGAGAAGAAAAAGGAGAAGAAGGATAAGGCAGCCGGTGCATCTGATGCCGAAACTGATGCTACACCTAAGAAGAAGCGGAAACACGACGCAGAAGCTGGATCCGAGAAGAAGAAGAAACAAAAGAAGTGAGCCTCTCTGGGTTGGAGTCTTTGAACGGCGTTTTAGGAAAGGATATTTCTAGTCCCCATTTCTGTCTGTTTATAGGCAGGATTGTCTGATTTTCATTTTTGTGTATACTTACGACATCATCACGTTCTTAAATCAATATCGGCGAGCATTCATCCTCTCGTCTATTTTCGTCGTTGCATTCTGCCTTGAAGCACTCGAGTGTGTCTTGCTTAGTAAGCTTCTCCATATGAAAGGGACTTCTTGAACTTAGACAGGCCTAACCATCACAATAATATCAAAATATCTTGCAGTCGAAATCATGGGAAAGCTCACATATTCCGGCACAAAGCTAGCCAAGCAACACTAGCTGGCACTGGTTAAGCTCATGTAAATTATCCGAATCCATGGGCATGACGCACATTTGGTGTCGTACCTCCTGAGTGGCTTTATGGAATGAGTCTGAAGCAACACTCTCAACAGCATTACATAGCTATACCCTGAGAAATGGAACAGAGAGTGCTATCCGTTCATAACAAATCTCTAAAGCGCAAACATGACGAATCTGATCTTAGCGAAGAATCAGTTTCCCCCCTATCGAATCCAGATCAACCTGCTGAAGAAGGCAAACCCGAGATCATTGACCAGGCTGATGTGAAGCCACCTGGAGCTTATCTTCATGGAAATGTTGCTAATAGATTTCGGGATCTTGATATACGATGTCGAACTGCCAATAACGACTTTCTTTTCTGCAGCCATTCCCCAGAACACGACATACAACCCCAAATATCAGAAATTCCTCCAGAGATTCCCACACATGAAAAAAATCCTAAAATAGAAGAAGTTGGTGACGATTCCAAGCTGCTATATTCAACTGTACAATCAACATCGTTTACCAACGAAGCCACTCCGGAGATAACAGACCCGGTGCGCCTAGAATCACCACCTCCTACATCAAATGGAAATGTTGATGCAGAGGCCAACGAAGAATCATTGACCTGGGATGAATCAGAAATCACGGGTCATCATGCCACAGATCCTAATGACGACGGATATGGTCTTAATGGAATCGGGTTCAAACCATCAGCTGAAGTGGCGTGGGCTAGGTCTCAGCATCGAAAGGACCAGGTAGCTGAATGGAAGAGACGTATGGCGAGTGAGGCACGCGAAGCTCGTAGCAGGCGACGACAGAAGGACGAGGACATTGGCAATGCAAGCTACATAGCAAAAGGCTCCCCTAAGCAGAAACGAGTCAAATTTGATACTTAATCATTTGTTCAAAAGATGTTTTACAGATTATCAAAATTAGAGAGGGGTTTTTGGAAAAGAGGCTATTGTACAGAGGTGAATAATGCTCATGCAGACGTCTACTCAAATGTTATACTGCCGCCAGTCGCATCCATCGTCCTGAAATGCCCGCAACCCAGACTCCGAGACTCCCAAGGGATATAAAAAATGTCATGGCCCAAATATCTACCAGAATTTACAATTGGATAGGTTCGTCCAGCTCTTCCGGCGTGTCTCTTCTGCTTTCTGAGCCTCTTCTTCCTCATGTAACTTCCTGGCAGCTTCTCTCTCCTTTTGCTTCTTGAGTTTAAGCTCCCTCATGAGCTCTGCTGCTTCTTTCATTCCTTCGCGCTCAATGGCTCTCTGCCTCTGGCAGTATTCATGTGCAGCCAGCGACACAATTGCAAAAGAGCCAACAGCCCAGTTACTAGCACTCCATAACGACTTGAGACCTAAGATAAAGTTAATTTCACTTGTGTCTTTCCGTCATCATCAACATATGCCAATCTGCCTTTATAATCCCGCTTTCGTACCTCCAAGTATAGCCCTCAAACCGCCAACACTGAACCCTGTGCCTATTCCCAACAGAAGAGAATCTCGCGCGCAAGGTGCTTTGTATACCGATGCAAACTTCTCGAGGGATAGCGATCTTAGCGAATCCATAACCGTGACTTCCTTTGGTTTACCGCCCGCAGAGTTATAGGTGCCACCAGGCATTAAATTGACCGGTTCTTTAGGATTTCCCAGCTCCTCCCATAGCTTGCCCACTTGCGACTTGGATATTTCATATTTCGTCTTTCCGTCTGCCGTAGTTGGCTCCGCTTTTGTAGGAGCTTCTGCCTGTGAAGCTTGATCCCGAGAATCTGCTGCCATGACTGCTCTAAGTTGCTCCGAGAGATGACTTGTTGTTACCTCCTGCCTTCAAAAATTCTTCCCACGTCTCTTGCATCCCTGGGAGGAAAAGCTTGGCGCATGCCAAGGCGTGCATCTGGAATTGGAATATTTACCCGCGCCGCTTCAATTAAACACTGGAAACCTTAAAGAAACGCGAAGAAACGCGCCTGACGCGATTAAATAGATTATCTCAGAGTTTCTTCCTCAACATGAACTTTGCCGTAAAACGCTCTCTTCCGGAAGGGTTGTTGCTTTCTTTCGATGCAGCCTGTTTTACGCTGCTTCTTAACCTAATGGATCTATTGTAACCTGCAGTTTTCCTTTCTTCGCACATTTTTCAACAATACGATTGTTGACACGAGCCGAAGATGGCCCGCCGACCAGGCAAATATGGCCACAATTACAGATCGCAGTCGTCGTCTTTTATACCGAAAAAATCAAAGACCATTGGTGTATCGTCCCTAAGGTCAAGCGAGGCGACCTCTCAAGATGAGA
Organism: Trichophyton rubrum CBS 118892; assembly: GCF_000151425.1. Taxonomy (NCBI): domain Eukaryota; kingdom Fungi; phylum Ascomycota; class Eurotiomycetes; order Onygenales; family Arthrodermataceae; genus Trichophyton; species Trichophyton rubrum. The sequence continues at coordinate 2,546,366 of NW_003456428.1, forward strand.
AATTCCAAGCGTTGCGTATTGCAGACGGGATCGATGAGACGATGGGATTTGCACGATATGAAGCGGGGAAGAAACGAATCGGATGGCTATGCAACATGCATAGTACAACAATTGAGGATTCAAAGGTACCCGGCGGCCGAGCTGCCGTGGAATTTTATTTCCTCGAAGAGAACGGGGGCAGTTTCAAGGCGGCTGTCGAATATGATCCTTATTTCCTAATAGCTACAAAGCAAGGACGTGAAGCAGAGGTAGAGGAATGGTGCAAGCGGACATTCGAAGAGCTAGTGAAAGGAGTAAAAGTGGTGGAAAAGGAGGATTTGAAAATGCCAAATCATTTACTGGGGTATAAAAGGAAGTTTTTGCAGTTGAGCTTTTCCAACGTCTCAGATCTGCTGGCAGTACGAAAAACCATCTTTCCCATTGCGGTAAAAAACAGAAAAAATGTCAATGCAATGGATACCTACGCGGAGCTTGCAAGGTGAGTATTCACTTTGATTAATCCCCGGGAGTACTAACCTAACATTAATAGTGCAAACGCTGGGTTTGATCTCTTTGATGATGACTCGAATAATCGCGGACAAAATTCACTGCAAGATGCTGCAGACTACATTGTGGATATCAGAGAATATGATGTTCCATACCATGTCCGTGTCTCGATCGATAAAGGTAATTATTCTGACTAAACCTTAGTGATTGATTGTGTCTAACATAACCTAGACATTCGCATTGGAAAGTGGTACACAGTTCAAACAATCCATGGACTTATAACGTTGACCTGTCTCGAGGAAAGGCTGCAGAGAGCCGACCCCGTCGTTCTTGCATATGATATAGAAACCACAAAACTCCCCCTGAAATTTCCGGATGCTGCTATTGATCAGATTATGATGGTATCGTATATGATTGATGGACGGGGTTACCTGATTACAAATAGGGAAATAGTCTCTGAAGATATCAACGATTTTGAATATACCCCCAAACCTGAATACCCTGGCCCCTTTACGATTTTTAATGAACCGGATGAGAAAGCTGTTTTAGAACGTTTCTTTAGCCACATCAAGGAAGCAAAGCCAAGCGTTATGGTCACTTATAACGGCGACTTTTTCGATTGGCCCTTTGTTGAGGCACGAGCAAGCGTCCAAGGGATTGACATGTATGCTGAAATCGGCTTTCGAAAAAATAGTGAGGACATATACCGAAGTGACTATTGCGCTCACATGGACGCATTTTCGTGGGTAAATCGTGATAGTTATCTCCCACAGGGAAGTCGTGGCCTGAAAGCCGTTACAGTTGCGAAGCTAGGATACGACCCCGATGAGCTTGACCCGGAATTAATGACCAGATACGCGAGTGAACGGCCTCAAACACTAGCCGAATACTCGGTTTCCGATGCGGTAGCGACGTATTACCTATATATGAAATATGTCCATCCATTTATCTTTTCACTCTGCACCATTATCCCACTCAATCCAGACGAGGTCCTTCGAAAAGGCACTGGAACTCTATGTGAGATGTTATTGATGGTCCAAGCCTATCAGCATAACATTATATTACCCAACAAACATACGGATCCAAACGAATCGTTTTATGAAGGTCATCTTCTTGACTCCGAGACTTATGTCGGAGGCCATGTGGAAAGTATTGAAGCCGGTGTATTCCGCAGTGATATCCCTGTTAATTTTACCGTTGAGACTGCTGCTATTGACGAACTCCTTCGTGACCTCGATGCAGCGCTCGAGTTCAGTATAACCGTGGAAGAAAAGAAATCTATGGAAGATGTGGTTAATTACTCCGAAGTCAAGGCACAGATTATGGAAAGGCTGCTGAATTTGAAGAATTGCCCAAATAGAAATGAGAGACCATCTATCTACCATTTGGATGTTGCTTCTATGTATCCAAACATCATGACTACAAACAGACTACAACCGGATTCAATGATCAATGAGTCCGACTGCGCTGCCTGCGACTTCAACCGGCCTGGCAAAACCTGTGATAGACGCTTGCCATGGTCTTGGAGAGGAGAATTTTTGCCAGCAAAACGTGATGAGTATAATATGATCCGACGAGCTGTTGAAAATGAAAAATTCCCTGGAAAGACAAAGAACCACCCACCTAGGAGTTTCGAGAGCCTTGACGAGAGTGAGCAAGCCACGATTGTGAAGAAACGGTTACAAGAATACAGCAAGAAAATTTACCACAAAATTCGCGAAACTAGAACTATCGAGCGTGAAGCTATTATTTGCCAAAGAGAAAACCCTTTCTACGTTGATACCGTCCGCAACTTCAGAGATCGAAGATACGATTTCAAAGGCAAACAGAAGGTCTGGAAAGGCAAGGTAGAATCTCTCAAGTCTTCTGGAGCTGCGAATTCGGAAATTGAAGAAGCAAAAAAAATGGTTGTTCTCTTTGACTCTCTGCAGCTTGCCCATAAAGTTATTCTGAACAGTTTCTATGGCTATGTGATGAGAAAAGGTTCTCGGTGGTATTCTATGGAGATGGCTGGTGTTACCTGCTTGACCGGAGCGCATATCATTCAAATGGCAAGGGAGCTAGTGGAGCGAATTGGACGGCCTTTAGAACTTGATACAGATGGTATTTGGTGCATGTTACCAGGCACTTTTCCAGAGAACTTCGTGTTCAAACTTGTAAATGGCAAAAAGCTCGCCATTTCATACCCCTGCGTTATGTTGAACCACCTAGTTCATGGCCGATTTACAAACCACCAGTATCAGACCCTCTCGGATCCTTCTACGTTCAAATACACAACTCACAGTGATAATTCCATCTTTTTCGAAGTGGACGGTCCTTATAGAGCAATGATTCTACCAACCTCAAAGGAAGAGGATAAAAACTTGAAAAAGCGTTATGCTGTATTCAACCACGATGGATCCCTTGCTGAATTGAAAGGGTTTGAAGTCAAACGAAGAGGAGAGCTCAAACTTATCAAGGTGTTCCAGACGCAAATTTTCAAGTTCTTTCTCGAAGGCTCTACACTTGAAGAGACCTATGGGGCTGTGGCTGAAGTTGCGAACAGATGGCTGGATGTTTTGGATATGCATGGCTCAACACTAGCAGACGAGGAACTCATCGATATGATTTGTGAGAATAGGAGTATGTCCAAAACCATTGAGGAATACAGTGGTCAAAAATCTACGTCTATCACCACTGCCAAACGGCTTGCTGAATTCCTTGGGGAGCAAATGATCAAAGATAAAGGGTTAAACTGCAAGTATATCATTTCTGCAGCACCCAGAAACTCCCCTATCACGGAAAGAGCTGTGCCCGTTGCTATATTTTCAGCCGAGGAAAATATTAAACGATTTTTCCTGCGCAAGTGGCTGAAAGAGGACCCTGGAGATATGGACCCGCGTACAATAATTGACTGGGATTATTACCTAGAACGATTGGGATCTGTGATTCAGAAATTGATAACTATACCCGCTGCTCTGCAGAAAATTTCCAATCCTGTCCCAAGAGTTGCTCACCCAGATTGGCTTCAGCGGCGGATTAATACCAAGGAAGACAGGTTCAAGCAAAAGAAAATGACCGATATCTTCACCAAAAATCCACTAGCAAATATCTCGACAAATATTATGGATCATCGTATTCCTTCTGCTGGTGATATTGAAGACATAATGCAACGTCGAAGTCAGAAACCAGGTACACAGTCAGGGAACAAGCTCATTCAGAAACGGAAAGCCCCAGGAGACAACACTACATTCCAAGACCCTTTTGCCAGTCTCCCGCCGGTAATGCCTTCGATAGATAAGAATTATGAGGACTGGCTACGCTACCAGAAACAGAAATGGAAGATTCAGAAGCAAGCACGCCTCCGTCGCCGCAAGCTCTTTGGTGCTAAGAAAACCGCAACTTCTGATTCAATTGGCAGTTTCTTCCGAAACCAGGCTGAGCTGACTTACGTCAATACCTGGCAGATATTACAGCTTAGGGAGACTAGCAGCCCGGGTGAGGTGAAAGCATTTGTACTGATTGATCGGAAAGTACACACCATTACTATCAAAATCCCACGCCAGATATTTATCAATTTCAAAGACGTGAATCTCCCAGATGTTGATATAACTGGCTGTTCTGTGCAGAAAGTCAATCACACGCTGCCAAACGGCCACCCTTCTGTCCATCTATTCCAACTGAGCATGCCGGAAGAGACATATCTGAGAGAAGCGTCAAAGATATCACTACTACTTAACCACCCAAGCGTTGAAGGAGTGTATGAGAAGAAAGTGCCGTTCAACGTTCGGGCCGTCCTCAAGCTTGGAAATCATTGCACCTTCGATGAAGAGCAGCGAGGAGTTCTCGGCAAAGGTTTGGAGCGTGGCTTTGATTTATCAAGTCTTCTCCCAGCTCCAGAACCGGGTGTATATCTTGAAGGAGCAGAATTTCAATACGTCCTGCTCTATCATATAGTCTCCGGCGAGCGTGAGATATTCTCAGTTTTCTCCACCAAATCTAGAGAAGCTCACATTGTGACATACACAAAACAGAGGGACATACAAGGGTTTCCCAATGTCGATAAAATCTTCACAGAGGCCCTCCAACGGAAAGTGGACGAACAAAATTATGAAACATGGCAGCAAGTATTCCAGTACCAGAATAAGCTACATTTCAAGACTACACAAGTTACAACGAAGCGAAAGGCCCACTTAGAAGTTGGTGACATTATTAAAAAATTCCGCAATGAGAATACTACGCCACTGATGGTTGTAGTCCAGTCGCCCAAAAGTCGGCAGCTTCCACGTTCAATTTCGTCTTTAAAGGATTATCCTACGGTATCTCTCAGATCCAACGCTTCGGATAATGAATTACCGCCATTGGGCTGGCAACCGTACGCCGCAAGGCAGATCGTGATGCATTATCTCGCGCTGGATTCCTGGATCAACCACTTATTGGGGTTTGCGAGATACGGCAATGTGCCGATCGGCAATCTGGAGAAGGATGATCCTAAACACTTGATTGATATCCTTTATGCTCGGCAGCTTGAGCAGAACAATGTAGTTTTATGGTGGTCTGCCAGTCCTCTTCCAGATCATGGTGGGTACGAAAAGGACAACATTCTTGGACCGCTGAATTCGGTTGAGATGACTTCTGTCAATATAGCTGGCGCATATTCCACCGTTTGTATTGAGCTCGAGGTTCGAAACCTTGCGATCAATACCGTGCTCACGTCTTCCCTTATCAGCGACCTCGAGAACAATGAACCTGCGTTACTCAATCCAACGGCTCCAGGAGATCAACAAACTATTTCGGACGGATCAGGTGTTTTGTATTCAGACACCGTGTTTTCTACTGCGGGTATACTTGTATTACGGGATATGGTGAAATCTTGGTGGAATGAAGCCTGTAAGGGCAATGGCATGGCGGACGTAATGGTCCAGCACCTGATTCGATGGGTGGAGAGCGCCGATTGCTGTTTATATGACCACGCACTGCATCAGTACATGCAGATGATCCTAAAAAAGGCTTTGCAACAGCTTATCATGGCCTTCAAACGAGTTGGGTCGAACGTTATTTACGCAAACCCGAACAGGCTGATTCTTCAGACCACAAAAACCGAGGTTGGAAATGCCTACGCTTACAGCAAATATATTCTTCAATCTATCAAGGAAAAGCCATTGTTCCACTTCCTTGACATTGATATCAGGGAGTATTGGGATTACTTGATATGGTATGATCAGTTCAATTACGGAGGCAAAGCATGTCAGGAGGTTGTGGAGGCCGATAAGCAAGAGCTGGAAGCCATCATGAACTGGCAGATTTGCAGGTTTTTACCCACTCCCCTGCAGTCTGTTTTCGTAGACTGGATTGTGGAGTACGTCGAGTTAATGCATGGACTCAAGAAGCCTGCTCCGGTGAATGGTGGAGCCGATGGAACTCCTCGGCAGACACAGCTTCCATTCCGACCTGAAGACGAGAGCGAGAGCGTCGAGATAACTTCTGTGTTGAGCCAATCGTTCTCCAAAGCACTGAAAAAACAGGTAGCTGGCTTGATTCGTCGACAGCGTGACGAGATGCTGCACCCTGAACTTGCCTCCGACTATGATTTCCCTGTACTCCCCGGAGCAATGCCTCCGAAGCATGAACGTAACCCAACCCTAGAGTTGGTTAAATATCTCATGCAGGTCCTTGGACTGTCTAAATACACAGCATTGGAAGTGAGGCTTCTCCGCAGAGATCTCCTTGCCCTATTCGACATCCGCGAGTTTAGTGATGAAGGAAAGTTCGAAAGCCCAGGCTCAAGCCTAGTTCTGTCACAGATAATATGCCACAATTGTACTATGGCCCGGGATTTGGATCTCTGCCGTGACCCCGAATTGCTTCCTGAGAGTGGAACGGAGCATAAGGTGTCGACAACTCTTCCTCCATGGACTTGCCCTTACTGCTCTACTGAGTACGATCGGCTATTTCTCGAAGAGAGGATTATTGGCGAGGTTCAAGGCCTTGTGCTGGAGTGGCAAGCACAAGACCTCAAATGCGCAAAATGTGCTGGTATAATGATTAATCCATTTATGGAACACTGTTCATGCAGCGGTGAGTGGGTTGAGACTATCGACAGGCGTGCCACGGAGAAAAGGCTTCGGGTATACAAAAGCATAGCAGATTTTTACGGTTTCAAGATGTTGTCTATGGTTACGAAAGGCGTTTTGGAAGGCATATGAGCGGGATGGTCATGATATCCATGATACTCAATAATATTAGATATTCGATCTAGAGCGTGGCTGGCACTAGTAATGGGTTTGTTGCATGAGTTGTGTTTACGTATTTAGGTGCTGGCGTTCACGGAGGCAAGGAGATGTGGAAGGGGGGTTTTTTTTTTTTTTAACCATTTGCCTTTAGTTCTCACCCCTGCATCTCTCGTCACATTCAAGGTATATCACTGGGCCGTACGGAGTATATATGTACGTTGTATAAGGTAGATATCGAGAGTCGTCTCCTTTTCCCCTTCTTAGCCTGTCCAAGGCTTGTCGCAAAATCGCGTGGGGCAAACTCCGCCGCGACAACTTCCAACTTGTCGAACCACTTCGAGTCCACCAACCCTTAACAGCTCGGCTTTACCTTATACTCTACTGTTATTCGACTGCGCATTCCGCGATTTTCTTGAAGCTGTACACAGATTCTTGTCTTTATTATTGGTTTTGCTTGTGGGATTATTATACTCTTGGTTTGCTCGTTAACTAACTTACCCCGCCTGCGACCACACCTCCCCCTTAAACTACTCCATCGCTGGGAAGTCGAGTACCAGGCGAGGATCAAATCTCACAGATTATAAAACCTCTATAAATCGAACATTCAGCTCTCGTTTCCCCCTTACGCCGTACTCTCAGCAAGTTTCAATCGACATCCTGGCCCAATGGCTGCTCACGGCCATCCAGAGGCAAGCAGGCCTAAAACTGAAGTCCAGCCATGCAGATATAAAACAGGGAAGACACTGGGAGCTGGGTCTTATTCTGTCGTGAAAGAGTGTGTCCACATTGATACTGGCCGGTATTACGCTGCAAAGGTTATCAATAAACGATTGATGACTGGGCGAGAGCACATGGTACGCATTCGTTCACGACGAGCAATACCGTTCTTTGGCTCTATTCCCAGAGGGCTGACTGGATCATTAACCAAAGGTTCGAAATGAGATAGCCGTACTGAAGAGGGTGTCTATGGGTCACCAGAATATTCTTACCCTGGTGGACTATTTTGAGACTATGAACAACCGTACGTACGCTATCAAAACTTAATGGCAGAGTACCATTCTTAACTCAATAATGTGCATAGTGTACCTCGTCACAGACCTAGCCTTGGGAGGAGAACTGTTCGATAGAATTTGCCGAAAAGGAAGCTACTACGAGTCTGATGCAGCTGACCTTATCCGTGCAACATTATCCGCAGTAGCATACCTTCACGACCATGGAATCGTCCACAGGGACTTGAAACCAGAGAATCTCCTGTTTCGTACTCCAGAAGATAATGCCGACCTTCTAATCGCCGATTTTGGACTTTCGAGGATAATGGATGAAGAGCAGTTCCATGTCTTGACAACCACGTGCGGTACCCCAGGGTACATGGCTCCAGAAATTTTCAAAAAGAGCGGACATGGAAAGCCTGTGTAAGAACAGAATATCTTCTCTAATATGTTAAGTTCAGAATGCTAACGTGTCACTATTTGCAGGGATATCTGGGCTATTGGAGTTATCACTTACTTCCTACTCTGTGGTTATATGCCTTTTGACCGTGACTCCAACGTCGAAGAGATGCAGGCCATTTTGGTAGCAGATTACTCATTCACTCCAGAAGACTACTGGCGCAATGTATCTCCCACTGCGTGCGAGTTCATTAATCGATGCCTTACCACCGACCCCCTTGCTCGTATTACCTCTCATGAAGCCCTGCAGCACCCTTGGATTAACCCTCCATCCGATCCATTGAACCCCGAAGCTGCTACAAATACTGGTACTGGTGAGGACCTCCTACCAGTTGTCAAGAAGAACTTCAATGCCCGGCGTACATTGCACAAGGCTATTGATACCGTTCGTGCTATCAACAAGTTGAGAGAAGGCGGCGGCCTGATGATGGATGGTGCGATGAGCATTGATCCCAGGCCAGAAAGAGTTAATGGCGATCAGGTTACGCCCGAGAACGGCGGCCACGATGGCCATATGGAGATTGATAGTAGGGGAAACGCTAGGGGCCAGACTGAGCAACAGATTAAGGAACAAGAGAAGAGAGTTAAAAACATGGTTACAGGGTTGTGGAATCAGTCTGCTGCTGGACGGCGGTGAAATAACAATGGTATTAATTCTTTTTTTCTTTTCTAATCTTTATGCAGGGTTACACACAACTAGGTGACAAATATCCCTCAGAATTGTTATTGAGCTGTTATTGGATAAGAAGAATCGGTCTTAACTGACTACAAGTCTAAAACGCCCAAGGTTCTTAGTAGCTTGTAACCCGCAATGTATGATCAAAAGATCAAGTTGAGTTCCATATGCTGCTGGTTGAAATGATTTGTTCTTATGAAATTCGATTCCTAGAGACGGTATTATGCATATCCAAACAAGCAATATACAGTTAGTTAACCAAATTGTTGTTCTCACAGGTTAATAACGAGATAATTTGGAAGTTAGGGAAACGCAAAGTTAGAACAACGCTCAAGCCCACTGAAATCAGCCCCTAAGTCAACTACAAGGGGCTTGGAATTGGCAGCGTATCTAGCTATTGCTGTAGTGGAGGAGTTAGAGAAAACATGTTGTATTGGCATTCAATGATATTGTAGAACGCGCCTACACAAAAATTGATATGAAGTTGAAGAGGCTACAAGTAACACGGTCAAAAGCTGTTGCGGCTCAAGCCAGGAGCCCAAATTGACCATCACGTGATGTTTCGCATTTTCTTACTTTCGAGTTTAAATCGACAGCAGCGAGCGGCAGGACGATGGTTGTTAGTATTCCTTGCACATTGGCTGGTCACCATACTGCATTGGAAGCCTCGAGCGGTCAATATCCCATTCAACAATACCTAAATCTTTGACAGAGCTGGATCATCCCGAGCCGGCGGGCGTAGTGCCATACCCTACCCCTGATGCTCAAAGACTGACCACAACTACCCCGGATGCAGTCAGCAGTTGCTATTTATGCAGTCACTGGGTCAGAAAGGCTCTAGTTCCCTTTTGGATTACGGTGTATGCCGCCTGGTTCACCTTATAATGATACCCATAACTTCCTCTAACCGTGAAAAATCGCATGAGCTTTTGTTTTCGGTGCAAATAATTGACAAGCCCTAGAGCTCTACCTTCTTGCGGATTCATTCCCCATAGTTTGTTACTCTCTATTATCTGCTGCTTCTTACACGGAGGCAGGAGTTAGCCTAGCAAACTTCAGTACTCTCAAACCGCAATTATGACTTATGGTCTCAAGGAGTGGTCTTAACATTCACAGAGAATGTAGATAATTATACGCCGTACTACTATATTCTAAGGTACGGACCCACGCCTACACTCCTGCTTTAACTGTCATACCATATTGGGAAGTATTGATTCATCTGGCTATCGAAAAATCAGGATTAATGAGGGGTTAACACCCTCTGACTCTGTTCAATTAGACACATATCGCCTATATACATTCGATATCTAGCAGCTGAGTTTTCCACACTTGCGGCAAGAGGTTCTGACACCATAGTCGCAGGCCTTGCCGGTACTCTTAGCACACTCGAAGACGTGACCGTTAGTGCAGGCAGGGTTGACTCTCTCGTTACCGCAGAACTGTCCCTGAATTCCGTTGCAAAGACAGTTGCTTGGGCGGCAGGCCCTCTTGTCAAGCTATAAACACCCACCCATTTGTTAGTAAAACCCAATGGCATATCTTGGAGCACCTTGCTTACAGGACTTTCGGCACCAGTGGCCGCTGCAAGGCAGGCGGGCACAAAGGCAACAAGGGCGAAGACAGTAGTGAGCTATAATGAAACCAAGTCAGTATGTGGAATATAATCACCAGGAAAGATGAAGTTCACCTTCATGTTTTCTGATCAAAGGGATATTGTTGGGTTCAAATTGTGGGGCTGTTCGATTTTTGTGTTGTTGGTCTGGTGAAAAGCAGATGAACTGGGGAAACGTGCTCCTTTATATATTTCACTTCGGGTCATCTACATTTCTTTTTGTCCTACTATTCGTCTTTGACCACGGTCCGGGTTATACGGGTATCATGCCGTCTCTCATGCCGTTGGGAGTACCAGGAAGCCCACTCATTGGTATTTTCCACTCAACAAACAGCCAAGTATCACACTCTCGGCAAGAAGCTAAAGCTTGGGTGATAGCCGGTAGATCCCTGCCGTTACTTATCACTATTAAATCTCGTATAGCCTGCTTGCTCCCAACTTCATATGCACGCTGCCTTGCAAACACGAGAACAAGTATTAATGTTGGCGTAGGACGCCTGAATTCCGCTCTGCAAGGAGACATGCAGGCGGGATATCACAGCAACGGACGGTGCGATGGGTTAGATTCAGGAGGCGTTATGATTGAAGGATTCGAAAATGCACGCCGAATGGAGATCTTGCTTCGTATACTCCCGTGCGCTTTGTTTGGCATTTTCCTTCTCCGGACTAGAAGATGAATACTCCGTATATCTTCATCGCTGACCTGACCAGCCAGATATTGCGGAGTTTTCTAATATTAGAATTTGTACGCGGTAATTCTCTCCAGGTCTCCTGACGATCCACTTTTCTCGTTTTCATAGCGTTCTGCGCTGGACGTTGCTATTTCTGAATAGTTTCAGATGTCTCCGGAGAATCTCCGGTGGGCGTTTTTCGCATAATTTATGGGCTCTTTGTCTTCAGAATCATCAGCAAGGAGGAGGGAGGGGGGGGGGGGGGGGGGGGGGGGTTTTTTTTTTTTTAAAAAAAAGGGGAAATACGGAGTATGAACTACAATACCCCATAGACCGGCAGTTGAGGCTCAAGGCTGAACATAGTTTCATTGACCTAGTTAGCTGGCAAGTAACTAGTTATAGAGGCCCACGGCGATCGTTCGTATTTTGCTGGTAATATTACCAGTGAAGGGTCATCAAAAATGTTTGCCCAGCAATCAATAGGCCCTGTTTTCTCATTTTATGAAGATGGCTCAAGCCTTTCAGCTCTCCCTACCAGGTCGCTACGACACTCAACAAATTGCACTGTACGGAGTAAGTGAAGCACATCCCAGTCATGTGTTTTTTGTCTGCCTTGCTGCAGAGAGCGGTAACTAGTCTGCTGGCCCACTGGATAGTTATAAATAGCTTCATATCGAGTAGGTAGATTAAGTACCACACGGAGAAGAATACCTATCTGGGGGAAGAAGGTGAGATTAAAAGTATCCCAAGCTTTCAAAATAACCCCTCACACGACACCATCGAGAGAACGAGAGAATATGAAATTATGTGTCGGTTATGCCTGCAATCGATTGGCTGACGTTTCTTATGCCACGGTTAGTATATTAGGGTGAATGTAACGGCAGAGAGCTGGTGCTGGACCGGTTTACAAGAGATTCTACTGAGTACTCCGTACGTGGCGTTGATTCCTGGAGATTTGTGGTAAGCGACAACGAATTTTTTGCTTGGCCAGATGTCGCCCAATATAAAACTTACGTGAACCATTACGAGTCGGGTCTATGAAAGAGTGAGTCCGTGGCTGGAATATAAAATCTTATTGCCATATGGTTAGGATAAAGTCATAAACGTATATCGTTGTCCTGTGAAGGCACCCTCTCATCGCCTCCTAACGTGACGCCTCTAAGGTAGCTAAATGTTCAGGAGAAGATTCAACCCACTTTCTCCACTCTTGCCATTCGGAATATGATGCACTGGCTCTAAGACCCTGGTATCTGACAGTCTTGAATTCAGACATGGCTTCCCAGGGCCTGTCTGGGTTCCCACCGCTCGAGCTCCCGGACCGGAGGAACCGACGAGTGACACTACCAGCACTCGAGGCTCCTTCCCAGCCAGCCTTTCTCATTAGGCTCTCAACGGTCTCTTCCTTCGTCCACCCCTGGTCGACAGCAACGTCTGGAAGATAGGTGGCTCCATATCGTCTGCCTCTGTGAACAAACGATATGCGGATCCCATGCGTCCCTAGCTCCCAGTCAAGCGCATGAGAACAAGTCTCAAAGTTTGAGAGAAGAGTAAGGGAGCAGGAAAGTGAGGGAAGAAGCTGTAATGGTATCGGGGAAAATCTAGTGTCTCCAAATGCCCTAAATGGTTGTGAGTTAGCATGTTATATTTTTAAGCAGACTTTCCTTGTACGTGGTTCCATACGATGTCAACGCATATGATTTCAGACCAGAGCTAAGCTCCTGGGCATCAAAAGTGCCAATACAGCCTCGGAGGGACTTGTAACCACTCCTGGAGACTGTGTTCCAAGTCACAAAGAGTGGGTATGATGCATCTGGAGGGGTACTCCGAAGGGTCTCGCTGTAACTCGGTTTGAGCGGAGAAAAGATAGATGAAGTATTAGGGCTAGGGCTAGTAGATATAGAAGTATTGCTCGTCAGTGCGGAGCGAGAAGAACTGGTAGACAGTGCTGGTGGTGTTGAGGTCGATACACTGGAGGAACCCGACGAAGCCGCGCTTTGAAGACGGCGAATACTAGGTGGCTGTAAGGTGCTCGAGAATGGTTGTTCTTTGTCCATATCATCCTGCGGCTCTTGACCACTAGTGTCTACAGGAGGTTCAACAGAAGCTCCCACTTCCAAGTCTTCATTGTCTGCTGCACGTAAAGTAAGAGCCTTTGCAGTTTCAAAATCTGTCCATAACTCTTCTACTACAGAGAGCTTTGGAGGTTTACCGCCATCAAAAGAGGCTGCTAGCGTTTCGAAGCAAAAATAGCATTGTGCAGGAGTAGCCATATTTGAGGAGCCTTGTCTTTTAAGGACGCTGAGTAGGACTGATATATAAATGATTCGGCAATCAACAGACAGGAGGAGATTATATCATGTCAACAGATGCAGACAATAGGGATGCCTGGCCACCAGATGATTGCGGGCTGAGCAAGAGCGGAAGAGAGGGCGCTTTCCCCGGGGTTTTAGCTTGTACTTGCAGTGTTTCCCGGCGTGATCCCCGCAAGAGAGCTTCGGTTGTATCCTGCCCTCCTTTATAGTTGAAGAGCCGCTGGTGCTGCAGCCTGTGCAATTATTATGGCGGGATCAAGGCAAAAGTGGACGTTGAGAAAGAGTTGAAGTTGGAAAAGTCTTTTTGCAACAAGAGGACAGACGTCATGAGTTGCGCTTAGTCATCATGTCTTGGCGCTGGTCGCATGAGCCTGGCTTGCGGCTAGCTGCCTAACAACACCACGTCCGGCGAGTGTATTGGCTGGGCCACCATCAGTAGCGGTATGGGCTGGGACAAATCACTGGCCAGGGAGGGTGAATATGGCGCGGGAAGACACATAGCAGGTTCTACACCTACGGGCGGAGTAAAACTGCCATTAGTATGCTATTTCCACTCACGTTGGCACGGAAGCTCGGCATGAAAAATAGCCTGTAGGCATTCAGTCTTCACCTGGGAGTCATCAGAGTCGATTTAAGGAGTTGCTTGAGCTAGGATTTGGACATCACGCCCTTCATAGGTTTTGCTTCCACTGACTGCTAACTATACGGGGTATTTATATCGATCTAGGCAGTGGGAAACCAGACAAGCATTTGCGCAAGTTTGAAAACTGGCGAGAATTCAATATTAAGCCGTTAGAAAGCTGAACAGCTACCCAAATATATATGCGGCGTTAGATCCAAGTCTCAAGGGTATGTGTTGCACTTTTTTGAAAAGGCGCCCTCGTCATTATACCATATCATTGTATACTGTTGTTTTGGGTACTAAACAAGAGGGCCTATATGATTGACTGCAATATAGTGGACCCTATACTAGCAGACATGGATCACCACTTACATCGAAGCGGAAAGACTGGCGATTGGGTGGGGAGCTTGTTGGGTAGGAATATGCCTACTTTCATGCAAGTTTTCTTCATACATAGAATCTTATCCACAGCTGCGAACAAATGCTTGTGTCTTTTATCCGGGTCTCCAGCCACATTCTACCAAGTATTAGCATAAAACATGGAATACGAATGGCCATTTATTGGCTGGCATTCGACCACTTCGGGCTTATCAATACCCCGCTGTCAGGGAATTCACCGCCTGGCAAAGCGATACATGCAGCATGTCCGGCAGTTGTACAGCCTGTGGGTGGGAACATGAGCCACATGGGTAGCTATTCAAAATTCAGGGTATTTGAGATGCGTATGGGTATTAAGGCAAGCATTTTCTGCAGAAGAGAGTACTCATATCGGAGGTTGAAGGGATAGCAGTAGGAAACCGTGTGTAGAGCCTCAAGGAGATTTGATGCCGGGCTTAGGTTTCCATGTTGTTGGGAAACGATTGATAGGCCCTCCAGCCATCAATCTTTGCAAGAGCAATCGCAGGGTTATCCACTTACACATAAGCGCTCATATCATTTCCGGTCACCTTTGGGTATTTTCATCCCCATCATACCCAACATGTTGCTCCCAGGACCAGACGAGCCACCCTGACTTCCGAGGCTCTCGAGTAGATTTCTTGCCAGGTTGATGTCGACTTCGTTCTCGTCAAGATCATATTCATCATCACTCTCTTCTTGATGGACGCTACCAACCCCATTGCCCCTTATAGGAGTCTTTCCCTTGGCAGCCTTCTTGGACTTGAATTGATCAAAAAACCCGGCTTGCCGTAACTCCGCTTCCATCTTCTTAGACATGTCTTCGATTTCGCCTGAATCATCGTTACCATCACTGGATCCCCCGTCAAGGTCTTGAATGCGTTTGGGCCTAAACGAAGACCCCTTATTCGAGGCAGTTGGCATGCCCATCATCTCCTTCATCATCCTTGAAAACTCCTCATCATCAAATGAAGCCTCCTTGTCCTCACCGTCGCTACTGAACTCCTCGTCAGTGTCACCATCACTGTCATCTGATCCCAATTCGTTAATAAGCCCTGCTCCATCGTAACCGGCGGTGTCATCATTTAGAAATTCCTCAAACTTTGAGACTATTCTCTGCAAATTCTCTTGTGCAGCTTTATCGCCGAAGTCACCAATCCTTTTTGCCTTTTCCCCGCTACCTCTTCCTTTTAGCTCACTTTCAAGGTCTTCGAAGCTAATGTCAAGCCACGATTCATCATCATTAACCATATCCCAAGTTTTTATTTCCGTATCCGTAGGAAGAGCCTCTTCTCCTGTGTCAACATCTTCGAGAATAAGTTTCATTTCTCGTACGTATTGCTTATCACGGTTCTGGGGGTCAGACAAGAGCATTTCAAAGCCGCAAGCTAATTTCATTCCCATATCAGCACGCTCAGAATCCTTTGAGTTTTTGGTCGCGGGAACACGGCCCTTCCATTTTGCTGGTGGTGGAAAATCCTGACTTTTTAACTGGGCAAACCCAACCTTTGTGAACTTGACACTGACTGTGACAAAATCTGTAGGTTCAAATACTAAATTACTTGGATCTTTACCCTGCAACGGCCGAAGTGAGATGGGATCCCGGAGATAAAAGGCTTCTATAGCCGAAGATATATACCCTGGCCTGGTCCGTAGTAAATGCGCGATCTTTCGCGGAATGGTAACCAGAGAAGAATGCAGGTTATTCTCAATTTGGTTTGGGTAGTTCCGGAGTCTATAAAAGGCCTCCTCCTCGATTGTGGGCGACCGCATCAACCGTTTGGACTCGGTGGTAATGATGTCCCTCGCGTCGCGGAAAGTCAGCGTTCCAGCGTTGCCTTTCTTTTTTGCTGTAGTAGTTGTGGGCGTTCCAGGCTTAATGATGACTAGCTCTCCCTTGTTGATCCAGACCTGAATCAAGGATTAGCATGTATGGATATACAAGTTCTTTTAGAAGTTGACGCTGTTTGCCTTACCCGGTTATCTGCTATTTCAGGCTCTAACCAAGCAGGCAATGCTGCCGCGGCCTCTACTAGTAAGAATTCACCATCACTGTCTGTTACCTTCACCCAGAGATTATCAAACTTTCGTGAAACCTCACGCAGGAGGTATACGATGACCCATTCATCTTCGATTGAATCTCCATATTCGGTTCTTCCGCGAAGTAAATGTATGCCTAGACGATTAACATACCGGTTAGCACGGTATAGCAATTTGTGTTAAACCGCAGGAGAGGAATAAAACGAAATTACCATCTTCCTTTGTAAGCTCCAGCTTGAAATTATCTCTCTGCCATATGTAGTTCTGCAAATACTGTTTGACTAATCCCGACGCGTACTTCTGCACTTCAATCAGAGAATTTCGGGTTGAGTCTGTTGAGTCCACATCTCCAGTGGAAGCGCTGGTCCCCAGAATCCAGTACAGGGAATACTCCACACAGTCATCCGGGAGCTGAGGTTTAGGGATGGGTCTGAACGTAGACCGGAACCACGCAATGTCTTCTTCAGTAGGACCGGCCATACCTCGTACTCCCTCTGCTCGAGTCGTTTTCGAGTCTCTTGTGTGTCTATTCCATCTCGTATTTTTTCTTATAATTTTTGGCCGCTTTTCTTTTTTTTTTTATATATTTTAGAGTTTTGATGACCTCATCGCAGCATCCGGCATTACATAAATCCATGAGTGGGGCGCTAACCCCGAAAGAGCTATATGTAAACAACGTCACAAACACGCCAAAAAATTCACGGTTCGGCTTTTGATCCCTTTTTCGACTCCACGATGGTGTTCCAACTTGGTTATCTTTAATATAAGATCAAGTATCGCGTGGCGGACCGGCTAACGATTTACAGGTCTGAGCGCGCTACTTAGTGCCTCGAGCTGTCAACATGGCATTTCCCTACATCGACACTCCACGCACCGAGGTGGATGGAAACGCGACCTTTGTCACCCAGGGACAGCGAAGTGCAACACGCCATAACCTTTCTGCACTGGACTCAGTTGAAAATTCGTTTGTATCGCCAACGAGAGATCACGATATATTGCGTGAAAATTCCGATTCGCGCAATCGACAACGCAGAGTCTCGCTTCGGACCCCTCGAGCAAGCCAAATTCTTAAATCAGCCAGACTCGATAAACGAACATTGCCAAATTCAGCATTGCCCAAGGGGGAGTTTACTCCGCTCATGAATAGCGTTACGAAGAATAACTTCTTGCGGACTGGTGGTGATCGCGCTCGAGGTGTGCCGGCCACGCCCGCGCTATCGAAAATAGATGAAAGCAATATATACGAAGGAGCTTCCATTAATAGCTCCGCCTATGATGCGACTCCCGTGCCTCAGGGCGCACCAAGTAGCGGCCACAGTACCCCATTACCTACCCTTCCCCAAAGGGATGGCGCGGGTGGGGTAATTTGTGATGGACAGAATATGACTTTGAGGGAACAAGAAAATGTACGGGTTCTCATCTTGCCCTTTCCAAGAACTTAGACGGCTACTATGTAGGTGGAATAATCTGTACTAACCCTTCTTCTTTACAGATTATCAACAAGTTTGATAAAGAGAATTTTGGACTCAAGTTGAAAATACATTATTTGGAGGAACAGCTAAGGAAGGCCGGGCCTGAGTTGAACCAAGCCGCCCTGAAAGAAAATACGGAACTCAAAGTGTCAAAGCTTACAGTACAAAGAGATTTACATCGATGCAAAAAGAGCCTTCTCCATGCTGAACGTGACTTGGAATCCTGTCAGCTGCAGCTCCAGGAGCTCCGTGCGAAGCTGACTTCGAAACAGTCTGATAGCACAGCCCAGGAAACAATAAAATGGATGCGTCAAGAAATGGAGTCCAAAGACGCGGATATAGCAGATCTTCAGGAACAATTAAGATCAACGGAATCCAAACAGGCGGAGGAGGCTGCCAATCTAAGGGAAGAAATCAATGAGTTGGAATATACCATTCGAGAGAAAGACAGGCGTATTGAGGAAAAGGAGGAAGAAATTGACAATCTACAATCTAAACATGCTGATGAAAACGCCAATATGGCTGACTTGGAGACAGAGCTTGAAGATGCCCGAAACAAAATTGAAGATCTTCAGGATAGCCTTGAGCGGGCAAGGACTGAGACCGAAAATGCCGAAACGGCTTGCGAGCAAGCTCTCCAGGAAAAGGAACAAGCTGTCGAAGACTTGAGAGAACTTCAAGACGAGATGGCAAATAAATCCATTTCTGCGTCAGGGCTGACTCGTCAATTGGAGGAGAGAGCAAATAAACTAGAGTCAGAGCTTACCACTGTTCGACAGCAATATGCCACTCTTCAAGAAAAACTGGACGATAAAGCACAGTTTGAACACCGCTTACAGGAGCAAATCAAGGATCTGAGACAAGAGCACTCATCAACAGAACGCGAACTGATCTTCCTTCAGAAAGAACATGCCAATTGTCAAGGAAATATTGAGGATAAAATGCATTCTGAAAATAGATTGCAAGAGCGGATTGAAGATCTTAAGCAAGAGCTTTCATCAGCCAAATCTGATCTGCAGCATGAGCTTGAGCAGGCTCGTCACGAGAAAGCAATTGCAATTCGTGACCAGAAGTCCACTTTAGCTCGCCTTCAGGCTCTTGAGGATGAATTACAACAGAAAGGAGAAACTAAGACCCTTCTGCAAACCAGGCACGATGCTTTGACAAACGAATCAAAAGCCCTTCAGGGAGATCTGGATCGAGCAAAGAGGGCTATTGCCCAGCTGGAAGAAGACGCAGCAGCTGAACGACAAGAATCGCTGAATACGTTGGAAGAAATGAGACACCGCCACAAAGATGAGATTGATCGACTGAATTTGCAGATTACTACACTTCGTCGTGAGGTAGACAAGAAGGATTCGTTATTCAATTCGGACTTGGACAAGTGGGAAAACATCAAGCGATCACTAGAATTGGAACGGGACCGGGCACTGCAGCAAGCTGAGGCACATAAACGAACAGTTGACAGTCTTCAGCAAATGGAAACGACAAAATCTGGGCGGGAGAAGAGATTGCAGGATATCATTGACAGCGAGAAACAACGACGTCTCCGGCAGGAAGAACTCCTCACTCGTCAGATAAAAGAGCTCAATGATGACATTTCATCTAGGAGGGAGGCATCCGAAACCCAACGATCTGAGCTACTCTCCCTGAAGGAACAGCTCAGAGTCAGCCGGCGTGAAGAACAAACCCTCAAGGAAAAACTTCAGGGTTTGGAAGACGAAATTATAGTTCTGCAGGCCAGCTTGGAAGAAGAGCAACAGTATGCTTTGGCTCAACGGAAGGCTGGCAGCTTAGACACCGGCAGTCACCTACAGAGTATAGCACAGGAGAAGCAGGCCCTTGGAGAACAGCTATCTGCCACGAAATCGGAGCTCAATGAACTCCGAGTCACCCTTTCTGAGGTAGAAGCTGAGAGAGATGGCCTCCAAGATGAACTTGCTCAATATGACCATATCGGCGATGCAACTCGAGTAGATCATGAAAAACTCGAGCTGAAGAAGGCGAAGTTACGTCTAGAGCGAGACGTTATTCGGCTAAACACCGAGAAAAGTTCATTGCAGGAAGCCAAAGATGCCCTTCAGAATGAGGTGGACAATGAGCTTGTCCGTGCTGCGGCAGAGGAGGAGCGCCTCGCTGCAGAAATCAGCCGATTACAAGACAAGTTATATATGGCTGATGATAAGAAAGATCGCGAGCTTCTCTCATATAGGAGCAAGACTACTCGACTTGAAGCCCGCCTCAAGGACCTTGAAGCTCTTCTTCATAACTCTGTGCCATCGGAGCCTGTGTCTCCCCCGGAACATGCTGATGCGTCCATATTCCGCCAATGCCTAGCCGAAACTCGGGAGCGTGAGAGAATTATCCTCCAGCGAGAATCAAACTTGAAATCAAGTATTCGACTGCTTAAGTCTCGTATCACTGATTTGGAGAAAGAGAACCATGATCTTCAGATTGCGAAATATGAAGGCAGCTCTCCGATTCCCTCTTCCCCCGCTTCACGGCTCCAGGAAGAATTACGAAATCTCCGTGCTCAGAATATTGAAGCTCACAAAGCCTTGAAAGAACTAAAGGCCAAAAACCGTGAACTTGAACAGCAAAGGTATTCTGCCAACGAGGAGAGCCAGAATTTTAGTGAAGTACTTGATCTTTCTACCCTCGATCCAGAATCCATCGCGGCCAAGTTATCCAAACGTGAAGCCCGCATTCATGAGCTCGAAGTTGACCTCCAACGAATACGCGGAGAGCGATCTACTGCTCTTAAGAATCTCAACGCAGCAGATCGTAGGATACGGTTACTGCAAGACCGCCATCCTAAAGCTATTCAAGATATGTTGAAGCAATTGGAAAAACAGAAGAGTCGACATGACAGAGAATTGGAGGTTCTGCGAATGGAGCTTCTCTGGAATCAAGTACGTTTGATCCGAGCAGAGCAGTTCCGTAGGGACCTTGCCTGGTACAAGGAAGTATCGCAGTACAGAGAACAAGAGAGGATTAGAACTACTTGGTATGTGTTTTCCTTTCACCGGCAGTGATATGATAGTTCTAAACTAACATTGTTTGAACAGTGCCCAAATAGAGCGCCAGATGATAGCTAATATGGGTATAGTGGTATCTGAAGCCACCGAGCAACTGAGTCCTATCCAGAAATTCAGAGCTGGTATTTCAGTCGCACTGTTCATCGCCCGAGCAAAGAGAGTGACAATTGAATGGAAGAAGAACTCACAAATAGGAGACCTGGTCAAGAGAGCCAAGAAAGACCAGCACAGAAAACACGGAAGAGTACTACAGAGATGAGGTACATATCGCAGAAGAATTCTTTGTCAACGATTATGGATCTTTTTGCTGTTTCTCTGGGCCGTATTGATTACATACTTCTCTATTGTTGATTAGGTTGATAGCGTTCATTTCCTCGGCAAGAGGAGGCAAAATCCGGGGTTTGGCTCCGGCGTTTGGGTATAGGAATCTGTTTATATGAGGCAATAGGCTGCGTTGTTTGGCAAGTTGTATATCAAAACTGGCTATGAGTTATATTTGCGGCTGAATCTGATAATTGGTTCATTACTCCGTTCGCTAATACGACAATGACTGGGGTAACTAGGAAGTCTTTCAACATGATGTCCTAAGTGTAAGGGAAAATACGCCCGTAAGGAGAGCGCAATAAATAACTGGAGGTTGTTGTGAACGCGAGGCAGTAGGAACCTAAGCGCCCTCGCTTCCAAACAATGCCGTCCACTCTGCACTTTTGGCAAGGTCTTCGGGGCTAACAGTCGGTCGAGATCCCTTGACAGCCTTAACAAAGTCTTTGAGAACAAGCGGAGGCTCAAGGAGCTCATCTTGGTTTACATCCACCCAGGTCATTTCCATGGCCCCCTGATCGCCTGGAGAGCACGGAGTAACTTTTTGCACTCCATCCACCATTACCTATATATAATGATTAGCCATGAAAGATGTGAAAGAAACTAAATCGTTGGTTAGGGGGATCTCACGCACCTTTTTATAATGAGTGGCAGATTGGATCTTGCGAATAGGTTGCATAAGTGCGTCCTGAACCGCAATGTTTATATCACTTCCCGAATATCCTTCGGTCAGTTCCGCGAGAGTTCGGTAATCAGGCACCGTTAGCTCGCACGGTGTACTGCCTATACTTATTTTGAACATTTTCATCCGTGCAGCCATATCTGGAAGACTTATATAGACCCTTCGCTGGAAACGGCGCCGAATTGCCGAGTCTAGCTGCCAGGGAATATTCGTCGCTCCAAGGATCAACACTCCGCTTGAGTCCTTGCCGACACCGTCCATTTGGACAAGCAGCTCTGTTTTGATGCGACGTGACGCATCTGGTTCTCCTTCGCCACGGGTACCACAAAGGGCATCTATCTCGTCGATAAAAACGATGGCAGGTTTATTTTCTCGAGCCATATTGAAGAGTTGCTTAACGAGCCTAGGTATCATTACGTATTAGTGAGTGTTTATTGCATAAAATCTGAGATCATGTCTGGGAACTAACCTCTCACTCTCTCCCATCCACTTCGAGACGAGGTCACTACTGCTCACGCTGAAAAATGTGCTCTTTGCCTCTGTGGCCACTGCTTTGGCCAGATAGGATTTACCTGTCCCAGGTGGCCCATAAAGCAAAATTCCTTTCCAAGGTTGGCGGTTCCCTGTAAAGAGTGACGGGAATTTAATGGGTAGTATGACGGCTTCTTGGAGAGCTTCTTTCGCGCCTTGCAGACCAGCAACGTCTTCCCACCTTACGTTGGGCTTGTCCGTTAATATAGCCCCTGCCAAAGCTCCGCGAAGCTTTTTCGACTCGGCGTCCTCATCGTCATTGTCACCTTTGCTAGAAATGGAGAAATCCACGTTAGAAATCAATTTTAAGCTGATACTGGAGATACGGAATCCAAACTCACCCTCCTTTCCCACTGCCATGTGCAATCTTCCCATTTGCCCCAACTGCACTGGGTTTCTTCCTATTATCAAGTCCCGCAAGGTGGTTCTTTAATTTCTCTGCCCTCTCCATGTACTCTCCGGTCTTTGCCCGGATCATCTCCTTCGACTTGGGGGTTTTCTCCCATTTTAGAGCGAGCATGAACAGCTCGAGGGCCGAGTAGTATGTCTGGTATGCCTTCTCATAGTCGCCCGCATTATCAAGTTCAATCGCGCTCTTCACGGTGTCGATCGCCCGGCCGAGGAAATCGGTGTTGCTCATGGTGTCCACTCTTCTAGGTGTGTAGTCTGACAAAAAGAAAACAAAGAAAAGATCGCAGCACTGCTCAGTCCGTTGGCAACGCTGTCAAAACAGCCTTGAATGAGGGGGGAGGATCGATAGGCGTTTGGCGTTGGGTCCAAAAAGGCGGTACTTCGAGAAGGGCAATGAGAGGGAAACCGGGGGGGTCTTTTTTTAGAGTATCTCTGGGGTAGTATGCATATCGTTGATCTCTGCAAGAAGAAACGATCGTCTGTACGTCTGGAGGTGAAAAGTGGCAGCCTAAATCCGCAAAATATCGATGTTGCCTCCGTTGTTGTTTGGACTGACCCCAGCTTCGACTTTCAGGCCCTTTTTTCTTTTTGGGTTGCTGGGCGAGCGACTCAGAGATCCGCGATTAGATAAGAAAACGGCCAACCGGGCGACGACGACACCGCAGGCACATTCAAGACTTGCAAGCCCCTTAAGCGCTGACGAAGACCGATTTTAAACATGGCAGACGCCCAGAAGCAGCTTCAGGCTCTCAGTGAAGAGTATCAGAAGCTTCAGACCGGTCAGCCATTTGCGACTATACCTCCCCCAAGGTGGATGGTTAATTAGGACTCCCTCCCCGCTAACATCTGCCCCTCGGTATTTACAGAGCTCGAAGAAGCTATCGCAGCTCGAGAAAAGCTTGAAGCCCAGCAGCAGGAGAATACGAGTGTACAGAAGGTGAGAAGCTATGCTGTGTTAATTGGAAAGATGCCATTGCTGATGGTTGGACGCTGGCTAGGAGTTCAAAACGCTCGACGATGATGCAAACATATATAAACTCGTTGGACCAGTGCTTTTGAAGCAGGATAAGACAGAGGCCGTTATGGCTGTCGAAGGCCGCCTGGATTTTATAGAGAAGGAAATGTACGGTGAAGACGTTTTACGAAGCAGGTGTGGCTATCCTTGACTGCGATGCTGATTATTCTATCGACAGCAAACGAATCGAGAAGCAGATCACCGAGATACAGGAGAAGAGTGACAATAAGAGGGGAGAGGTATGTTGCTTGCATTTCTTTTCTCAGGCTTTTCTGGGACCATGGCTCACCTCTATAAATAGATCATTCAGCTACAGTCGCAATTGCAGCAACCACAGCCCGGTGGAGCTCCCGTAGCCGCTCGAGAATAATCACAGTTATGCATTTGATAGATTCAGAGTAACGATGATTATTCCAATTACCTACCGCCAAACTACTCAGATGCCTAGGAGATGAATACTGAGTCCTACGAATGAGAGTCTAGAAAACATATCCAAGTCTCTCTATCGGCAATAGGAAATAGGCCAAGGCCGTCAATATACCCATAGCCAAGCACTGGCTAGATAGAAACCGTCATTGAAAGCGGCGACAAGCCCTGCTCTTGCTAGCCAGATCTAGCACTATTAACTATTGACCAGAAAAGTCATATAATCAAAAAAGACATAATCAATATTTCTCTTCTCTCTTCAGAACACGCGAGCTTGAATCCTACGCACTCTAGGACATCATTCTATGAATGCATCAACTTGTTCTTCCTATATTTACAACCTTATCCAAACGACCTCCATTTTACACACTCTAATTCTAGAGATAGGTATTTACTATCTATCCTTCTATGCCTTGACAAGCAAGCTAGTGCCGTCCATTTCCTCTGGCTGCTCAATACCCATGGCCGCAAGAACTGTGGGAGCAACGTCACCAAGAACACCCCCTGATTTCTTCAAACTCCAGCCTTCAGGAGCGTTTGCCATGACGAATGGAACAAAGTTAGTGGTATGAGAAGTCTTAGGTGTTCCATCTGCGTTCTTCATCTCCTCGGCGTTTCTAGAAAGAAACATTAGTTTGATGATACCACAGTGGACAGGCTCCTACATGTGAAAAACACTCACCCGTGATCAGCAGTGACGAATAGGATGTATCCATGTTTCTTGCAGGCTTCATAGACGCATCCGATGGCAGCATCGGTGGCAGCCACACCCTTAATGGCGGCTTCATAGACACCGGTATGGCCAACCATGTCTGGCGGAGCAAAGTTGTTCATCAAGAATTCGTACTTGCCGTCGGCGATTCTTTCCGCAAGCTTCTCTCCAACTGGCTTTGCGCTCATCTTAGGGTCGAGATCATAAGTTGCAACCTTGGGAGAGGGTATCATCTCTCTGTCTTCGCCTTCGAATTGCTTCTCAACACCTCCGTTGAAGAAGAAGGTGACGTGGGCATACTTCTCAGTCTCAGCAATGTGGCATTGCTTAAGCTGCTTCTTGCTCAACCACTCGGCAAGGACGTTACCCATATGTTGGGGGGCAAAAGCAATTGGGAAGGTATAGTCGGTCTTGTATCTGGTCATGGTGGTGATAGAAATGCTCTTGGGGTAAGGGAAGTCTGGCTTTGGAGACCGATCCACATCTCCCAGGAGCTGTGTGATTTCTCTGACACGGTCTGAGCGGTAGTTGAAGAAGAAGAGGGTATCATTGTCTGTGTTTACCAAAATTAGCGACCTGGTTGAACCTCAGAACCCTGCGGAGTGTTGGCAGAGTTGCTTACCTTGGACTCTGCGTTCCTGGCCACCGAAGATGATTGGCTTTAAGAACTCATCATTTTCACCCTTATCGTACCTCTCCTTGATCGTCTTGACAGCATCGTGGCTCTCCTCACCCTCCCCGGTGACAATACCCTTCATGGCGACCTCGATGCGGTCCCATCGCTTATCACGGTCCATGGCATAGTATCGGCCAACGACGGTAGCTAGTTCACCTACACCTAGCTCTTGGGTCTTCTGCAGCAGTTTTTCCATGTATCCCGCTGCACTCTTTGGGTCTGTATCTCTTCCATCGCCGAAGAAGTGGATGAAGACCTTTGGCACGCCCATATCCTTTGCTACCTGAAGCAAGCCAAACAGATGGTTGATGTGAGAATGCACTCCACCATCGGAGATAAGACCAAGCAGATGGAGTCTTCCGTTTCCATTCTTTGCATTCTCGAACGACTTGACGATGTTCTCGACTTTGCCCAGTTGGCCCTTCTTCAAGGTCTGGTCAATGCGGACAACGTCCTGCCACACAACTCGTCCGGCACCGATGTTCAGGTGGCCGACTTCACTGTTGCCCATGAGGCCCTCCGGAAGGCCAACGGCAGTGGAAGAGGCATCAATCTCGGTGTATCCCTGGGCGGTCTTGGATCCCTCCTGAGCGAAGCCAGACATCACCGGGGTCTCAGCAGCGGCAATGGCATCACCATCCTTGGGGGAATCGGGGCCTGGAATTCCCCAGCCATCGATAACAACTAGATACTAAGTCAGTATATAAATCCTACCGATAGACATTATCACCTAGAAGTGCCCATCTATAGAGCGTCCCTCTGAGCATCAACAAACGGAGAAGATATTCAACGTACTCAACACCGCCTTGTTTTCTACCTTCGCCATGGTTAATAGAAGTGAACAGACACAATTGAGTGACGGTAGATCGATCAGCCAGAGCTATCAGCCTGTACCAGCGCAAGAGGTGCAGGAATCTCCAGAGCAATGGCGGGGGACGGCGAGAGTGATGGAGGGGCTTTTTCGCTGCGTTCCGGAACATCGTTTCTTCTTCCGCGCGCGAGTCCAGAAGAAGAAAAGAAAAAAATCCAACCGCAACGACGTCATTATTTCTCCAAATTCCCGCAAGAACACTCAACAAGCCAGGGGCCGTTGGACAGAGATACCAGAGCAAGCACCCTTGCATATCTCTTCCCGAATAAACAAGGAGAGACAACACTGCATAATATCATAATATTAACGATAATAATATAATGTCCGTCCAGCCGTCGCCGTCACGCGCAACGCCATCGCGAAAGACCCCCGGCGTCTCCTCCACGCATCCAAACACGCCGTCCATCCAACAGCCACAGGGACAATCACAATCACAGCAAGACGAAGCAATAATAATCAGCTCCTTCGATCCAACAGCCGCGCCTCCGTTTCCTCCTCCACAGACATTTGACATTCTCCCGCCCCTCCACGCCCTGCTGGCACGTCTCCTATCAAACCAGTCATCCAGCTTCGCTACCGGCCAACCGGGGGAGCCGGGCCTGTCTCAATCTACGGAGCAGACTCCCGGCGGCGGGATCGCGTCGTTGGACGGGCTGGATCCAAAATCATTGCTTACAGGAGCCAGTGCGGTGAAGATACGCATTCAAAAGGCGAGGAATGCAGTTGAGGAGATGCCGGATATTGAGCGGACGATTGCTGAGCAGGAAGAGGAGATAGTGATGTTGGAAAAAAGGATTGGGAGGCTGAGAGGTGTTTTGGATAATTTCAGAGGGAGAAGTGAGAAGCTTGCGGGCGGATTGTGATTGCCATTCTTTCAATTTGCGGTTTAAGGACGGCGGACTGTACGATAGACGAGCAGTGTTATGATACCAATTTCTTTTCTCCCTTTTCGATTTACCAGACAGTGAACTTTTGGGTGATTGATGGTCAAAAAGTCATGCATTAAATGTGAGCTAGGGCTTCAGACCAGGACAGCCGGTGATGAGACACGGTTGCCATCGAGATAGTTGAATGTACAAATATATAAACAAAAACAAAAAAGGAAAACCAGCATGAACTAAGCAGAAAGTTGATATCATCCCACCGAAAACACCATGGATTGCTTGTTGAAGATCCATAACACATATTTTGACCGGTCATCGCTCCCAAAAAAAAAAAAAAATCGTGATTGCACATAAAGGTTGAAAATTCATCGCTTTTTTTTTACCCACTTTTTTTTTCTTTCTGTTTCCGTTCGAAGCAATGCACCGGCTCATGAGATCAAAGGGAAGGGGAATAAAGGAGGAAAAGAGGTCAGAGAGGTTAGGGTATATAAGTCGACTTAGACTGGAAGAGGGAAGGTGTTGGCCCATTCGGCAATCTCCTTTCTGAGTTCAACGATCTCCTTGACCGAGTCATTGGCAACCTTGGCCTTGAAGTCCTTGAGCTTGTTGGCCTCCTTGGGCAGCTTGCTCTGGACATCCTTGCAGATTTTAATGGCGGTGTCAATGTAGCGGGTGATGCGCTTGAAGTCTTCCTCGCCCATACCACGAGAAGTCATGGCTGGAGCACCAATTCTGAGACCACAGGGGGTCAAGGCAGACTTGTCTCCGGGGATGGAGTTCTTGTTGCAGGTGATGTTGATCTGCTCGAGAACCGCCTCGACACGGGCACCGTCGAGGCCTCTGGGCCGCAGGTCGAGGAGAACCATGTGGCTGTCGGTTCCATTGGCGACGAGAGTGTGGCCGAGCTTCTTGAGCTCCTCCTCGACGGCCTTGGCATTCTTCAGGACTTGTTCCTGGTACTGCTTGAACTCGGGGGTATCGACCTGCTTGAGGGCAACAGCCAAAGCAGTGATGGTGTGGTTGTGAGGACCACCTTGGTGACCGGGGAAGACAGAAAAGTTGATTGGGTTCTCGAGGTCGTACATGATCTCCTTGCCAGACTTATCAGTGCTTCGGACTCCCTTGCGGAAGAAGATCATGGCTCCACGGGGTCCACGGAGAGACTTGTGGGTCGTGGTAGTGACAACATCAGCGTGCTCAAATGGAGATGGAATAACTCCAGCAGCAATGAGACCGGAGATGTGAGCCATGTCGACAATGAGATAAGCACCGACAGCATCGGCAATCTTTCTCATTCTAGCGTAGTCAATGAGACGGCAGTAGGCAGAGGTACCAGCAACAAGACATTTTGGTCTGTAGAGCTTAGCATTGGACTCGAGGAGGTCATAGTCAATGATGCCAGTCTCAAGATTGACCTGGTATGGGAACGTCTCAAAGTAGGTAGAGACAGCAGAGATCCTGCCATTTCACAAGATGGTTAGCAATTGCGCTTTGTCGACTCGTCAACTTGATTGGATATCTGTATCACGTACTTCTTAGTGGGAGTCTGGTAACCGTGGCTCAGATGGCCACCGTGGGGCAAGTCCAAGCCCATAAGTCTGTCATGGGGTCTCATCAAAGCCTGGTAGACCTGCAAGTTGGCAGGGCTTCCACTAAGGCACTGGACATTTACACCCCATTTCTCGGGGTCGAGATTGAAAGCCTTGAGGGCTCTTCGCTGGCAGGTCAGCTCGAGTTCGTCGATATGCTGGTTTCCGCCGTAGTAACGAGCTCCGGGGTATCCCTCAGAGTACTTGTTCGACATTGGAGAGCCCAGAGCGTCGAAGACAGCCCGCGAGGTCACATTCTCAGAGGCAATGAGCAGGATGGACTCCCGTTGGCGCTTGATCTCTTTCTCCTGTAGTGTCTCTGTCAGTAACCGCCCTACGGTAACTCGCCCAGCCAGCAGCAACCACAGGCCCCCAGAGGCAGCAGATAACAAAAATAAGCAGACGTACCATGATCTCAGCGATCTCGGGGTCAGAGTCAACGAGTGACTTTTCCATTTGCTGTTCGACAGTAGTTAGAATCGTAGTTCGCAGCCGTTTCGCTGGAGGGGTAGGTCAGCTCCGACTTACCTCGCGATGAGCCTGGGAGAGAGCGTAGGTAGACATGGCGACGAGACTTCAGCAGCGTAGATCTCAGGGTCAATTCCTTGATTGCAAAAACGCAACGATGCAGCAGCTGCTCTGTATCTTTTGGGGATTTGTTTGTTGATGAAAAGAAAGAAGCGAAGTTTCGGCGGTTGGTTTTTTCTCCTCCTCTTTTTTTTTTTCTGCGGGACTAAAAAGTTCGGTGGGGTTTTTGGTTGGTCGCTCTCTTTTTTTTTCGTTTCTTCCTGCTCTGGCCGTCGATGAAATAAATTCGCCGGAGTCGGAGCTTGCCAGGGCTAGAATTTGGTCATTATTGAAGATTATTTGCGCCCTTTGCGAGTATAGCCGTTGGGCTGATAGGCGGCGGAAGATAGAAGGACTAGTTATGGAAAAGTCGGAGATCTGGGGGACCGGAGAAATGGAGCATGGGATGGGCTTTTGGTATCCTTCTATATCTACATTATTATTTTTGATAGGCTCGGTTGATTTATGCCGACTGTTTCTTCTTCTTCCTCTTCTCTTCCTTGCGGGCTCTTCTCTCTTCCTCAGTCTCGTCTCTGTGTTTCTTGCTGCTCTTCTTCTGCACTTCGGGGCTGTCTTCTTTGCCCTTCTTCGCCTTCTTCTGCTTCTTTTTCTCGCCGTCTTCTCGGATCGGTAGGCTCTTCTTCGTATTTGAGCCTTCGTCTTCCTCTTCCTCGTCCGGCACAAGCACGGCGTCCTGTTTCCGCTTCTTATGCTTCTCCTTGCGATCTATGTCGGCTCCCTTGGGCATTTTGAACTGCTTAGCCGCTGGGCCCGGCTCCTCATCACTCCAGCCGATTGTTTCTGGGAGCTGGTCTGCCGAACCAAAGGGTTTGTAGCGCATCTGTAAATGTTGAGGCTGCTTTGGCGGTTTCTTCGTCAACGCCGATATGTCGATCGATCCATTGGCATGAAAACTATCTCCCTGCGGAATTTTGACGACCTGCTCTAGATGGTACGTTCGAGACACCGGAACCTTGTGTCTACGGTAGACATTGCCATTCTTGTCTGGCACAAGTAGTGATTTCTGCTTCTCAGAGCTCCCCAATTGGTTTTCTTGTAGCTTGTAGGCCGTTCCCTTGTGTGTTAGGACCGGCTCTCCGCTTGTGATTGCGTCCATGGCAAGGCTCTCTATCGATGACACCGGAATGCCAATGGGGGTTGTTATATGCCATAGTTGCTTTCCGTCGAGGTTAGATAGTAACTGTGATATGTCGCTAGGTTGGGTGGATGACTTCTGCATGAACTGGAATCCCTGCGGAGGCTTGTATGCTTTCGTTGGTACCGGGTCGACCGTATTTCTATATGGTAAGAGGTTAGTTAAGAGAGCACATCGATGTAAGGAGCTTCCATGCAGGCCAATTGCATACTCTTCTTGTATCGTTACTCTCTTCTTGGTAGAAGGTGGAGGCGGTGGTGTCTGTTCTTCAGAGGATTCATCTTCCGAGCTGGAGTCACTCGTTTCTTCGGCTGTTTCCTCTGTTGATTCAACGGGCTCCTTGCTTTTCTTCTGCTTCTGCTCCAGCTCCTCTGGGGACGTTGATTCCTCCTCACTCTCTGAAGAACTCGAGCTGTCCGAGACCGTCTCTTTGCTCAAGGGCGCCGCCTTCATCTTGTAATTTGCACAGCCGATTCGAAGCTTCCTATACCGAGTTTTCGTAGAATCGCACGCTTCTCAGCCAGAATTGGAACCACCGTCTCTGCAAAAAAAATACACAGGAGACGCTTCAAGTCTTTATTTTGTTCTAATATAAACAAAACAGTGATATCTCTGGTATTTTCATCATCATCTTCTTCTTGTCTTTTTTATTTTTTCATTTAAAACTTTTTTTCCTTTTGCGCCGAGCACGGGCCACATCCAACACTGATAAGATAAAAAAAAAAAAAAAAAAAAACGAACGAAAAGAAAAGAAACAAAATTCAGTTGACAGCGAGAGATGGAAGAAGATAACACTCGTTTAGCACTTGTTGGTCCCTGGAGTCATAAGGGAGGCTAGCCCAGACGATGAAGCGAAGGGCGACAGAACAATTGCAGCCGCGTAGGTTGGGATTCTCCTGATTTTCAATATGGACTTCAATTGCTAACCACTTCTACTGCCTAGCTCTCAGCGCTGTTGCTGCTCAAAGGGCTCGTCAAGCCAACGCTACGACCGAGAGAGCGCCTGCACCTGTGTGCTCGGGGGAAAGCTCATCGTCACAGGAATTAGATGCATCGCCGACTCCGATACCCCCTAACCAGGCCAAGATTCTCCAAAACCGTGCGCCCGGTGTCCGCAATGCCGTTCCAGGGAGAGCCGGTCAACGCGCGGGAGCGATAACGAACGGCAGTAGAAGGGAGCCTACGCAGCCAGAGAACAAGAGAGAGAGGTGAATCTATATCTAGTCAGTCATGTTGAAACACAGTTGCTAATAGGAAGTGCTAGGAATGCGCCTGGACCAGCTCAGGAGGGATTCATTCTGTCAAGGACCACCTTCACTCCAGATGATATCGTATACGCTAGAGATGACGCTCTCTGTCTACGGTTACGAGTCGGGGAGGTATGCTTGCTTGCACCTTTAATCAGTAAAAAGCACAAATTTCACTAATTGACAAGCAGTCACTGGCGATTATCGGCCGTTATGATCTCTGGGTAAAGCGAGGGGTAGTGAGCGTGATGGGAGCAAAGCTGTACCCGTGTGATCGTTTATACAGAGTCTATGCCCCGTCTACACACTCACTGCCTATTTTAAAGTCCATCTCGGGCCTGAATGGGTTTTCAGAATTCGAGCTTATTTCGGTGGACGATGGCCTGCCTGAGCTCGCGAAGGTATCGAACCTGTTCCATCGCATATGGAATGGCTCCATGGCGATATCGCCTCGATGCATGTTGACTCTCAGCAAGGAGGGTGCCTCGTTTTCACTCGTAAGCTTCCTTAGTTCTCTTAGGTATGACGATAGTGGGCATGCTAATTGACGAAAAATTTATTTATGGTAGATGGGTTCGTCTGTGGAAGATCCCTTCAAGCGCCATATTCGGCCACTGCATCTAGATAAGAAATGGAGTTCGATGATCCAGCGTCTATCCCAGCGCGGTAGGGATCTAAACGTTCTCACCTGCGGTCCAGGAGGGTCGGGGAAATCAACATTCAACAGATACCTGCTCAATCACCTACTCAGTCTCCAACCAGAGAAAGCAGATAACAAGGCGCGACACGGCGATGGCGTCCTATTCCTTGATCTGGATCCCGGGCAACCAGAGTATTCACCGATAGGCCATGTCTATCTAGCGCATATCCGGTCGCCTACACTAGGACCGCCTCTGTCGCACCCAGTCTTATGCCCAGAGGACGGCTCAATCATCCGAGTACATCATATCGGCAGCAGCTCTCCCAAGGACGACTCGAAGCACTATGTTCAATGCACTATGAACCTTCTACGGTACTACCATACAAGTATGCATGAAACTTACTCGCGGTGTCCGCTAATAATTAACTACCCCGGGTGGATCTTTGGGCAGGGCCTAGAGATTCTAACCAGATTTCTGGAGGCGCTTAGGCTATCTGATGTAGTATATATGAGCGAAACTGGACCGGAAGAAGTGGCTGGGCCCCTGAAGTCTGTGGCAAGTCAATCTCGCATCCCGTTCTGGACACTGCCCTCGCAGCCAACAGAGTATGCAACGCGCTCTCGTGGCCAGCTACGCCAGATGCAGATGCTATCTTACTTTCACATGCAAGAGAGTCGACATCCGACCAACGCATTCGTGTATGAGGAGCGAAGTTCGACCAGCGTGCACTGGTCTGCGACTCCTCTGTGCCATACGCGTGCGGTGAAAGTGAACTATTCGGGCAGCAGCCAAGGCATTCTTGGTGTGATGATAGCTGGTTTCCCTTACGATAAGGAGCATATACTCGATCTATTGGATGGGGCTATAGTGGCCGTCGTGGCAATCGAACATGCCGACGCCTTTAAACCAGTTCCCGATGACGTCGAGTCCATCGATATGCTCTTCCGAGCAGAAGAGGATAGTGGATTCGAAGACGCGGCTGAAGAAGTCGAAGGTGATACAGAAGAAGCAACATTGCCAGCAGCAGCAGCAGCGACAAAACGACAGGCCTTAGCCGAGAGACTACAGCCACATCTACACCGCACCAAGGAGGACATCCCTTATCTGTTCAGCGGCAACGGAACATGCGCGCATCTGAACCCACAGCACTCACACTCGCTTGGTCTAGCCCTGGTCCGGGGCATCGACACCTCCAGCCAGGCTTTGGAGCTTATCATGCCCATAAGATCTGCGGCTGTGCGTGATGCGTTGGAGCGAGGACATCAAATCGTGCTTGTGCGAGGCCATCTCGATAATCCTGACTGGGCCTTGACGGAGGAGTACTTTGCCGCTAAGTGGGCGCACAAACACCTTCCTGCACAGCTGCAGAAGATGCAGAGCGAGGGGAGGAGCCGAAGAGAGCGGGAGATCTATCAGGAACGGCTGAAGCAGAGGCTGTACAGGGCAGTGCGGGTGCCGTGGGTACAGCCTGAGAAGACAAAGAGTGGGAATCTGGAGAAGAACCAGAAGACGAGGGCCATCTGGAAGCTAAGAAGAGACGACGAGGCCGGGGACGAAGACGAGGATTCGGGCGGAAGCGAGCGGGAGTGGTGATCGTGTCTGGCCCCCCTTTGCGCTGATTGTTCCATATAGTACAACTTTGGTTGGTTTAACTACTGGGTTTTGGTTTGGTTACCTTTTGGTTGGCGGTTGGTTCGTCCATTCACAGCCAGATAAATTAAAGCGATTGATAGGCGATGAATGCACATCTATAACCTATATAAGATATACATAAGACTTACGACTACAAACAAGGCATCGTCCAACCTTGGTCACGAACACGAGCCAGCATCCAACATCAACATGCTACCCATGGGCGATAACGGGATCGAAGCATGTGTTGTATCCCTGGGATAGCAATAGCAGGGCCCCAAACAGGCGAGTCGATGCTAATAATGTACGGAGGTAATGCTGGCGATGCTTCGGTCCGCCAGGTCGGACAGCCAACGGGAGCAGACCATGTCATCGAGGCTGAACGCATTTTTTTTAACTACACGGCCAGAGCACAAACACCTGCACTGCATGGTACATATACACAGACTCCGCATGTACACATGCATCGACATCGTTACTCCGAACACAGGCCAACTGCATCATGTAAGTCAGGACGAGAGCGCGAGTAAATCGTGCATGATGAGGTCAATCTCAACGCAGCTATCCAGACACCCATGTCCAGGCTAGACGGAACGGTTCGTCGCGTCCAGGGATGAAACACACCGCAGTTGTCTGGAGTACGGAGTACTCCGTTTGAAGATATGGCTAATCTACGGTTAATCTACGTAAGTGTCCGTTTGCCCCCTACTCCGTAAACATAAAGAGGGTATCGTTAATATCGGGGTTGAAGTATATATGCTTGTTCAGGGGAGACCTGGCAATAGCCGAAAAGGCGAGGTACTTCATAATAAGCCACGCAGACCGGATCGAGGGCTTGCAAGGGAGCGGTGATAAAATATAAAATAAACGAAACGGAAGAAGGATCCGAGGGATAACTATGAAGTAATAGTTGGACTTGGTGAAGAAGAAAAAAAAGCAAAAGGGGGATGTACAGATGCCCGGAGACGCATCACAAAGCCGCAGTCGACGGTTGATGTACACGGTACACGACGCACGATTCACGGTTTACGAGGCCAGCGAAAGGGAGAACGAGAAAAGAGAAGACGACGACGACAACGATGGAGTACTGCTCTGATAGCTCACATTCCCGCGGCACTCCCGTGCTTTCCGCCTGCAGCTAAATGGTACTATCGCACTATGGAAGTATGGTCCCTGGAACCAAGCCGGATATACGACAGGCTGTTGAGATGTGTGATCTGTACCATCGACCCCAAGCGATTGGAACATCACATTTTGGCTTTCCCCATGGGGCAGAACAGCAGAGCAAGGGCGAGAGAAGGGCGAGAGAAGGAAGAAGAAGAAACGAAACGAATCCCTCCCCCTTTCATCCGGCGTGTTTCTCTCGTTTCTTTTTCCTTCAAAACGGGCCTTGTATTACGATGGCCTGTCTGCCCTGTATGACGATTTATGACTCAAGGACGAAGGACGAAGAAGGAGAAAAAGAGAAAAAGAGAAAAAGAGAAAAAGAGAAAAAGCAGAGGAGGCAAGGGTCAAGGGTTCGGCTGTTTTGCTTTTTCTCCCTTTCCACCCTCCCTTGTCCTGTCTGTGAATAACCGCCATGCGAGGATGAGAGAGATGGATGCCCAATGAAGGCAGAGAGATGCCGGTGCCATGCATCGTTATCCTCACACAAGTATAGAACCTTGTGTGCATGCATGGATGGGAATCCTGTACGTATGTATGTACGTATGTATGGAGTATGGATGTACTAATGTGAGGTGACGGGTTTCCCGGTCGACGGCAGGCGAGGGACTGGAACACGACAGCGACTGGACCAACGAGACGAAGGATGTTATAAAGAGCGGTGAACGGCTGGTCCATGGACGAATGGGATCGTCGTCCGGGGAATTTATTTATATGGAGGGGAAGGGGGAGTAAGGTATACTTCGTTGCTGTTGGTGACCAGCAGAAAACGAGAGGATGGTCCCCCTTGAGCCGCAGCGACCGAACGGCAGAGAAGCGAAAGACGACAACGGGGGGTCAACGGAGAGACGGAAAAGAAGACAAAAAGAAGAGACGAAGAAGAGACGAAGAAAGAGCGAAGAAACCAAGGGGGGAACGGGAACAAGGGCGTGTTTGTGCGTGCAACCCTAACCCATGTCATCTTCCGTCTTTTGGGTTCTTTAACGGCGATTGTCCGTACATACATAAGTACAGACTTACATACATAACATAACGTGCATACAGATATATCGACATCAACGTCAACTTCGACTTCAGCATCAAAAACCCTCATGCACGGCATGCCACTTCGGCTCGGTCCTGTGCCTTGATCTGTGCATGTCATCGCCATCTGGACCAGCTCCAGCTTTTGCCACTGAGAGAGACGAAGAAGACGAAGACGAGCAGCGAACAGGAGGGAACAACTGCTCGCGTGTCCCCTATCTTGCCGCAGCCCACTTGGAGTGCAACGGTATCCCACAATGCTGACGAGGCGAGGCAATGGAGTGCCCCCTTTTTCTCGTGGGTGGCCATGTCTGGGGCCGCCGTTGAAGGAGGAGGAGGAGGGAGGACTCTAATTCTACTAGAGCCCGTCCATCTCCGTGAGGTCCGAGGCAGCTGCCTAAGGGGCAGAAGCGTGAAACGCTGGTCTGGAGAGGGCGTTCTGGCTGCTTTATCTGACCAGCCCCTTGGGCAGCAGCGGCTGATGATGGCTGTCCCTGTCTCTGTCTCTGCTTCTTGGTCTTCTCTTTCTCCTCCTCCTTTTCCTCCTTGCCATCCCTTTGCTCCTTGCTGTCTATCCTCCCTTTACTCCTTGACTATCGACTACTATCGTCGTCGTCGTCGCCATCTCGAATCTTCAACTTTTTCCTCGCATGTAACCCTGCTTATGTAAGAGGTCCAGGCCTTGGCGATGACCCAGGACCTCGGGAAGTCACGTGTGATGTAACATCGATACCAAAAATACGCTGACATAAAATACACGCTGTAAGTACGGGCTTTCTTATAGATCAGCTTTTATAGGCCGACAGGAAGAATAATATCATCAATCTATTATTGCTACGATAAAAAAGGAAGAAGAAGAAGAAGAAGAAGAAGAAGAAGAAGAAGAAGAAGAAGAAGCATGTAGGTCGAGTGGGAAGAGAGACAAGCCAGAAAAACCTGGAGAGTTGCGTGATCGGGGTGTGTAAGGATGCCCCTTGGTGGCCGAGTCGATAATAAGGCGCCCTTGCTACGACCAGACCCGCAGACTTAGGAAGAAGACGAAGGAGAAGACGAGGGAGAAGCGTCTTTTTAACGGTGCCCAAGGATAAAAATAAATAGATAAAGACGAGTAAAAGGCCGCATGGGCTGCTACAGTACTCTTTAACGAGACTCACTCTCACAAAGAACCATATCATCTACTTCAGACTGCCATCTCCGGCCGACGTCGCAGCCGAGCAGGACGGCGTCGCACGAGCAGGCGACGAAGGGCCTTCGAAGGGAGATAAAAGGGTAAAAGTCCCGAGGGACAAGCAGTAAAGCGAGAGAGACGAGACGCAGAAAGCCGCCGCAGCAGACGCAGAAGACGCAGAGCCAGCAGCCAAAAGAGACGCAGAAAGAAGCAAAGAAGAATTGAAACCCTTTCGTCACTTTGCTTTTTCGGTGGCTTCGTTGCTTCTTCTGCTCGTTTTCTTTTCTTTTTTAATCTTATTCTACTCCACAGCGCGGTCTTTTTGCTGGTGTTGGCTGTTGGCCTTGCCTGGTCGTCGTTCGTATCTCTTGGGCCGTACCTCAGGTCGAGCTGCCCATAATATATACAAGACCAGCCAGCCAGCCAGCCAGCGCCGCCTTCGCCTTGACATCACCAACAGCCAAAACTCCCTTCACCTTCCCTTCCCTCGCGGAAGCATGTCTCTTCGCGCCAGAGTGCTCACTCTCGCCTGACATTCACCATGGACTTCATCGTGGGTGCTCCTGAAGCTGCTACTTGTCACTTGTCATGTATGATGTATGTACTGACATTCTACTCCTCAGCTCTCCCTCACGCACTTCTGCGAAGTGCATGGCCCGACGTCCATCCTCTGCTCGCAGATACTGCCCGCCCATTGCCGGCAGTGCACCCCCGACTCGCCTTCCTCCTCGCCAAACGGATCACCCTCGTCCTCGGGCTCGTCCTCGTCCTCGGGCTCGCTGCATGTCAGGGACAGAGATGCGCCTGGCGCGGCCAGCACGGCAGCGGCCGATGTGCTGACCTCTTCCTCTTCGCCGTCATCCGATCGTTGCATCACCACTTCGGCCATCGAGCCACTCGCCACCCCACCTGCCTCTGCGCCCGTTACGGCGCCGCGGATAGAAGACCACCCCTGGTTCACGGCTGAGAAGCCGGCCAGGGCTGCGAATGGCAGCTACAGCAATGGCAATAATAGCAATAGCAATAGCAATAGCGGTACTGGCGGCGCTGTTGGTGGGGGGCTGAAGAAGGCCGCCGCCGGTGCTAGGTTTGGCGGTGCTGCCGGCGACAGAGACACCTGTGCCAGCTGTCGTCTCAAACTGCCCGAGGACGTCAGCAAACAGCTGCCTGTCGATGGCAATGGATCAGTCGAGGACCGTGGCCTTCACAGCAGTCCTGTCC
Organism: Trichophyton rubrum CBS 118892; assembly: GCF_000151425.1. Classification (NCBI taxonomy): domain Eukaryota; kingdom Fungi; phylum Ascomycota; class Eurotiomycetes; order Onygenales; family Arthrodermataceae; genus Trichophyton; species Trichophyton rubrum. The sequence goes on from NW_003456428.1 coordinate 2,585,288, forward strand.
TGCGGTCACGCGAAGTCGTCTTTGCCTGCCGCGGCAGCCATGCAGATCACTACGTGAACAACAACAACAACAGCAATAGCAGCAACAACAGCAACAATGGCCACAGCAATTACTACGATGACGATGATGATGATGGATCACATACCTGCTCGACCTCCGTTTCTTCTTCCCACCACCACCACCACCACAACAACAACAACGGGAGCAGCAGCAATAATTACTACTCTCCCGTGTCAGTGCACTCGTCCTACTCTTCCTCAGATTCCTCCTGCCACACCCACGTAGTCACCTATCTCTCTATGCGCGGGCCCGCAAAGCCAGAAGACTACGCTCTACTCCGCCGTGCCTCCATCCGCACTCTCTCCTGCGAATTGCTTCCCCGCGGCCTCTCTTCTGGCCCGCTCTCCTTTGGCGATCCCTCTGCAGGATATACCATAGCCTATGTCTTCCGTCTCCCAGACCCCATGGCCCGCGGCAAGCGTCGAAGTTACGCCCTCGTTGCTCTCGCCGGCAAGGACGCCGGACGCACCTTTAGAGCCAGCCCCCTCATCTGGCGCACCTTTGGTCGCATTGCCAATAACATCGTCAGTGCCGCAGAGAAGTTCCAGGAATCAGAAAAGATCCGAGAATACGGCCCTTCGCCTGTCCACCCATCATCATCTACCACCACCACTACTACTTCTACTATTTCATCTGCTGCGGCATCTACCGCCTCCGCCCGCGAATATACTCCTATCTCGTCTTTCCTGACCGGCCGGGCTCTCGATCCAGACGGCCAGCCAAGACGGGCAGGCCAGGTCCGGGCCCGAAATCTGATCGAAATCGTTGGCAACGAATACATCTTTGCTGAGTTACATGCTCAATTCGTGGCCCTGCTACAGCAGCTCAGTGCCATGTTTGCTTCTCCGTCGGACAATGCTCACGGCGCTCATATGCCGGACTCGGCCTCTGCCTATTACGAAGACTACGCCAACACGACTACTTCTTCTCGCTCTTCTTCTGACCGACTACGAGGAGGGAGTGGCAGTACCGGTATCACCTCTGCCGGCAGTGATCGCAGTCTGTCCCAGCAGTTCTCAGGCTTGAACATGTCCACCTTTGTTCCAAAGCCAATTCCCATCTCCCAGCGCAGAAGGATGGTGGCATAAGCAGCCAGCCAGCCATCCCTCGACGCTACCTTTGTTCTGGCGGCGGCGGTGATGGTGGTTGTCTTGTCTAGTTCGTGTTGCTCTGCCCAGTTGCTACCCCAGTCCCTCACCCCTCACTCCGCATCCTTCCTCGGCCGACTATCCCTATCCTTAACTCTTTCCGCCCTGTCTTGCCCTGTCAGGCTTCGTTTCATCCAGGCCTGACTCGCAACAAGGTATCCTTTGCTTTTTTCACCCCTTCTGATTCCCTCGTCCTTTCCCTGCTTCCGACTTGCATGCTTTGCTTCGTCACCGCTGCCACCCGGCCGGGCTCTGCTATCCAATCTGTTCATCGGCCAAAGTTATCTGCCCCATGCACGATGGATGGGTGGCCGATGCGATGGCCGATCTGAATTCAAATCACGCTACTCCCAACAACTACTTACTTTGTTACCCCGAACATGGTCTGGTCTGGCATGGTCTGGCCCGCCAGCATCAAATCAACCGCTCCCCATCACGCATTCACCACCGACAGACCGCTTTACGACGTTACGAACAAACCCGATCGATACCAGGCATACCCAACCCATAGACTTACTTTACTATCCCATCATTAATCCCTCAGGCAAAGCAAGCAAAACATACTATCACCACCACCGCCGCCGCCACTATCATCCCCGCCATTTCCCATGCTTATTCTTATTCCTCCTTGCTTGCTTTGCTTCAACTCTTGCTCGCTTGCTTCGCCGAAAAGTCCAATCGCTTGCTCACCCAAAAGCAAAAGAGCTCGACTCGGATCGTACTCTTATTTCTTTTCTTTTTCTTTTTCCTTTCTTCACAACTTGCTGCTCCCCGCCTTTGCTCTGTCTCGTCCTGTCAACTCTGCTTCTTGCGCAACCTCACTATCCCGACCCGACCCGACCCGCCCATCAAACGCTCTCCGCAATGCAACGAGTCCAACGGCTTTTTTTTTTTTTTACTTTCTAATTTGCCTTTTCCTCTTTTTTTCCTTTACAGTTCATTTAGACGGGGCACTATCGGTCAAGGGCTGGTGTACGGGTTTCGATACCCCTTCTGGCTTTTTTTTCTCTTCCTCTTTCTTATTCTCCTTGTTGTCATTCCTATAACTATCATCTCCTTTGCTTCAGTCATCATATTCAGGGTGTTATTTTTCACGGACCAACGAAACTCGGAACTCGGCACTCGGACTCGGACCGTTTCTTTTCTTTTCTTTGCTGTTCTGTGTTTTGCTCTGTTATTGCTTTGCTTTGCGTTCCAACCGATAGATTTCTTTTGCTCTCACGCTGAACTTCCCTTTCGACTGTTTTTTTTTTTCTTTCTTCTTTTCACGGCTCCATGGACCGGCAACGTTCCTCGGCCTAATTCTTGATATCCCATTTTCCTTTCACCTGCCGCTATTCTTTCCACTTTTTCTTTTCTGTCAGGGCCGGGACCCAGCTCCGTTTTCTCTTCCTCACTGGTACTGTTACCTTTTTTTTTTTCACTTTCTCTCTCCACCGTTGCATCGCTTCGTGCCGTGTGTCGTGTGTCGAGCGCCTTTTTCCCCAATTCCACTTTTTTTTTACTGTACTTCGACTACTCTATTTAATAAATTAACTCCGCTTGTGCTCCTCCGGGTGCCAATAAATATTTTAATCCCGCTGTCTACTTGTGTCTCTCCGTCTGATGTCGTAGTTGTACATTTTGCTGGCAGTCAAAATGGCGATTGAATAACACTTTGAATAACACCGAAAAAAAACTTCTTTTCAGTCCTCACGTGATGCTACTTTCTTCGCCGAGGCACCGACCATGCTCGGATTTGATGCAGGCAGACAGGGCGCAGGCAAAAAGGCAGGCACAAGGAGTAAAACATATCTAGTTTATGCAATTGGCTGCTCGTCACGGCCTGACCAGCTCCTGCGCTGCCTCAATGGCTCTTCGTCTCTGCGCTTTTTCTACTTCGTGAACTTTCAGCATGGCTGCACTTAGTAAGCTATGACTAAGCGGCTCGGATAAACATGCCAAAAAGGGACACAAAGCCACAGTCGAAAGCACAAAAATTATCAAAAGCGAAAACATCGTCGTTCGTTCGTTTTAGCATCCGCGCTACATGCAGTAATCTACTCTACAACGACTCTAACACCACGCCGATCCTACGTCTAATCCTTGATAATCTTGCTTAATACAGTCTGAACTACCCGCACGACTGGATTAATACCCATTTTACTTGTCCCCTGGACGCGAGGGAGGGAGACAGCACCACGGATTAGAACATACATACACACCCGCGGGGCAGAATAATTCACAATGTCGACGGGCTTCGATAAATGCAAGACGCGTCCACCGCATATGGATGCCATATTAAACGGACTCGACAGATACAACCCAGAGACCACCACTGTTTTTCAAGATTATGTCGTACAGCAGTGTGAGGACAGGACATTTGATTGCTATGCCAACCTAGCCCTGCTGAAACTGTACGTTGATCTTGTTCCCTAATTCTTTTTTACTGGTTTTCGCTATTTCGCTGCCTTGCCCTCGTTGAAATGATTAACTACCTATAAACGTTTCCTATTAACACGACTATGCCATTGGTATATGTGGGGAGAACTTTTAATATGATATTCAACCCAGAAAAATTTCACGCTTCCTTCATACTATTACAATTGATACGGCTCAGTAACTGACCAAAAATTAACAGCTACCAATTCAACCCACACCTTCTCAACATCGAAACAACAACAAACATCCTCGTCAAGGCTCTAACCGTCTTCCCATCTCCCGCCTTCTCCCTTTCCCTCTCCCTCCTACCTGCCTACACCCAACCATTCCACAATTCCGCTCCCGCCCAGGGCCCCTCCGCAACTCTTCCCATCCAAACAGCAGACTTCGTCGAATCAGTGCAGAAGCTAGCTCGTCTCTCCACCCTGCTCGAATCAGCACAGTACTCCCTCTTCTGGTCAACCCTAAACTCAGATGACCTCTACGCGGACCTTATCGCCGACGTAGCTGGGTTCGAAGAGTTGATTCGCGTGCGTATTGCGGTGGAAGTTGGAAAAGCTTTCCGTGAAATCAGCGCAGAGATGCTTATGGATTGGCTTGACGTTAAGGGATTGGATACCTTGGAGAAGTTTGTTGTAGATGTTTGTGGATGGGAGGTTGATAAGAGCGGTGCTTCGGGTGCGAATGATGCGAAGAACGTCACTGTGCGTGTTCCGCGGAATAAGGAGAATGAAGCCAGGGGTGAAGTTAAGGGTGAGAAGGTCGGCATTGAGATGTTTGGAAGGGTTATTCGGAGGGGTTTCGAGCAGCCTGCTTGATTGTTCTCTTTTGACATTTGTTTTCCTATTTCTTTTAACCCCCTTGCATTCATCTCTTCGATAGATACGATACCTGCGTGGTACTGGGTTTGGCATTTTGCCCATGTTACGTCTTTTAATGGCTTTATTCTAACGGCTGGACGAGAACCAAACAAAAAAGAATCAAAAACGAATTATGCCTTTCAACTTGCTGTCTATCTTCTGGTTTCTTTATCCAACTGCTCTATTCATTTAGGCTGTAACCTCTCCTCCCACTGTACACCTACCCATTCTTCTCTCCAGCCAGCCTCCCCTACGATCTCTGGTGCACAGTCTGCCGCACAAACGCCTAAGATGATGGTTCCCCATTCCATGCCCAAATCGTCCTTGGGTCCAAGCCCAATTCCTTCCATGCCCTCTTCAAGCATGGCGATAGCATGCGGTACGAGCTGGAGCTCAAATACACGTTCTGAACCACATGTCTCACACCGTGGTATCTTGCTACTGCCTTTCCTCCCGCTAACTTGCACCTTCATGTTCGACTGCGCTTGACTTGTAGTCTCTGAAGCAAATAGCTTCCCTACCTCGTCACTCGTGGAGTAAAGCAGTGGGGTTCCTCGGAATTCATATCTCAGTACTTGTTCCGGGTTATGCTCCAGACGTGTCGAGAACCGAATAAACGACTTATCCATAGATGATTCAAATAGTTCCTTTTCCGTCTCCTTTACACCAATTGACGAAGAACCGTCATTCTCTGCCTCGAGGGTATCTATCTTTACATTGGAAGGCACCGGGGCCTCCGTCTTGGAAAGTGCTTCATATTCAGCGTCAAAGAAGTAATGGGGGTAAGGCGGTGGAAAAGCAGACTGATCTGGCCAGGGAGCCTGCGGCCCATCTACGGGCTTAGAAGACTGTGCTGAAATGCTGGCCTTTTGCGCAAATGTCTCGGGAAGAGATTCCCCCGCAGGTTCTGGCGAGGTCGTCATCTCATCATCCGGTTTCTGCGGTACCACTGCTGCAAGCGATGATGTAGGGGGTAGAGAAGCGAAGGGGTTGACAGGGCTGTTTCCACCACCAATCGAGGATGTCGAGAAAGGATTCGAGCTTCCCAATGCACCGGAAGGGGATTTTACTCCAAATAGATCAGCTCCTAGATCTCGTTTGGGTTTATTCTGCGCTTCTTCTTTCTGCTTCTCAAATACTTTCTCCCTCTCTTCGACGGTCTTGTGCCTCTTCACTGCGCGTAGAGCTCGTATGCTCCCCTTTTTGCGACTGCACGTCCGCCTCACGCAACCGAATATATATAGCCATCTCTCGTCGTGCGCAAAGTGTTCTGGTAGATCGCCATTGAGCTGCAGGAGAAGCGGCATCGGGTCATTGCAGACCTTGCATACAGCAAAATTGCCTGGTGGAGGGGTCGCGGGGTCAAGCCATGTCTGATAAGAACAAAGCTGATGTTAGTATTGAAAGGAATTATGGGTGCAAAATTCTGACATTTAACTCTCAATGTCTTCAAGTAGCCATCCTCAGAGGTAAATAGCCATATGTGGTATCGAAATTGTAAGAAGAAAAGTATACTCACTGGCCATCCACCTAAGTGACTGATAGCATCGCTGAGTTCTTCCTTTGAAGCATATCCAAGAAGAACTCCAGTTTCTGTGTAGTCATCCAACTCCTCATCTATGCCGGATGAGTCACTATCGTATGAATCCATGTTTTTACTCTCGTGCCAAAAGGTATTGTTCGTTCCTCTCTGTCGCTTCTTTAAAACTTGTTCAAAATATTTCTTTTGCAACCAAAAATTGTTTATCAGTGATACACGTGATCCTTATCTAAGTTGGTTACTAAGCTACTATTCTTGGCTAACTTTAGCTATAAACTTAGTTACTCATCAACTAAATACGTAGCGTGCTTTATTTGGATTTATGCTCAACCTCGCATCACCGAAACATCACGATCAACGGGCCTAAACTCATTGATCTTGATATAGCCCAGACGGATGTACTGGTGACCCTGTCTACAGTCATTCCAGTGTTGATTTGTTTCTCTACGTCTCTCAACGTGTTCGAGCATCTTGATATGTGCATGTCAACCCTCCTCATCCTTATGGTGCAGTCAAGGATACCCTAAGATCCTGGACGCAAGTGTCAAATACACCTAACCTCACTTGAGCTCTTCGACTATTATATCGGCAATAATCTACAAAAGCCAGGGTACTTCTCAGGTATTCTAAACCGGGTTCAAAGGAAAATGTGAGCATTCATCTGGAAAGTGCCTTGAGGTGTATTGCCTATAGGAAGCTCCAGGAGAGGAATACTCCACTGAGAGACGAGAAAGCATGAACAACTAGTTAATACTCAGGCAGTTAACCAGGTAGGCCCCAGCATTTGGTAAGCAACTAACTGCTAGAGGGAAGATATGAAATTAATATAGAATGGAATAAGAAGGACTAGAGTATTTTAGGGCCCAATCATCTAGAGGTGAATTTCGACGTATGGCGGAAAATCGAAGCATTCTCCAACGTCAAACCAGTCCCCTTTTTCTTTATCCTCTGCATGTCGATAGAAGTCTTTCCCTCCCTCGATACCCTCGGCACCCACTGTCCAGACTCCCTTCTCCACCAACTCTTTCCAAAATATGAGCAGAGTCCTTAGACTTGTATGGTGGTCGTCGTACAACGGGCATTCTGGGCTCTGGAATAGACCTGTACGGTTTTGCATATAGAACATACGACGCGCTGTAGGAAACTTGTTTAGCTCATATGGAAGAACTAGACGGATGGAATCTGCCCAGTCCTCCTCCGGGAGGATCCAGAGCCCAGCAACCTCCCCTTCCACTGGCTCCTCAAATGGGAATAGAATGATAGGACTGTGGTGCACTGCACCGCGGATCTCCTGGTATGGTGTAGCATATATCATAGTCTCATCCCGGTCCCTTTTCATGGGAATTGGTGGTGGCGGGGTACGATAATCGTAGACAGTTAGTCCAGGAGCAATGTATTTGAAAGACGGTTTCAATGCGCGCACTAGAAATCCACGAGTAAACCCGCGTATGGATGACGGTATTTTGTCCTCTGCAGCTAGTCGTTCCGGTTCGGACTGGGTATCTTGTTTGGAAGAATGGTCAGGAAGACGTGTAGTGATGGTATTAACCAGGTCTTCCCATGCAGCGAGAGTATCGTTCAGAGTGGAATCTGTCCAGGGAACGGCTTTCCACCCAGACTCCAATGTACTCCTGAACTCATTGTCGCGAATAACTGGCACATATTTTCCAATCTCGGCCATACAATTGAGCTTAAGCAACACATCCTCCAACGTATACCAGCGTCTGGTATCCTCGATGTCGTAATGGCAAGAAAAGCTGGGTATATATCGAACGAGAAGATCGTCTAAATCCATAACTAAGCCCAACCGATGCGGGACAGAGGCCATGTTGGTTGAGAATAGACAGATGCAGTCATAACCCTCATCTTTCAAAACTCCTAGCCCTAGATCATCATCTATACCCGTTGGTGACATTATTGACTTGTAATTATAGATTAGTACGTCGTGATAGGGAGCAGAGCCATCTTTTCGAACGACTATTTCAATCTGTTCGAGGAATTTAATCAGAGGCTCGCTGAATCTTTCGCGGCATTTTTCGACCTTAGGATCTGTCTTCCATACTTCAAACCAGTTGGTCTGAAGGGACTCCCCTTCTTGCTCTCGATTGCTGCCATCAAAGCCAATTCGGATAAGGCGGTTGTATAGCATCGCGCAAAGGGTGGGGTCAAACTTTTCTTCTGCTTCATTCTCCTCCTTCTCATCATCCTCTTTGTCCTGTTCCTTATCCTCCTTATCCTCCTTAACCTTTAGCAGGGAGTCTGTCATTTTTTGGATGCTCTGCCAAATTCCAGTTTCGATAACTATTTGTCGAGAGATCGTCCGGTAGATGATGGTTGGTGACTTGGGATGCCCTCCATCCAGTCGGTAGTTAACTAATAGGTAGCTAGGTAATTAAAACTTAACAAGGGTCTATGGCTAGTTAGTCACCGTTGGGCGTCTTGCTCTTATAGGGCTATGTATGGCAAGTTAAAACATACTACTAATCCGATGTAATACATATACACATTTGAATTCCACCCTAACAAATTCATTATATCCACAAATCTGGATAGAGGACCGTAGTATATAAAGCGATTGATTGTATCTTAGGCCCCTTGGCACGCCCCAGAATAGCATCTCCCGTGTGAGCAGTAGTCGGTTCCATCTCCACAATATCCCTCCATATTACAACATGCGCCGAATTGAGTGCCGGCACATGTCTTGTTTCCTGCAAAGCTTGGTCCGCATGAACCGTCGATACTCGCTTCACCAATGTTCGTATCACAGGCACCCGAATGACAATTCCCTGCTGCGCAGAATTCCGGCGTACTCCCGCAGTATCCATAAATAGAGCAGCATTTTCCAAAAGCGGAGTCACCACAGATCCAATCATGATATTGAGGGCCTGCGAGTTAATTAGTACAACTTGCGGGATAAAAGAGGTAGGGCGTTTTGATTGTTAATTTAGATTCACATACCACACGTCCCATCTTGGGTGACGGTAGTTCCGTTGCTGGGAGCACATTTCCCTGAGTAGCAATGTCCTGGTCCACAATAGTCATTGGTTGATCCACCTGAGTACAAAACAAAGCAATCAGCGTCATGAGTATCCGGTAATGAGGATCAGGGGTTGATGACGGTGGCCAGTGTAAAATGGCTGGACTCACAGTATCCACTGATCGAACAGCAGTCTCCAAAACCCGTTTCTTCACAGGTCGCGTAACTGTTATTTGGACCACATAGACCGTTGGTGGATTTTGGGGGCACTTGAACTATAATACGGCAATGGTTCCTTTGATTAACATTTCCTCATATATCCTTGCATACTACTTTGATATTCATTTTGTATCAAGATTGGGTGATTGATTACCAGGTGCAACGCAGTAGGCGTAAGCAATCCACAGGTTCGAACACCTTTCGTCGATCTGGGTATTCAAGGAAAGGAAAACATAGACAGTTATCCCACTAGTGAATTCAGAGTTAGAGATAAGACATGGATGATAGATGGCAAGTCTGACTCACAAATGAAGAGCGATTGTATTGCACTGGTCACCAGCGACAACTTCATAGTATCGACCGCATGATGGAGTTGTTCCTGTGGATGTGGGGGCAGGCGGGATGGCTAAAACATAAAATTGATTATATTAGTGGTCCTCGTCTTTCCAAGGCAAATAATTATGAGGTGAGGCATGCTCTTACCGGTAGTATAATATTCCGAAGCACCTGTCGGCTGGTGAACTGGGGGCTGACTCTCATAGCTACCACCTGGAGGTCTGGGTCAAACCGTAAGACAAGGCCTATATGGGTATTCGCGAAAAAGGAGAAAAGCTGTACGCTACCTTATACACACTCGCTGGTGCCAGCGTAGCAGATCGCATGATCCAGCTAGGTAGGGATTCCAGTTCAAGAATTGGCTCAGAGTAATATTAAATTCCGGGCTGGAGTACTTTTCTAAAAGGCTCGTGCTATTGATCAATGGCGTCAGCGCTAAAAAAAAAAAAAAAAAAATCTGGGTTTGGAAGCAAGACTGAACTCACCATGTAGATCCGAGTGGAACTACACCAATTTGGCATGGCTCTGGAAGGCACAGCGGCTCCGAAAACTCGCAGTAAACGTTTCCGGTTCTATGACGAACGTCTCCGGTAGTTACATTATATTTATCAGTGATGGCCTCACACGACAGAGGCGGATCTGTGGGCTGAATAGTGGGTCCACCGCAAGTAGTCGCTGGCGGGGGGGATCCTGTTGGCATTGTCCGTGTAGCTGTTCCCATAAAGACTTCACTGGTGGATGTAGAGTAGGGCATGCTTGTGGAACAATACGACTGCATATCCTGAAATTGCTCGACAAGGTATGATGTATATCCGCCCTTGAGAAGGAACGGTGAGAGCAATCGTTGGCGGAAAATCTTCAGAAAACAATCGCTGCACAGCTATCCAAACATAAGATAGTTAGCGCGGCCTTGAAGATGATTTTATTAGCCCGCCACATCCGACCTACCAGATCTTTTTCGTAAAGAGAAGTCATGCGCTCATCGCCTGCTTCAATGGCTAACTGATCAAACCCTTCCTCGAAACATTCCGGCCCATCATACTCTGGATCTCCAGTGGAGCAGTAATCTGTAGGATATTTGAGGATATCCGATCCTTCCCACTCCTGAGACTCGATCATGCACCACGAGTCTCTGTAGGTGCATGATGTTAGCCGGGCTTAACACATTTACAGCGTTTATAAAGAGAATAGTGGTCATACCCTGATTTGAGGCAAACCAAATCGAATCCCTCTTTATATGCAAGCGGAGTGGATGATGCAAGCTTGATGATTCCATCTTCGACAATAGGGCGATTGCCACACGCCGCATCCACGGCGGAGGTCCAGGAGGCGAGAGATTGTTGGCATTGGGAAGTGCATAGTGTGGTCACATTGTCTAGTGTCCAGTAGTAGGTATCAGCAACAGCTGCGGCAACTGCAGTCCTGGCGTCGCAATCGACGGTTTGATTTCTAAATAATAGAATTAGATTATCTCAATGGAATCTGGGGAAAACAACAAGACGCCGTACAAGGCGGCGATGCAAGCCGTAGTCGTATGAAATCCATCTGCAAGAGTCTTCAGATCCAAATACCCGTAGATATTTAGCTCTGAAACGGCGAACGGCAAAAGAAAGAGCCCTGAGATGAGGTTTCGGGGAATCATTATATCTTGACTTACGGGCTGATTGGGGGAATGCTCGAGTCTCCTGCGGCAGTTATGATCCTCAATATATCTCTCCTTTCCAAGGTGAGCAACAGGAGAATCCCGGTATACGAGGTCGGCTCATGATCAAATTCATTCCAACACGTACCATAATCATTATCGTGGTAATTTCTGGGATGCCTGCAGTGTGATCCTATTACTAGAGCCTCTACTAACCCGATAGAGTGTGCATCTCCTTTGCACCGGGTACTCGGCACTCCTTTGCATGGTAAATCCTGACCTGTATAGCTCGACGATTCTGGAACACATTCCTATCACCTTCTGAAAACAGGGGCAGTTCTCCGAATCACACTGGAATCACATTGCAATCTCCTCCAGCTGGGTCGAAAGGATACGAAGAGGTCGAGACGCGATGCTGGGTCGAGACGCCAGGTTGGCCTGGGCGAAGGTTTAACTAGCTAGCTAACTTAAGTTGGTTAGATAAAGTTAATTCTTCTACGCCGCTCCCGTAGCCGAACTTTAACTTAGCTGTCCGCCAACCTCATGCTTGCTTCTCCTCGACAGCTGCTATCATCCCCTTCCCTACCCATACTCTGTCCCTTACCATATTCACTTTGAAGACCGCTTGGCGCATATGTTATTTACGTACAATTATATACATATGCCATTTACATATGCATGATCCTACTCAAGCTGCTGGGAACAGGGTCATTAGTTGCTCACTAGCTATGCAATCAGTAGTCATGGCCGAAGGGACCCCTATCATCAGCTGGGAAGCTGCATTTTCGAGCCCGTATCCGGATAGGATGTTTCTCTTACAACTATCACTGACAAGGCTTGACAGTACAGGGGAATTGAGCAACATCCTATATAGGTCTTGTACGGACGTGTCCGAGTTCAATTGACCTTCATCTTTGGGCCAGTTGTTGCGGCCATCAATACCCTCTTTGCAGCAACAAACCCTTATTTCTGAAGGGAGGAAACAAACTTGAGCCCCTCTAAATTCTGACCTGATATGGATTTTCGTCACCGAATAGCATGGGCGAGCCTGTGGCTTGTCACTGCTCTGATCTGGCTTGCTGATGGCAAAGCTCTCAACGAGACATTGTACAAGCCGAGATTTAAGCCTCCGTCGAAGTCAACACCACGATTCGCTAAAGATGCCAATATAAGTGTTGCTGGTCGCCCTGTCCTCTACAACTCCCACAAATTTGCAACTACGGGCGACCTGCCAATCGGAACTTGCGCCCCTGGGACCCCTTGTGTTAACGGAGCTTGTTGCAGCAAGGCAAGACTGTTCTACTCCATCTTTTTAGAGCCACGGCTAATGATTGTGTCGGTATAGCAAGGAGGTTGCGGTTATTCCCCAGAATTTTGTGGAAAAGACAACTGCATTTCGTATGTCAATCCACAGAAAATATTTATTGGTAACTACAACCGGGAGTGAAAGATACTGAACATTGTTAGGAACTGCGATGCGAAGGCAGAATGTGGCCAATATGGGGTAGACGGGAAAAACAAGTGCCCTCTGAATGTCTGCTGTAGCCAGTATGGGTTCTGCGGGTCAACGTCCGGTAAGGATAACTTCACATGGGAATCGCACGATTCTAGTCTTCTTACGGATACAGCAGATCTAACATATTTTTGTAGAGTTCTGCGGTACTGGATGTCAGCCAGGCTATGGAGGGTGTGGGGATGTTCCTCGCCCGTCCTGTGTAGGAGGCGCTTCTGCTGCGTTAAGAAGGATTGCATACTATGAATCTTGGTACACCATTTGCTGCGAATATATACCCAAGCCGATCGTAGCTAATTCTCAGTAGGGCGATAGAAAGACCCTGCCAGGCCTCGAACCCCGAGCAGCTCAAACTCGACGGGATCACGCATTTAAATTTCGGTATGGATCTGACGTCTTACGAAACGATAAAAAAAATTAAAGCAGCTGGCTAATTTAACGCGCAGCTTTCATGTTTTTTCATCCAACCACATTCGAGATAACGCCCATGACAAGCACAACTGCCGAGTTAATTCCTCGAGTTATTGCGCTTAAGAAAAAACACCCGTGAGACTACCGCTTGGCCAATAGCATGATTAATAGTTGACGTAAAATTTGTATAGTGGTATGGAGGTTTGGGCTGCCATCGGAGGCTGGTCATTCAACGTACGTTACTTGGCACGGTTTGTTACTAGGCAAAAGATCTGATGATGACATGGTTCAGGACGAGACCAATTCACCGAATACTCGCACGGCTTTCAGTGATATGGTCAGTACTGCGGCCAATCGAGCGAAGTTCATCTCTGCTCTTCTGAGGTTCATGAAAACGTACGGTTTTGATGGTGCCGATCTTGACTGGGAGGTAAACGGCGTCCAATCATCCCCGACTTATTTAGTAGGAAATATTGACGAAAGCTCTGAATAGTATCCCGGTGCTGAGGACCGTGGAGGCAAAGTTGAAGATACTGCAAACCTGGTTTTACTTCTGAAAGAGATGCGGGCGGCTTTCCAGGGCCAATACGGTAGGTTGGTCTGTTTGCGTGTACCCATTGTGTGCTTGACGACTAACTTCCTGAGTATCTAAAGGCCTAAGTGCTACCCTCCCTGCAAGCTTTTGGTATCTACGCTGGTTTGATGTTAACCAAATGCAGCATTATTTGGATTGGTTTAACGTAATGACGTATGATATCCACGGTGTTTGGGATGCATCAAGCAAGTTCTCAGGGCCATTTGTCTGTTCTCCCACGCGCAATCCCCCTCCTGTCACTACTCTTCAAGCTACAGTGGGCTAGATACTGACAACCATTCAGGTTCGACCACATACAAACCTGACTGAAATTGGAGAAGGGCTAGATCTACTCTGGCGAGCCGGCGTTGAGCCTACCAAGGTTATACTTGGCCTCGGCTGGTACGGCCGTTCATTCACTCTAGAAGACAGTTCCTGTTCTAAACCAGGCTGTCGCTTCACCCAGGGGGGTGCTCCAGGACGGTGCACTAGGAACTCCGGAACTCTTTCCAATGCTGGTACGTATTGCACATACCTTCCATAAGTTTTGGGACAAGTGGCTCACAGTCTTAACACCATAGAAATCGTCGAGATTATTAACGAACACAATCTTACCCCTATATATGATAAGAGTAATTGGGCCTTACCTGTTATTGAGATTGCATTACATGTATGTATACTAACATGTGTTTCCTAGAGGCCGGTGTCAACTGGATAACCTGGAATAATGACCAATGGGTCAGCTATGATGACGAGATAACTTTCGCCCAGAAAATCAACTACGCCAACTCACTCTGCTTAGCAGGGACGATGATCTGGGGTAAGGAAACGTTACCCTCTATTCCGTTGCTATATTTATCCCTATCCACTAGTCAAGACCAGAGACTAAAGAAGACTCTTATTTTTTTACTAGCTATTGACCTTGATGACCTGAATGGCACGACTAACTCCCATACGATTGGAACTGGGCTTGGTAAATTCAACATTCATTTCACTGGAGGAGTGTTCTTTGACGGCGGTGATGATTCCTGGTCCGAAGACACTATTGGTATGTAACCTGTCTTGTTGATAAATCCATTGGGAATTGTCTGCTTATTGATTGATTGGAATTGCAGCCGAAGTACGGAAATCGGCCTATGTTTCGGACAGCTGTTATACCTCATTCTGCGGCGAGAGTTGTGCGGAAGGATATACCGCTTTTACTTACATGCGTGGCCAGGTCGACGGCATCAAATTTAATACGTCATGCGCAGATCGTGATACGGTTCAAAGTCTATGCTGTGTATCAGTTAGTCTCCTTCCACTTTTTGCGATTCATATTACCATTCCGCATAGAGAACTAATTGAAGAATCTATTGTTATAGGGCGGCAATCCGGTAGGCTTTTAATTCCGCCTCTCAACAGAAGCAACTAATAAATCTATAGGGTCGGTGTGAATGGCGTGGTTGGCGTGGCCAGGGACTCAGGTATGGAAACCTTCATATAACTAGCCATTCGTACCTCTTCAAGGGCTTACTATAGGTTATAGCTGCTCTGGGGGTTGTCGGGACGAGCTGGATTCCATTCTAGCCGTAAATTCAAACCACGTTCTTGAAGTGAAGGAATTAGGGATGTAAGTGGCCTTGATTTGTACATATTCCCATGGGTACGGAGTATCATACTAATGCGATATTCTGCCACGCCATTTAGAAAAGAAGAGTACGTTGAAGTAGTCAGCCACGGACTGATGAGTCAATTCCAAACTAGAGGCACAAGAGGCTAATCATAGCAGTCAAACATGTAACGGAGGATATCAAAAGGTATTAGATATACCCCATACTAAATCATTACATACTAATTTTGTATAGTACTGTTGTCGAGGATACATGCCTCCCGAAAACGTTCACGCCAAAGACGTAGCGCTCATTGACGCCAACTCAGTCGTGAATACATACTCGAACCTAAATAAACGAGATAATCAGTCCGCTGCAGCCAAGTGTGCCTCTGTGACAGCAATTATTCTCGCTGGTGGTGCGGTACTGGGCGTCATCACCGGCGGGATTGGTGCAGTAGCCGTCGCCGGTATAAGTTATGCTGTCTGTATTACATCTCAAGCATCTGTCCCTGGCGCTATAGTCAAGGGCGGGTACTCGGGCGCACTGAGGCCTAGGCCTGGGAATAATAAAGTCCAAAAAACGCCCGCGACAAGAAAGAAGGGGTCTGGTCACAAGACGAAAGTCAATTCGCAAGGACAAAGGCTATTTGGAACGTAAGTTGATGCACATCCTCTAATTTGTTCAGGTAAAACTGATAAACTGTGTTTAGACATGCCCTGGTTACATACGCTTCCACGGATAAGGATTGTTCTGTGACATACACCTGCTCCTATGGGGTTGGATACGACGAGGTTAGTACCTTGCCTGCCACCATTCATTCTATTGTATATGGCGATTTTTGGACATTATCGAATCCATTCGAGGCTGACTCGATCCCAAACAGGTATGTGATAATCAACGATGGGGTATTGACAAGATTCTAGGAGGTCACAGAGTTTATCACTATGCAGGTAAGGTACCCTCCGAACCTTCTGCTCTGCTAACAGGATCAGGACTAACTGGGGTATCAATACCCCAGGCATGCGCGTAGACATGCGAAGGCAGGAAAAATGGAGGAGTGATCATCATATAAAGTATAAAGAATGGCCAACCGATCAATCTGACCGAAACTACTGTGAAGTGTATGTATGGAGGGATCGACGGGTCGTGTGGAAATGATGGCTAATCTTTGATAGTGATGAATTCCCCATGGGCTCATTACTCGAGTCCGGGGGCAACGTACCACAAGCGCTCCGTGCCATAGATGGAGATGCCAACGGGTTACAAGGTATGAAGGCTTCTAGAACTATAGTATCTGTTAAGCCGGTGAACGAATGAATAATAACCGGAGCACTTCAACAAACAGGAAATGAGTTCCAGTATTTTATATCAGCAACCTGGGCACCGTGCTACGCGCTTTTAATGTCCGCGCCCCCTATCACCTGGGAATTTGAGGGGCCTTTTCCAGGAGATAACCGACTTGTTGCCACCGGGTTCATCGGAAAGTATGGAGTATGTATCTCCTTATATCTTTTCGCTAGGGATGTCAGACAGTACTCTGGCGCTAATGCGGTTAACAGTTTAACTCAATGGTTCCAGAACATAGATGCTTTGGTGAGCCCCTCGGGTCATTTCTCTTACATGAATAAATTCTAACTCATGCCACAGCTAAATGGGAAGATCATGGGGTAACTAAGACTATCAGGGACCATGGCTTTCGTGTCGACACCGCTGATCCAATGTTCTCGACTCCGTATGACTGGACGTTTCAAAACTATAAACGCGATCCTGGGAGTCTGGATCCAGCCGACATACCTGTTGATGTTAATAGTGCTGCCCATCTCCGCAGGCGTGCGAAGCAATTAACAGCTACCTGTGCGGAAGCAGATTCACCAGAAAGCATTATGGCCAAATGGTGGTACGATAATTACGGCTCTGGCTCATCTGTTTCTGGTTCCCCTCCTGCTCCAACGGACCCAGCAGAGGGGCTTGATGATGCCAGCACCGACAGCTCTGTGGTACGCTCAACCCCGTCTCGAAAAGGGCACTCGATCTCCTTGCCAGCAGCGACCGACCCGCCTCCTCAGGGGCAGGTTGGAAATAGGCACTCTCAAGGCCACTCGCGCAGACATCACAAGCATCGCAAAGGGGACTTCTGATTTAAAGCAACTAAGGGCGAGAGTCGGGATAGTTATCTAACCTAGACGGGTACCAGCTGAAAGTGAAACTACGTAGTAAATGGTTTCTCTACATTGTCGATAAAGTCTTCCATTGGATCAAATCAATCATCGACCTCGATGTGACTTTTAATTACCAAAGATAAATGTATAGTGATCGTCAACAGTTGCTACCACCAAAATAGACCCTAACTGACCAAATACAATTCCTTGATATCTCCCTGCCTGTATTTGGGTAGCTTGCAGCGTTAATAACTTAATGATTGTAGCCCTTCCTCAGTGACTCTCCTCGAGAAGTAATTCGAGGAATTGCACGGAATGTAACACTATAGTAGGGTTATTATAACTAGTAAGGGAAGTTCTGTTATATTATTACACAGTTAACTCGTCACCACTAGTGGGGTCGGGAGTGCGGAGTAAATATCGCGGACTAAATCGCGGAGTAGTGAAAATTATAACCACGTATTCAACCTCCTTTTCAAGTTGTTAATTACAACTTCTCTCTGATAACGAACCATATTGATATATAAGCTATCGACATACCCCTATGCTACTCCGTATTTAGTAGCTCTTTTGGAATGGAGAAGCTCTTCTAGTTAGTGCTAAGGCTGCTTTAAATCGAACTTTGATAACTCACTACCGAGAGCAACCAACAGTAACGCGGGTGATCAGCCAAAAGACGCACGCCATGGCACCCGTACATGTATAGCGGGCGAATATCTATACGCAGTACGGGGTATGCAGCCAATACTCACCCTTCTCTTCTGGCTGTATGCTGATCTCGGAAAAAGCACATATATCAGCACTGATCTGCTATTAATAGGGCCTCCGCTTTGTCCTGTGCAGTTGATCTTACCCGCTCAACCAACATTTAGTTATCTTCGCCAGATGCATAGTGCTCAGGTGTCATACATCAACAAAGGGTAGATCGTCCTGCTGTGTGTCGCAGAGTCTGTTTAAGAAAGCGTTTGGGCCGCCGTGGTGGAGGGCTGGGCTGTTCGTTGTACTTGCTGCCTTCTTCGCTGTCGGTTCTACTACTGTGACTTCCTCCTGACGCGCAGCCGAGATCTTCAATGCTGTGTTCGAGATATTGAGAAAATTCAACGGCCGACCACAGCTATCACAGAAAGAGAAAAGAGGAATCCCTGTGGTGCATTTGATTTGACATCCGTTCTGTGGTTGATAGTATTTTTAATCAACATAACTACGCCGTACTCGCCGTTGAAAAGGGCCGTTGTGTGACAGCAGCGCCTAGAACTCGCAAGCCCCCGTTTCCTAGAAATAATACCCTCGCCTTCGGTGTAATTGGACTGGACAGCACTATAACAGAATTACGATGCATAGCATTCGTTCTACCCTTGTTCTGTACATCCTCCTGCTGGCGAGCTTTGTGCTGTCGCAGGAGGTGCAGCAGCCACTGACAGCAGATGCACCAGCAGCCCCGAGAGCGCCGAAAAGAGTTGCAATAATCGGTAATGTCTCTGTTACATATTCTGCAGGACTCAGTGATCGCCAACGCGGTTTTCAATTTAACTAACTGTCAAATAGGTGCCGGCTCGGGGGGCTCATCTACCGCTTACTATATCCGAACTTACGCCGATTACTATTCCATTCCCGTAAACATTACAATATTCGAACGCGAAGACTATGTTGGCGGAAGGTCCACCACTGTTGACGTATTCGATGACCCATCCCTGCCCATAGAGCTGGGAGCATCCATATTCGTCGAGGCGAATAAAAATCTCATGAAAGCGGCAAAGAACTTTGGCCTTGAGATTCAAGATGCCGGCGTTGCTCGGCCCAAGGAAGCAACAGACAACCTGGGTGTGTGGGATGGAAACAAATTCGTATTCCAACAGAGAGAGGGCAACTATAGATGGTGGAATATAGTGCAACTTCTGTGGAAGTATGGATGGGCCCCAATGCGAACCCAGGACTTGATGAAGTCTACTGTCGGAAAGTTCTTGAAATTGTACAGATATCCATTGTTTCCGTGGAAAAACCTTTCGGAAGCTGCACGAAGTAGTGGTCTGGTTGAGGCAACCTGGGCTACAGGAGCGGAATTTTTGAAGGAAAACCACATATCGGAGGCATTCTCGAGGGAGGTCATCCAAGCAAGTACTCGTGTGAACTATGGTCAAAATCTTCCCCTCATTCATGGACTAGAGACTATGGTCTGCATGGCAGCTCAAGGCGCGGTTTCCATTCAGGGGGGAAATTGGCAGATATTCAGCGGTATGGTAGAAGCATCCCAGGCCGTCTTGAAACTTGAATCCCAAGTTACAAGCTTGAAAAGGGAGGAGGATAACACCTATACCGTCTCTCATAATTCCAAGGCCAACAAAACCGAGGAGGAGGTGTTTGACCAAGTTGTGCTCGCTGCACCACTCCAGTTCTCTGATATCAAGCTCGAACCCCCCGTGGACAACCAACCTGATAACATTCCCTATATGACGCTACACGTCACTCTTTTCTCCTCACCTCATAAGCTATCTCCTAAATATTTCAACCTGCCGTTGAGCAACATGGTACCAGAAACTGTTCTCACTACCCTACCCAAGGGTCTCAACCTGGGACATCGCCGCGACGGAGTTGGTCCTACTGGGTTCTGGAGCATAAGCACTCTTCAAAAGGTGCGACTGCCAAATACAGGGAAGGACGAGGGCAAATATCATTACGTATACAAGGTATTCTCCCCCGAACGCCTAAACGCGATGTTCTTATCTGGTATCCTGGGACTGGAAGGGCCAATAAACGGGACTATTGCCGACTTTCCAGAGGCCGATATCAGCTGGAGTTATGAGAAAGTGTGGCACCCATATCCCGTACTATACCCCCGGGTGACGTTTGAGAGCATCAAACTGTCTCCGGGCCTGTGGTATACCAGTGGAATCGAAAGTCTGATTTCAACGATGGAGACGAGCTCGCTTTCTGGAATGAATGTTGCCGCCCTGATGGTTTCCGAGTGGACGGAAGACTTCAACCCCAAGATGAACATCTTCGAAGGCGAATCCCCGTGAGCCTAGTACTTTGTTATCGTGTAGCCTGAGTGCTCTCATTCTGGATACTGTAGATGGCGTAATTATTGTTAGTTAGTTAGCTAATCCAGTCCCTTCCTTAGCCACCACCACCTTCGGAGCACAGGTTATCGTAGACTTGGCCACCTGGTTCCGTCTAACAGTCGGCCAATAGCTGACTAGTCAGTCAGTTTGTTATTCACTGTCAGAAATACGTCGCCGGTGCTTCTATCGGCATCTACCGGCTGTCTGTCCGATGTCTCACTGTCTGGCGCTGCTCCGCCCTGCAAAACGGCTGACAGCGTCTGGTGTTTTTAAGGTTGTCTCCATCGGACTAGGGGGAGGGAGGTGGATCGCATCTCCAGCGCCCTCGCATCGCCCAACTGTTCCGAGAGCACGTCAGGCTGCCATGGGTCATGTCTCGCCGGTCAGCAAGGGAGATCAGAGGTCACTCTACACCACCGGCCAGCGGACAGGCCGCAGCTCTTATCGCGTCTTCTCCCCAAGAAACAAATCAAAACGCGCAAAAACGCCAAACGCCGTCCTGGCGGCCGGAACATGTGACTGCAGACATGTGACGCTCTGGCGTTGCTGCTTTGGGATAGCTAGAAGCGCATAACGTCAGAGCCGCAACATTTTTCCGCTCGTCAACCTCAACTTCAACCTCAACTTCGTCTTCGTCTTCAACTTCACTTAGCTTTCGAACAACCCAGCACTACAGCTGCTTCTTCAACCAACATAGCTGACTCTGATATATCTAATACATACACCCTCGTATCCCTCTAACCAACTAGTTACAATTCTATTAATTACCGCAAGCATGGAGACCGTCGTACTATGTGGCCGCTGATACCGCGAGACCTTAAGCGCTCCATAGCCTCCTACTTCCCCAGAAGTATCTCGCTGCCCCCTGTCCCTTCGCCAAACACTGTCTATCGCTCCCTTAGTCCCTTTGTATCCTCCTCCTCTGGCAAGATGTCAAGAGCATTCTGGAGACTCTGCGAACTCCTGGCCCACCAGGGCCAGCAGGAGCTGCCTGCTACTTTCCCGCCAGAGACAGAAGAAGAGCTCCAGCGACTATATGACCAAGTGAGCGGCCGCCAGAGAAGCAGAAGTACAGGAGTCAGTGAAAACGAAGTAGGAGCTACGGCAGAAATGGGCAGCAATAGCGGATCAGGCCTTGCCGATGGCAATGCGAACGACGCCTTTGACACTCAAACTCTCAAATCCTCAATATCCAACCTATCCCAAGATAACTCACCCATGTTTTTCGATGACAACTCGGCATCTATCATCAACTTCAAACCAACAGAACCCCTGCGAATAACCTGCCTTACCATAGGCTCTCGCGGTGACGTTCAGCCTTACATCTCACTCTGCAAGGGCTTGCTAGAAGAAGGACACAAACCCCGGATAGCAACCCACAAGGAGTTTGAAGGCTGGATAAGAGAGCATGGTATCGACTTTGCGCCGATCGATGGCGATCCTGCCGAACTCATGCGAATATGCGTTGACAACGGCATGTTTACATATGCTTTCTTAAAAGAAGCATCTGAAAATTTTCGCGGATGGATAGACGACCTCCTTGCCTCCTCCTGGAAGGGTTGTCAAGACTCTGATGTCCTGATAGAATCACCCAGTGCCATGGCCGGAATTCACGTTGCCGAAGCTTTGGGGATACCATACTTCCGTGCCTTCACTATGCCCTGGACAAAAACAGCAGCTTATCCCCATGCCTTTGCTGTCCCAGACCGCAATCTAGGAGGTACTTACAATAAACTAACTTACGTCGTTTTTGATACCGTATTTTGGAAGGCTATCTCTGGACAAATCAACCGATGGAGAAAGAACCAACTCAATCTCAAACCTACCAGTCTTGACAAGATGCAGCCGGATAAAGTGCCTTTTCTATACAACTTTTCCCCTTCGGTCGTACCCCCTCCCACCGACTATTTAGAATGGGTACGGGTGACTGGCTACTGGTTTTTGGATGCAAAACCTGACTGGACACCACCAGAAGACCTTGTTGCCTTTATTAACAAGGCAAGAGCCGACAAGAAGAAGCTGGTCTACATTGGATTCGGCTCCATAGTCGTCTCTGACCCTGCTGCCATGACAAGAACCGTCATCGATTCTGTCCTGAAGACCGGTGTGCGATGCATTCTGTCCAAAGGCTGGTCCGATAGGCACGGCGACCCAAGGAGTTCACAAGTGGAAGTCGAGCTCCCTCCAGATATCTATAAAATCGACTCTGCGCCCCATGACTGGTTATTTGCCCAGGTTGATGCCGTTGCTCATCACGGTGGAGCTGGTACCACCGGAGCTAGTCTTAGAGCGGGCGTACCTACAATTGTGAAACCTTTCTTCGGAGATCAGTTCTTCTTCGGCATCCGTGTGCAGGATTTAGGTGTCGGTATTTGTATGAAGAAGCTAAATTCTGCTACCTTTACTAGAGCTTTGTGGGAAGCAACCAATAGCCAGCGCATGATAATAAAAGCAAAGCAAATCGGCGAACGGATACGTCAGGTACGCTTTATCCCCAATTGCATATTATTTGTGTATCGAAAATTAACTAACTCGTACCACAGGAAGACGGTGTTGGCAAAGCTATCCAGTCGATATACCGTGATCTTGAATACGCCAAAACCCTTACTTATCTGCGCCGTTCTGCCGCCGGCAGCCCGTCCAATGAAGGAATTGAAGAGGAGAACAATGGAGATTTCCTAGACGGAATCGAAGAATCCTGGACTTTTATCGGCGATGATATCTTTACTAAAGCCCAGAATCCCAGTAGCGACCTTTCCACCATGATGGACGGTGCTGCAGCGGGAACTTTACCGCCTCCAGACGATGACGAAGATGACGTTGCTTGTTAATTTCAGGCAACTAACCACCACAGTACACTCTATCCGATGTACGTTTTTTTTTTTTATATAAACGCATATATTATGATTTATGATGTCCTATTGAAAGGTTGGTAGGGTGTGCCAGGGCTTTTTCTTTCCTTTTCTTTCCTTTCTCTCTTTGTTATGTCTCGTTTGACTCCATACTGTTATGCATATGCTTACCTCATGAGCACCACCATATGCCTGCCATTTAAATTGCGTATTGTTCTTTTTCCGCCGTCCTTTTCATGTCTTATTTCACATCTACACCTTCAGCTACATCTTACGCTTAGTTATGCTGCTTTAATATCTCTCACAATGCAGCCTAAGCACCCTTGTACCTGATGCTTCCTTTTTTCTTGATGCTCTGGTAGCATGTTTTAGATTGGGATTTGGCCAACTTGATCTATTGCGGAGTCAACATATTTGCTTTAATACGTCCTTCACTTCTTGCACATTACCCGTTGGCTTTGCACAGAATTTTGATGCATCCGCCATGTTGATATTCCTACTCGTGGATTCTCTGCATTTCCTCTTCCTTTCATTTAGAGGTGCACTAGAGATTTCATTAGAGAATAATTCAATAGTACAATACTGACTTAATCATCTTATCCCTTCTGGCTAAAGCATGCTCTCTCATTTGACATGTTTATATGACTCCCCTTGTACGATGTCTCAGCTATCAAATAATGTGAATACTACCACCAGTCACTAGAAACTAGAGCAATACATGTTTGTATATATCAAACTTCTACCCTTGCATTATATTCCCACGTTATACTAAATGGGTTAACGGCCATTAGTTGACAGGAAAACAAGCATAGAAAGTGGTGCTTATTTTTTATGATACCCATCTAGATCTAACCGTCTGTCCGTATCCGTCCCGTTTCACCTTTTGATTCCTCTTCCTTACCTTCAGCCTTCTCCCTCCGCCTTTGTACCACATCCCAGTTATACACACGGGCCGTTGCGACTTCAAGAGTCTAGAACCAAACAATTAGTTAAGACACCCGTATTTTCCGTTCAAATAAAAGAGGTAAACTGACCGTAACCTGTTCCCTCAAAAACTCCATATCCTCTTCACAGTTCTTAAAGCTCAATTCTGCCGCCTGTAACTTCTCTTCCAGTAGCTGCTCTGCCTCATCGATAGGATATGCAAGCATGACATTTGCTCCAAGCCATAGAAACACCTCGTCTGTGTCGTCGGGTAATAAAGTCGCATGAGCATACAGCGTATCGTTCATGTCGAATGTAGTTTGAATAGGTTCGTTGGTACCAGCCTGGCAGACATTATTAGCTATCAATGTTAAAGAGACCCTGTACCAAACAGAG
Source organism: Trichophyton rubrum CBS 118892 (assembly GCF_000151425.1). Classification (NCBI taxonomy): domain Eukaryota; kingdom Fungi; phylum Ascomycota; class Eurotiomycetes; order Onygenales; family Arthrodermataceae; genus Trichophyton; species Trichophyton rubrum. The sequence goes on from NW_003456428.1 coordinate 2,609,974, forward strand.
CCGTTGGACGTAATCGAGTCCGCACCTCTCGCCGGGACTTTAAAAACCGGACTGTCTCCAGTGTTTTCCTTATGTCTGGAATTTTTTGCTGCAGTCCCTGCGCACGTCTCTGTGTGTTGACCTCCATAAACTGATATTTCGACACCATCTCCTGGAATGACCGTAGGGTGGGCTCAACATCCGCCCTGGTAGTCACGTAGTCGGAAACATTGTCGACGAAGGGAGCGGCGGGGATTCCACGGGGATTCGAGCCCGTCGTAGGGAGTGTTCGCTTTCTGTATAATCCCATCTATCAGCTAATATTCTCACGGTCTCTGTTCTATTCAAGTGGTTGTGAAAAGTGGATGTGGGGGAAGACGGTATACTTGTCTGCTTCTCTCTCTGCCATGGCGATGGGCTTCACGGGTCTTTGGCGCGTAGTTTGACGACACTTGGATATATTTGAGTATCAGCGACTCATAATTCAAAGGTACGCGCGTCTGTGGATACGATATGCTATGGTTGAGAGCAGTGGAAGTTGCGGCAGCACTGTGTCCCCGATTAACACTCAATATTCTGGTGGTGGTGGTGGGAAAATCGCCAAAGAGTGACGTCGTTTTTTGGATCCGTCGAAAAACAACATGGCCATGTCAACAGCTTCGCTCGGAGGACTTGCACTGCTATATATATACATATAGCTGGTATTTCGGGTTTTTAAAAAGGTGTATACAGAATATAGATGAGCCACACCTTTGCTTAAGCCATAATGGTGCTATTGACAGCTACACCAGGCATCGTATCGGCGATCAAAGCTCTTCCCACGACAGCACGCGAGGAGCTTTCTTTAGCTGAAACTCCCAGCTTGAACGATCCTATATCCCATGAGCAGCTAATATCAATTGCACGGAGGCTCTCTTCTAATCCATCGAAATTAACAAATACGAATGAAGAAGATGATGTCGCGGAAACGGTTGATTCTCTGACTTGCGAAGGCAGCAAGTATACATTGAACAGCCTGCTCCGTGGAACGAAGCTCTACATTCCTCCTCCACCTCCGAAACCTGCACCAGTGAGTGACTTCCACATAATATTCTATCTGATTTTGTTGTCTAACAGACCTGCTTTAGAGTCCGGAATACCTTGCCCTGAAAGCGAAGCTGTTGGCAGAAGCAGAACAAAACCAATACAATTCCCTCCTCCATCCTCTCGCCCCATCCGAATCGAAACGTCAACCTGCTGCGATATTTGCTTCTCCCTCGAGTCGGATACACAATGGAACTAAACAGTCCGTTCTTATGGAGAATGACGAATCCGATCCTATCACTCCTTCTCTAGTGCTAAACATTCTCGTCTCTATACTATTTACCGGATTTGCGACTTACTGGGGTCTGTCTAATTTCCGAATACCAAAGCTGTCTACCTTACTGCCTTGGTCAAAACATTCTAGCGTCCGAAGCATCGACCCTCACGCCTATTACTATTATCCTCACGCGCCTTCTTCGCAACCATTTCGGGTGTTCGTCTCTCTATTTGTTGGGATATTGGTTGGTGTTGCTGAAGTGGTGGTTTATGCCTCTTACCTCCGAAAAGTAGCAAAGGCAAAGGCAAAAGAGAAGGCTAAGGTTGAGAAGAAGGTGTTTATTGGGCTGGTTGAAGATCCACCTCATGATAAGAACCAGGTCCCAGCCAAAGTATCTACATCTGTTTCGTTTAAGGATGGTGAGAAAGAGGAGATATGGGGTAAAGGTGTCAACGGTGGAGCTCGAAGGAGAGTTCGTGACAAATGGAGGGAGAAAGAGAGCAGGTTTGAACAGGAATGAAGGTAAGTTATTGTCAAATAGAGCGCGAACACTGCACAAATGAATAGAGTGTTATTTAATATTTTAAACTGTTAGACAGAAGGAAGATTTGAAGCACTACATATTGCCTTGTCTTGCCTTGGTGTTAACATGGGTAATAGTTACCATTTGGATTGCATGCATGTATTATTCAGGGACAAATTCGAGGACGACCAGGCCATATAATCTTGGCTTGATCAAACTCGAACACCGCTGCACTTTCCATGGAAGCCCTCAGACCGAGTAAATACCTTCTGGCCTCTCAACCAGGTCTCCCTTACGATACCCTTCATGGTTTTGCCCTGGTACGGGGAACATTTGTTTCTGAACAGCATGGTGCTTGGTTCAACCACCCATTCTGCCTTGTCATCGAAAATGCACACATCGCCATCAAAGCCGACAGCCAAGGAGCCTTTTAGCTTATCGCATGATACCTGTGCAGCAGTATTGCTGCAGCACCATCGAGCGATCTCCTCTAAGAATGGTCTTCCCCCAGGAGTGGAATCTCCCTTGTATCGCCTTTGTATTTCAGTCCATAGGATGGGAAGCCCAAGACCCACCGATGATATACCTCCCCAAGCTTCCATAAAATTACCGGATTTTACTTCCCCTGTGTTCCCAGGGATATGGCTGGGAAGCATCTTCAAATTAGGCGTACAAGGCGAGTGATCAGATACCACTGTTTTTATAACCCCATCTGAGGAATGGCGAAGTAGCTCGTCCCAAAGCTGGTCTTGATTGGCCTTTCCACGGACTGGAGGACAACATTTGAACCTCGTATCACCATCTTGGATATCTTCGGCAGCTAGAGACAGGTAATGGAAGCATGTTTCTGCAGTTATCTTTGCTCCTTTCCCACGAGCCTCACGCAGCATAGGGATTGATTCGACAGCAGATAAGTGTACAATATGCAAAGGCAAGTCTGGCGCAACGTGAGAGAGTGATAGAATCTCCCGTACTGCGGTGGTCTCAAGCTTGGGAGGTCGGGATGACAGGAAAGTCGAATATGATGTTGGGGCCTTGGATAAACTGCATCCTCCATGTCCCTGACCTTCTGAGTTCCCTGGGCTTTCCATCTCAGCGTGGAACATAAGAACAGTTTTCTCGTCTGCTAGTTCCTCCATTGCAGATTTGATATCTCCTGAGGAAACAGCTGGAAACTCCTCCACCTATCGAAAGTTTTAGCGGCTATTTTTCGACCCTTAAGCATAATTCAAGCGATACATACACCGCTGTCAATCAAAAACCCTTTAAACCCTTTTACATTACTTTTTACCAAGGATTTCAATTCAGGAACGTTGTTCGGCACTAGCCCTCCATAGAAGCCATAGTCAACCCAACATTGGCCCTCCGCCGCTTTAACCTTTTCCTCCAGCCATGGAACTGTCGTTGTTGGGGGGATGGAATTCAACGGCATATCAATGACGGTGGTCACACCACCAAAGGCCGCTGCTTGAGTGCCCGTATAGAATCCTTCCCATTCTGTTCGCCCAGGTTCATTTAGATGCACATGGGCATCGACAAGACCCGGCATAAGAACCCATGGAGAATAATCCTTATACGTGATATTGTGACCTTTAAATTCAGATTCAGGTAGCACAGTCTTGGAAATAGATGTGATTTTGCCTGTTGCAGTTGAAATGACAATAGTAGCTGGCGTAAGTATGCCCGAGATTATTGCCCTTGAAGAGGCCATGACCACTACTTCCTCTGCCTCCCCTGGTTTTTGTGATGGATCCTTAGAATCCATAGTGAACTAATCAGAAAAAAAGACAATACTATGCTTTAAAACAAATTATAACTGATTATCTCTAAAACCCCCTGGAACTGCCTTCATATGAGTACATTCTTTCCACTACAGGATGGGCGTTGATTTATAGATGGTGGGAAGATTAAAGCAAATGCACGTGACACATGGCCCGCAGACGGACAGCGGAGCTCGCCGCCCTTAGAAGTGGAGACAAAAAAGATATAGAATAGATAATTAGTATCTAAACATCGGCTGGTAAATCTAGAAATCTGTGTATAGTAAATTTTAATGAGGATTCGCATTTCACAGCTCGTCCTTGTTCATATCCTCTGGTTCTGTCTTTTCGGCTTCTTTCTGGGTATGATCCGACTCAGTGTCTTTCGCGCCGACTGTTCGTGCCAGCTGTGCAATCTCTTCATCATAAACAGTCCATTCAGGCACTTGTCTTCTTGCCCTGTCGAGCTTTGGTTCCTTGGTCATCGGGTTATTGCAGAGGTCAATCGTTTTGGCGGTCTTGAGAGACTCGTCAGAACACCATGTCTCGCACCAAAGCCAGTCCTGGGGAAGACTCTTGATAGGAATGGAATGCTGCATGTGGTTTGGTAGGTCCTGGTCAAGGTTAGATAGACTCTCTGGATCAGCAGATAGAGATTGGTATTGTCCTCTAAGCCTATCACCAGCGGCGATGGCACGGAAGCGGTTTAGGTCAACAACATATAGCGCAGAAATGTGGTACGGTCGACCGCGCAAGAAACGTTTCCAGTATCCTTGGTTCCAGAACCGGAAGCCTTCGATCTCAGTGCGGGAGTCACACATTGGCGTGAAGCCATATGGAGCTCCCTCCAGATCGAGAGAAACGAGATCGTACATGTCAGTCCGAACAATTTGGTCTGCATCCACGAAAATAACCTTATCTAATGACAAGGGGAAAAGCACATCAAGAAAGAGGATTTTGTAACCCCAAATCTCTCTCTGTTTTTCACGCTGTGGGCGAAGCCAATGTGGCCATTTATATGTAACCATCTCATAAGAAAATCCGTACTTTTCAGCCAAGTGAGGGACAAATGTCTTGAATGAAGGTGAAAGGAATTGCTCAATGAACCAGAATTTGACAGAATGTTTCGTATGCTTCGTCACAGATAGCATCATGATGTTCAGCATTCGCTCATACAAATGGCCACTGGCAACTGAGAAAATGTTAATGTCCGCATGTTTCTCCTTTCGTGTCTTTGATACACCAGAAAAAACACCAGATGCGAAATCAAGCCCCTGAGAGAGAAGATTTTTTGCTGAACCTTGTTTCTTAGATCCATCCTCGAGGACGTCATCCGATTCGTGGCCAGGTTTGCGAGACAAACGAGGAAAAAGGGTCTTTCCTTGGAATGACAGTAACGAGACTTCGTTGTTATCGTCACCAGGCTTAGGGCTGTAACCCATGCCACCAACGCTATCGAGATTGAAAATGTTATCGCTCCTGCCTGGTTTCAATGTTATCTGCCAGTGCCCTGGTTGTGCCTTAAACTGGAAATAACCGAGATTTGCCATGATAATGGTATCAGTAAAATGAGGGTCCCTTTCGGTTCCCAGAAGTAGTTGGACACCCCTCGGAGGCTTGTTCCTGGATATATCGCGGGAATGGCCCTCAATCAAGATATGTTCAAGCTCGTAAATGGCATCAACATTGGTGCCTTCTTTTAGAGAGCTCAACTTGATATTATCTAGATCGTGGACTGAGTCTTTAGGAGCCACAAGCCATGACGGGGGAACATCCATGCCGAGGTTCAATAATGCTTCCTGGGGAACCCCATGGAAAGAAGCACCAGGTCGATTCAGTGAGCCATCGTCGTAGAACGATGGTGCAGGTTCAAGGACATGCCTGTAAAACCTTTTCACTGGTAGTTCCTTAATGGCCTCAAGAGGAGTCAAGAATATCTGTAGAGAGACGCCGTGGAGCTGGGACAAAACTTTCAAGATGGGAATCCACCGCTGAGCAACTTCTGTTGCGGGGTCTAATGTCGCAACAATTTTGATCAAAGGAGCTTCGGACTTTGATACGGTAATTGCTGAATGCTTGGTAACCCAGCTATTGAAAATTTCAGTGCGGATCATCGGGGGCCTTTGGAAAGTTCCTTCTGGGATATCCGAAATTGTCGAGAGTGCTACCATGGATGTGAGTCTTGCAAAGGCAAGGTGATCACGGATTTTATCGGTTTCTTCTAGTGACTCGAGGGCCGATACCACAGGAGTAAGACGCTTGGAACGTTCATACTGCAGTACCAATTCTAGATCCTGAGTGTCCAAGACTGTTGTTTGGTTGAGGGGCCCAATCAATCTTCCATTCAAAATTATATGCATGCCATTCCCGTCCGCTCCTAGCTCAGTTATCACTGGCTGGATAGTTGAGTAAAACCTCTGTGCATCGGTTGAAGTCCTCTCGCTCTTCGTTTCCTTGTCAAGTAAAGCGTCGAGAGCATCTATTTCCAGATCACGTCCGTCATCAAGGAGTTTATGCAGTTCAGTGGACAAGCCTTGCCCATTTTCTGGCATAGAAGGCTTGTGCAGTATCAAAACCTCCACCCCTGGGTTTGCTTTATGGAAAGCAACAACATTAGCTAATTGCTTTGCACCATGTTCATCATCTAGATCGATAACAAGTGCCAGTTGGGCCCATTCCTCTATGCCAGAACCACGCTCCCCTGGTATTCGTGGGATGGTCTCAAAAGCTTCCTTATATTTCGAATAAGCATCGTTTATGCTTTTCAGGGTTATGTCACTGGGGTCGTCGGGGATAATAAATGCGTTGAATTTGGGAGATGCTTCTTCCAGGTAAAAGCTGGGAAGCCAAACATCTTCCTTGTACTCCCCTTCATAGATACGTCGCTGCAAGCCTTGCACATCTTTAAACAACCTGTCGATTAGGAAGTGCATCCATCGCTCGTCACGCTCAATGGGGATAGCGTTGGCATATACAGGAGGATTCTCTCCGTCGAGAGCTAATCTCTTGAGATAGCCTCTAGACTTTTGTATCAAGGCATCGAGTTCAGTAGATTTCAGCACTTCTTCAAACAAGATTACTGACTGATCATCTTTCGGCTCCCTGTCTTTGATAGCTGTTTCAAAATCAACTTTGCTGGGCAAATTGAGCTTCTGAGATGAGTATATCTAAGGTAAGTAAGTTAGCACCTCTGCATATGTGGGGATAACATAGCTTGACAAAGACAAACCCCAGTGAAATAACTAAACACAGACTCCAGTCCGTAAGTTTTATTCAAATAATAAGCAATCTTTGCCTGCTCCTTAGAGAGCTCACTAAGCTGGGTTGGAACCAATCCGAATCTAATAGGGACATTGTTCAGAACAAAAGCTTGTATCTCCTCGACAAAGAGAGTGATGTCCTCCTTATTTGCCAGGTCCAAGGGAACAATGACGTTGTGGACATCACGACGGAGTTCATGGAATTGGCCAGGATACGTTGGTTGCAGAAGCTATATTAATTTATAAGCACGCGGTTCTGAAGGAATTTAGAATAGCTGTCAACTTACTGTGATGATATCGTCTGACCAATCTTCATATCGAGAATCCTTTTCCAGATCATTGAGCCAGATGATAACTCCCCCTCCCTCAATATCATCTCGATAGTCGTACCTCTGGCTTGTGTGTACTTTCTGGGCCATTGCGATGGCTGGATTAGACAAAAGCTTGATGGCTTCTTGTACTTGCAACCCAAGTTCATTAAGCGAGTTCATTAGTTTCCGCTCCTGCCTTAGATGGGCTAGAAGGGAAAAAGCATCGATGTTTTGAGGAGACATTTGAACACCGTTGATCCACATGGTGTTTATACCTGGCTGCAATCCATTTTTCCTATTTTCCTCATATTCAGCGAGGAATTCTGAGGTTGCATTAACGCCAGCAATTGTCTTTGAATGCCTAGGGAAATCATCAGATAATTTGATTAGGGTATCGAATGGGTCATCACTGTCCATGACAAAGCTCGCAGCATTCAATCCAAGGGTTGACACTTCAGATGAAGAAAGAGGTTCAAGGTCAGCAGTAGGGCTGTCAGAGAGTCTGTCAACTGTCAATGTTGGCTTTGAGTCAAGGAGAGCCTCCTTAGAGTCGCCTTTTCCTGAAGCGCGATCATCAATCATGATATAATCGGTACGTTTGAGATAAAGTTCTACTCCATAACCACTAACGAAAAGAGGCTTTGCTGGTCTAGAAGCTGCCGTCGATGGCCGGTAACGGACTCTGTAAGACATCTCACCATCTCTGGCTCTTTTGCTGACTGCCTTGTGGAACTCGCTGAATAAAGGCGAGGTTATATCCGCATATAAAACTAGCGATTGCCGGTTTTCCTCATCTTCGGCTTTTGGAACAGCCAACACACGATCGAAAGGAAGCAGTTTCTCAAGTGACCTAGAAGGAACAGCAGTCAGCAGGGTTTCAAACCATCCCACTATTCTTCTCGCTCGCTTTTCAAACAAATCAACGACTCACGCACTCGTCCCTTCCAGCAATTAAAGGCTGCTGTGCATGCTCTAAAGTAGGTGAACAATACTGAGATCCGTCATAATGCGCCCAAACCTGACACACAGCATCCTGCGCTGCCATCAACGAATTCTTAACGGAGGAGTTATAATATTGGTAATGAGCCTGGATTCTCGGCGCAGTGGATCGAATTGACAATGCAAATTTAAATGATGACAGGGTAACGGGATCCGTGATATGGCCATCTTCGCTAAGCACCTGAATGAATTGTTCGTAGAGGTCTTTCTCGGTGGTGGCATCCACAAATCTACCATCGGCAATGCGATCGAGGAGGGGAAAATAGGATGTCGAATTCTCTTCAGCCGCTGTTTCTCTGGTATTCACATGTCAGTAAGGAAATGGCTAATGGTAGTTAGGTGGCTTACAGGAGTTCCACGAGGTAAGGAGCTGAATTGAATGAAGCGCTCAAGGCAACGTTAACAGACGGACTGGCCTGCGATACATTTGGAAGAAGCGCAAGGCCCACTAAACACAGAGCCAATGGCCGTATGGGCCATGAACTTATGGCTGACATTATTACTGAGTCGTTGGAACCTCAGCCTGTGGGCTTTAAGTCGTATGTTGTGGGATAGGCGTAGGCGGCAGAACTGCTGAAGTAGAGCGCCCGGGAGCTTCAGATTCTATATTTCTCCTGCAAATGCATATTCCAGAAAAAACACAGGGTCACCAAGACTATCTGATAGGGCTCACAAGACGAATTGGCAGTGCCTGTCTGGCGTTGGATATTGTATTAGTTGACTATTGCTGATGTTTCCAGCCTTCTGGCCAGATTTCGTGTTTTATACGCTAGTTGTTAGGTCAACCCACGATGACATCAACGTAAACAAGCAGCGAGTTAACTAATCCATAACTAAGACGAATAAATTATGACAAAGATTAGCATTGAATAATTATATAATTAGAATACAGATACGTGTGGCAGCACCTCATAGATGTATTAATTACTAATGAAGAGCCTTTGGCGATTAACGATTAACAGTAACAGTAACACTTTTTTGATCGATCGCTCAGAAGGTAAACAGAGTACTGTCGGTCAGGGTCAAGCGTACATCCAGTAGTAGAAAGGCAAGAAGAGAAAGACACACAGGGCTGACCAAACATCCAGCTCAAGATAAAGGGCAAAAGAGCAGAGGCTAAGAGAGCCAGAGCCTGAACAGATACAAGAATGGAATCCTCCAATAGGGGCCTATTGCCTGCAAACAATTGTTGTTGGTCGGGTATGGAAATTTGAGAATTTGGTTAACCTGTGGGCCAGCGAAGAGGGTATTTTTGATTGTTGGACCGTTGGTCGGTTGAGGAAGTCAGGTCAAATCAATCGCGAGAGATGGTAGGAAATATTTAAAAACACAAGAACCCTGCAATCTCCGAGCGCCGTTTGTGTGAAAGACAAGGAGAATGAAAACAAAAAGCAAGAAGCCGGTCCTCTTTCCTTCATGGCCTGATAAAGAGAATCGTTCTGAGTCGTTGTGGTGGACACTTGGAAGAGAAGAAGACAGAGAGAGAGAGAGAGAGAGAGAGAGAGAGAGAGAGAGAGGAGGATAGGAAACTGGTGCCAGATAGTAGTCTGGTGGCTTGCGAAATTCGGTGGTTGTAGAATATCTCGGCTGTTGAAAGTCTGCCAGATCGAAAGGAAAAAAGAAACGAAAGGAAAGGATCCATTGTTGTCACGGAAAATTATGTATGCAAATGGGGTATCGTTGAAGTTATCCGGAAAGGTGAAAAAGAAAAAGAGGATGAGTGGCGGAGATATGACACGTAGAGAAATTCGTGAAATTCGTTCAAAAGGGCTGAGAGCTGGTGTACGAAGCAGTAGACTCTCTCCTCATATTCACTCAGCTGCTTGTCTGAGCTTGTGTGCATGTTTTGCTTCCCATTGTTTTCTCTGTTGCTTGAACTTGTCTGGGTCAAAAGTAGGCTCATCACTCAAGGATAGACCACGCATGGTTTCCCTTAGGAGGCCCGACGACTTGATCTTCTTGACGGTGTTTGGTCGTTTAGGTTCCTTGGCTGCATCTCTTAGATCGCCGCGAGATTTTAATTTCTTGATTTCCCGAGCGATTTTTTCTAGAGTAGATCCATTTGTACCCTTAAGCTGCGGGCTTTGAGATGGTGGTGTGGAGGGCTTTGTAAGGTTTTTAGAACTGCTGGAGGAGCTTCCACTTGTCGAGGGGCGCTCAGAAGAGGTGAAGCTAATTCCAGAGTCGACTTTTCGTCCTTTGCGCTGTCCTTCAGAGGCTTCTGCAAAGTGTTGGCAACCGGTGACCTCGGAGCATTCGCTAATCATGCTGTTTGCCAAGTCAAGGTACTTATCAATCATGCATCTAGCAACCGGCCAACCAGTCTTATCCTCTGGCCGTTTATCTTGTTCGATGACATGTTTTAGTACCTGCACACCCTTTTTCTCAAAGGAGCAGATATAGTCATAGAACCGCATTCGATGATCTAGCAGCAGCTTTCCGTTGAGATGTGGAGTTGGTGGTCTGGAATCCAGTGGAGGAAACAGAGTGTTCAACAGGGCAATGCAATTGTATCTGTTAAACGGAGTAAGAAGCATCTCGTTCACTAGCGCCTATAACCTGGTTAGCAGTGTGATAATAAAAAAAACAATGATAATGCATATCAGCCAATACATACCCAATATCGGATGCGGAGATATACTTGAGTGTAGAGGGCAATGACGTTTCTCTCGTTTTCCTGGATTTTGTTAAGCCAGGCCAGGACACCGGGGTACCGTCTAGAGAGCTCCTGTCTCTCGCTTTCGGTTCCAGTAAGGCCCAATCTGTCAAAGGCGTTAACAACTTCTCTCTTGCGGCGGTTTTCCAAGTCTCGGAGATAGTCTAGCGCGGTCAAGGCCTGTGGAAAATCTACCTCCTCTAGTACAGGGGGGAAAGACCGTCGAACGAAAGAGGTGATGAAGCTTGGCGGAAGAGAAGCTGGCTGTGATGGCAGCTGAGCTATCTGGGCCATCATCTGGGCCTTAAATCGAGCAGCGGTATCCGACATGGAAGAGTCGCTAGATCCGTGTTTCTCATGACGCGAAGAGGGTGCAGAACCAGTTGGAGATGGAGTTGTGCCGGCCTTCGAAAAAGCAGAGCCATTCAAAGTGGGAGACACGCTGGATAGATCCGTCATTCGGGGTGAAGAGTTGAGCGTGTACATGGTGCGTAGAGGGATCTCGTAGCTGCCGGGATATGCCAGAAGGTGCTCCAGTATCCACGGCAGAGCCGCACCCTCGCTGCCGCTAGGGGCAGAGCTCGAGTTTTGGCTGTTCATGACGTACATACAGCTTGTAGAGAGGTATAATTATTTGAAGTCGGAGGTCCTTTGCCAGTACAGAGCAATAGAGAGCGAGTGGGAGAGTTTGAGAGAGGGAGAGGATGAGAGAGGAAGTAAATAAGGAGCCACGCGAGCCGAGTTAAAAGAGAGCGTGAACCGGGTTGATCTCCCTGCTGCCGTGAAAGAGATGGCTTGTTTCTGGCGTTTGTCAACAGCAGACAGGCGCGTGCTGTCTCTTGTCTGTCTTGTCTGTATGTATGTATGTATGTGGTGCTGTGCGTGTTGACAGGAAGTTGTTTTTCTTTTTTCGGAGATTGGTGGTGGTTATTTGTTTACTTGATTCGCTTGTGCTCGCTCCAAACCAGTCATCCTCTACTCCATCCAACAACAGCAGCAGCAGCGCCGCAACCCACACGAACCAGGAACCAGGAAGACGAAGGCTGACCGAAGCTTGGAAGACGGCGAGGGAAGATGGTCAATAGCAGAGGTATGTGTGAAAAAGAAATGACAAAAAAAGGTCAGCGGACTACCCGATCAAGGCCGATATCAACTGCTAACAAGGAAGACGACGAGATGAATCCGGCTCGAGATATACGAAGAGAATGAAAGCAACCAGAAAGAGAAAAAGGGAAATGAAAAATCAATAGTCAAACCAGCGACTCCTCTAAATGCCCTTCTCTTTTTCTTTTCTTCTTGCTTCCCTGGACATCAATGACGCGGAAAAGCAGAGCGGAGGAGAGGAGAAAAAGAGAAGGAGAGAGAAAACCACGACGGCAGAAGGGAGACGACAGGCAAGATAAAAGGCGAGTAAACTATGAGATCGAGTCGTCACATTCACTGTCCCACCCCCCGAGACATCTAGATCCACTGCTAATTAACAAGCGCTGTAAGATATATATTATTTTTCTTTTACCTGCAGGACGAAAGGGTACGTGGAGACGACGAAACCCCAGGGCGCCACACTTTACTCCGTACTTAACTATATAGATCGGATCGTCCCTTATTATTTTTCGACAACAAACTTAGCTTTCCCAACGGGCTGGCTCGTTAGTCGAAACATCCTGGGGGAACCATCTGCCTTCAAGAACACCGATGATTCTGAGAGCGCACATCATCTTTTGCCTGCGGATGGAGCGAATGAGGAGTATGGAGTAGTTACGAAGGGCTTCCCTCAGAAAAGGGGAGTGAAGACTTTCAACATGCAGGAACTCGCCCTCATCGTCGCCCTCTGTATGTGGGTTGGAGGATGTATCCTCTTTTTTTTTTTTTTTTTTCTTCCTTACAAGTACGTAAGTACTCTCGCCTCGTCTGCACTACTTTATGTAACTACTTTGTAGGACGTGAGACCTGTTGGAAAAGGTTACTTTCCTTTTCCGCTTTATGCAGTCACTATGCATCTATCCCAGTCTCCGTGGCCGGCCCAGTGCGATTTTTGCAGTTGGTCAGTTTTTTTTTCATTTGCATCCTGAGAGTCCCGTCTTTCCCTTTCCGCTCCATTGACCTCCTTACGTGCTTAAATGGTCAACCCTGAACCCTTGGAGGGTGTTATATTAACACCATGCCAACTTCAACCAAATACGTATACGATATCAGATAAAGCTATCCTTGGAAATTTCAGGACTTGGTCTATACTCAGATATATATTTTAACCGTCATTTTTAAACCTCCATCGGCGGTCCCTGGATCCTCGTCCGTCTGAACCGAGCGAAATATCCCATCATTAAAGTTGGGAAAATCCCAATTTTTCGCGATATTATGGGCCTCTTTTTTGCCCTTATGAGCGACTTACCCCTGGAAGTATGCGTACAAAGTAACATCCCTGACCTGCAGGTCAACCGCGTCTCTGCTGCACACAGTTGTCCGCCCGCAACTCGGTACAACAGAGGTTCGTCGGAAGGAAGGATACTTTTTCCTTCCCTTTGATCAAATTAGCCCGATGGGCTGCTGTGGCTTCACTTTGGCCGTGAGGCTACGGGTGCGAAAAGAATACAAACAGCCATTTCGAGAATTACGCCAGAGCCCACAGCACCTGGCAAACAGCGCCTCGTACCCAACCAGTCACCACAGCCAGAAGCTGTCAGTGGGCATATAAGTATGGACTAATGGTAGGCTCGATCCTGTTGTCCGTCTTGGCGTTTGCGTCTTGCGGGTAGTCCGGTATAGACTGCGAGAGAGGAGGGTTCTCATATCAGATGCGTACGGAGTATCCGTGGACTTCAATTATATTCCGTTATGGCCAGTCACATCGGCCAGGGCTTTCCTGTAGCCTGACAGGCAAGGGTCGCCGCCTAGTTGCAGGTCAACAGGCTCCTCCTCCACCCCATAACGAAGGCGATTCTCAAGATACGAACGAGACCGTCGTGATACCTTCTGCTCATTCCCCCCGTTAAGAAAGATGAGCTCTCAGTTTTTTTTTTTTTTTTTTATTTCCTTATTTTTTCTTTTGCCCTCGTCTTATTTTGTTTTGGCCATGGGAACGGGATTGTAAAGCTCCGCGCCCAATAATACGGTACAACGGGTCCCAAGAAAAGAGTCGAGCAGAGAAAAGAAAGGCGGGCGAAAGAGCTGATTGCGAATCATAGCAGCAGAAGGCCAGAAAAGAAGCGTGGGCTCTGAACTTTAGTTGAAGAAGGAAAAAACAAGATATGGCCAAAAAGAAAAAAAAAAAAAAAAAAAAAAAAAAAAAAAAAAAAAACCCCAAAAATGTGCCAGATCAGATTTGTGACAGGCCATCATCGCCATCTCCACAGCCTCCGTGGCGGCTTGATTTAGTGTCGACCAACCGCCTTCAGCACGCTTCTTCAGCCCACCCCTCCCAAGAATGGCAATAATACAGACAACAGGCCGATGTTGAAGGCATATTTATAACATTTCATAGGTCGCTTAGACGGTTATGCAGCATACTGCACCCAGCCATGCTCCTTATATGCTTATATCTACTCCGTTCTGCCAGTTTGAAGAAAGAGGAGAAAGAAAGGGAGTGAAAGACAAGGAGTCCATAGGCGTAACAAACCCTGGTCGAATGGCTTCCACCGTTGTCTCCCTTTCTGCTTCAACTCCTTGACTGGAGTCTAGATTTTTAGCCTCTTTCGCCAACGGTTTCTCACATTGGGACCCATGTCCTCGCCCTCGAGGTGTAAGCGAAAACGACCTTTGGGTTTGAACGCACAGAGCTCGATGTAGTATTTGATCAAACGACTAATCAACATCGGGCAAGCTCAGCGTCTCGGCTTCACGCTAGAACACCTCCACGGCACGCCGTGGAAAGGATAAGACACCAGCCATCCCCGCCTGATCAACCCGAGCGAAGACGATCAGTGACGGCCAACTGGCGAATGAACGGCACGAATGCCCTTATGGAGAGCCTTCAAACGGATCTCATGCTCCGGGCATCAAACGTCAATCGACTGATCGGGAGATCCAAGAGTGGGAATGCCTTTCTCTTTCGAGAAGAGATAGCATCTTCTCCTCCCATTATCACTTTCAATCACCATCCTGGAATACGCAAGCAAGGCAAGGGGGACTCCCAGGAATCATCCACATATCCACATCCACACAGCCATAATCCACACCCACGCAAGCAGGGAATGTGGGCTGGCTGGGCGGAACTGATGTGTGTGCGTGAGTGTGTATTGTTTGTGAGAAAGCGATCTCCCTTAAAAAAAAAGTCCACACGCCCATCCAAGTTCCTGCACCCCGACTTGAAAGTATATAAAAGCTGGCTGCTATTGTCCGACCCCCCATCCCCCCTTCTCTCTCCTATGTGGCGATCACGTTTATGTTCACGTTCTCTGACTGCCTTTTTCAATAGCGTCTTTGACTACTTCTGTCTGTCCCATGGGAGGGTGCTCAGATAACTGGTAAGATGAAATTAGAGAAAAGGCTCTTCCCTGGTCGATTCGTCC
Source organism: Trichophyton rubrum CBS 118892 (assembly GCF_000151425.1). Lineage (NCBI taxonomy): Eukaryota > Fungi > Ascomycota > Eurotiomycetes > Onygenales > Arthrodermataceae > Trichophyton > Trichophyton rubrum. The sequence goes on from NW_003456428.1 coordinate 2,625,270, forward strand.
TCGCTGGTGAGAAACAAGCGACGAAGAGCCTATCAGTCGAATTGCATAAGATTATACGCGAAGGATGATGACGGCTCCGTTCACGCTTGATCAGCCAGACAGCGTGGACAAGCCGGTATCAAGCTGGCTAGCGAGTTGACGAGCTGAAGCTGCACATCACTGGTAGTGTCATGTCGAGACAAGCCACCTCTTCCAGAGAAATGCAGAGAAGCTCGTCTCACGACCAAAGCCAGGTCTCGTATGGAATTATCGAATCAATGAAATATCCATGTTCAGGGCTGTAACTCGTCCATTTCCCCGTACAGAGTATACATGAAGTACCTCTTGTAGGCCCGTATTTCTATACAGCGGCGTGATGTCAGCGAGCAGTGTCCAGACTCGCTGGTTATTATTAATCGTCAAATCACAAGAAGATTTGCACATGAAGGGTTTATCACGTGACTTTATCCACTTTCGGACTTCCCGTGACTTGTCTTTTTTTCTTCGGCCTTCGCAGTCTTGGAAATCGTGGAAAGCGAAGGAGGAAAAAAACGCTTCCAGGACGAGACGTGATCTTCATCCCGCAGGAGATCCAAAGACACCAGGTACAGTCGTGGCATTGGGATAGCTGCTCTGTACCTACAGATAAGAGGGCGACTGGGAGACCTGCATCGGAAAAGGCGCCCGCTTGTGGAAATGGAGGCTGGACCTCGTAGTTTTGGTAGGTCCAAGGACAGGCCACCGCATCCCAGCGCAGTTCATCCGGCCATTTTACACTCTGGCAATAATACGGGATTGCTCTCGTTTCTTTTTTCCCTGTCCTCTCTCCTCTTCGTCGTTATTCGGCTGACCAAATATCGAGCTACATATGCAGCATATCACTGACATGTCCAAATCTTAGTGACCCTTGATGTGTTCACATCAGAAAGGTTGATATTACCTCGATAGCTTCATATCCTTTTTCCACCCCATCTCTCGACTGGATACGAATAACCGGCTTTTTGGATCCGGAGATGAGGGTGGATCTTTGTCGAATCAATAAAACACTCAATAACACCCGTTTCTCCTGCTGCAAGCCCATATTACACTGCTTTTTTTCTTTTAATTACTATCTCTAGATGTCTAACGCTTTTCATCTCTTGTTCATGGCAGATATGATGGAAGCCCACTTGCAGTGGTGCGGCTGAAGAAGGATGATCCCCTCTCACAGGAACGGAAGATGCAGATTGCCATAGAATTCGGATATAATAATACCGCATTCTTACACGAGCCAGTGTACCTGGAGAAAATTGGCAAGAATGTTCGGAAATTGGAACTATTTGGTGCGACCAAAGCGCATAAGCCCTTGGCCTTTGAGGCCATCCTAGGTGTTGCGTTATACATATTCCAGGAGAACCCTCTTGACTCGACCACACCAGTACCTGCTCCGCGTGGGGGCACAGAAGCAGCGAAATCCGCATCAGCTGCCTTTTTGGAATGCTTTATCCAGTACAACGATCTGGTCTTCCGCGCCGAATATGATCCACTGCGTCAGGTTGGCGTTCTTCTGCTGCCGCACAACGTCCACATCCACGGTCGAGAAACAAGAAAAGATGAGATACTGGCCATACAGCCAAGCCTCTCCAATGTCGAGGATGTGAAGAAGATGAAGGCATCGTACCCAATCTTGTCGATCGCCACGGGAGTGACCTACACATTGGTGGATTTCACCAACAGCCCTAACCTTCTGAACCTTCTCGAAGCCGGTGAACCGCCAACTCCCGAACTCGATACGAGCTGGAAACAACGAGCCGTTGACGAGTCAATTGTTAGTCGCCACTATGGTGCCGTCTATTTTGTTCAGGACGAAGCCGACTTCACAGAGGAGCCCTACATCACCAGTCTTCAGGTACGGGTAATCCAGGATGGTGTTGAACAGACTGCTACTGCTGGCGCATGTTCCACTCTTGCGGCATACTTGGCGCTGCAGAAGGGAGGAAATAACTCAAGCCATGCATTTGCGATGAAGCAAACCACCACAACGGGCCGATCGAGCCAACTATGCCTCCAGATCGGGCTGGATGAGAATGGGACAAGCGTTAAGCGTATCGTTCTCTCTGGACGTTGTACTTTGATCAGTCAAGGAACCTTGATGTAAAACAGAAAAAAAAAATTACATACGGAGTACTTCTTCTGGCTACATACACATAACCCTGCCTTATCCATGTATATGCAGTTTCTCCATCTTATGTACCTGTGCGTCTGCATCTGTGACATCTACTATCCCTTGTTCCTCTCCAGGATCACCACCTTTTCCTCGTTTAGTACTTATAAGCATAGCTATACGGACTCGTTCACTCTAGGGCAATCATGATTTCTGTAAGTTATCGCACATTGATCAACAGATTTGCAAAAAGCAATGCTATACGGACATGTACTCTTACATATCCCGAAGGCAAACCCGCAGCCTGCCGTTCATCATTTACTCCATACCCTGTACAGGAGACAGAACATAGAGAAGGCTGATACACCCAACAAATCCATCCTCCTTGCATTCAGTCTTTGGATACAGAGTACTCCGTACTAACTCTGAAAAATGAATAATACTCAGAATTATACTTATAATTTATTTCATACTAATTTCGCTTGAGAGTCCTAGTGCCGATGCTTAGTTCATACACGGGCAGTTACAATAAGAATCTATATTATTGATTCATTCAACAGGGGTTTCAAGGACGTCATCATTGAATGCTAGGGCTATAGAACCGATATAGAACCATAATACTCCTAGTTCTGGCGGTACTTTGAAACCTAAGGCTCAGGAACGTTGCACTCTAAACTAGTGAGCATCTCATACGGGGTACACCTGCATGTATAGTTCAAATTCGACTGGGGAACAGATTATACTTTAAGCCAAAGCCGATATGCAACTATTCAAGTCTGGGGTCTTCAATCTCTTGGAGTCTCTTGTGTCTTGCTTGGTTGCGCATGCAGCGATCCTGATATTGACACCCACGGTACGCTTTGTCATAGTCCAGTGTTTATTCAATAGCCCCTTACAGTCTGCACGGCGCTTTATTGATCATGATGCGTTGGTAAAAAAACAATGTCAGAACCGCCGCCGATCGACGAAACTTCGTATCCTCCGTCTTTGAGGGCCTAAACACTACAAAAAGTACTATCATCGCCCTCAAACAATGATGAAACATGGCAACTTTCAACTCCTTATTTTCTAAAACTTCTCTGGGGTTCACGTGATTTTATCGATAAGGTAAGCCAAAGCTTTGAGGTAGTGAGAAAAAGTTGAACTTCGCGACGTTTTGCCAGCACCAGCTTCGGCTCATTTTTTCATTATTTGACTTTAACAATACTTACAACGCTTTGAGTTATATCAATCAAACGATCCGTGTTGCAGATCTGATTTACTGCACTTTAATTATACCTCCAGCTCAATATACTGTTGCTGAGGCAATCGGTCAAGGCGTTGGGCGTTGGGTTCATCTAGATCAACATGACATCAACCATCCTCCCTGGGGACATACTTCAATTATCACAGCCCAATGCTCCTAAATTAGGGCCGAACCTCCATCTACTTACATCACAGGCCAAAGCACAAGAGTCGCAGGAGCCGACCTCACAAATAATCGCAGCCTCGCAGGCGGGGCTTCTCTCATCCGACAACAAGCGGAATGCAACAACTTCAATCCTCCCGTTTCCCAGTACACGCTATATACCATGCCAGAATGACCTGATAATTGCCCAGATACACCATTCGAGCCCGGATTTCTTTCACTGCATAATATCTCCTAACTCACCACATGCATTCCTCGGTCAACTCGCCTTTGAAGGAGCAACAAAGAAGACAAGGCCGCAACTTAAGGCTGGCGAGCTAGTTTATGCACGTATTCTATCTGTGGGCGTTGGTGCAGGCGGAGAGGTAGAACTTACTTGCGTCAACCCTGCCACCGGAAAGGCAGAGCCTGATGGCCTAGGGTCCTTGCATGGTGGGATGGTGTTTGATGTTTCTACTCTGTTTGCATCTAGGTTAATGATGACCGGCCCGGAAAGGAAAGATGGCGCTGGACCCGGCGGTGTAATTGTTTTGGAAGAGTTGGGGAGGAAATTTGAAAGTTATGGTGGGTTTGAAATCGCTGTCGGGAGGAATGGGAAAGTTTGGGTTGACAGCTCTGCAGAAGGTGACGTTGGGGTTATAATGGTGGTGGCTATTGGGAGGTGTCTGAGAGAGACGGATGAGAAGAGGCTGGATGTTGTGGAACAGAAGAAACTGGTTTTGCGGGTGTTGAAGGAGATAGGGGTAGGAAAATGAAATGAATGAATTCTACAATCGAGTAGACACCCTTGCCCCCGCGATTGAGTGCTTGCATTACTGCGTAGCTTCGGACTTATTCCACGGACATTCTCTAGACTAACCTCATATTCAAATGATTAAATGTTCTTCTGGGCTTTTTACCCCCCATATCCATCAAGTATAGTAGTATAACACAGTATATAACCCTACTACAGAGTGAGGCTATGCCGAAGCTCAATCATTTTCGCCAGAAAACATCATATTGGTCCTATTCCCGAGACAGTTAAACTGAACCTCGTTGTGTCCAAAAACCATTATAGACATATCCATATTCATAATAAACTCCATCATTCCAATAAACCGTATCCCATCAAGGTGTTGGGCTTGAATATCCACGTAAAGGAATAAGAACATATCCACCTGAATCAACTCCCAAAATTACGAGACGCACCCATGTCGCCTTCCGGATCTCTCATTGCTGCAGCAGCAAATTGGTGTCCAATCCATATTTTTGCACACCAGGCAGTGATCAGGGCATCAATAAATCGATCATCCATATCACACACAATGTGGAACACAGGCCTCACATTAGAACCACCATGTATACAGACGGTCTCAATGGCAACGAGAGATTGGTTTGCGTCTTCCCATTGTAGCGTTTCTTGCTTTTCCGGGCTATGTCTGGGTCTTATGCGAAATATCAGATCGTCCGTCTGTCCGTTTAAACGAAGCCGAAAGAGCTCCCATCCTCTCTTAATGATACCACGAGACATACGCAGACACAAAGCAGCGGAAAGGCAACTCTTTCTTTTCCCTGTTATCTCAACGGAAGAAGAAAATATAGGTTGTGAGAAATCATATATATGTTTTTCTCTTACATTCCCGTGCTGGGCTGTGTTCCTGTTGGGACAAAGACGGGAAATTCCGATTTTCCTGTATCCAGCATCTAGCTCGTGAGTTAGCTCGTACAGAGCCGTTGTTGGAGGGACGACCGGATAGATCAGATTGCCATCTAGGGTTAAAGGTGATAGTTCTGGCCGGCCCAGCGGAGGTGGAGCAGGAGTTTGTGCTGATTCTCCGTACGAAGGGGGCGGAGTGCGAACATTCGACATATTGGTAGATTGCCGTAGATGAGTTATAAGATGATCATATTAAGAAGTCGAGATATTCGTGGAGCTCAAACCATACGGCAGCATCGAGATAGCCTGAGGCTGAGCAAACTAAAATGCTGTGATATTCGCCACACAAGTTGAGACACGCGTTCGTCCGTAATCACGACCGAGGCAAAACGAGGCCGGGTTAGCATATAGAAAGGATTGGTTATATACACATAGATGTAATTTCTGGGTATCTGGTTTTGTTATGGCGGCTGGTGCTCGCGTGTTGCTTTGATATTGAGAAGGCTCAGATCTTGTGACATCATTTCGCCCGGGCAGTTCAGCTCATGCCAAGACAACTACACGTTCAAAATATTGAGTACTTTCTCAGGCCCAACTAATACGATTGATACTCCACGAGCATAGATGATGAGCAGCTTAGCTGCATATAGCCAATGTTATTCAAAGTATCCAACATAAGACTGTTAAGGCCCGATCTGATGCCTTGCTAAATCTGTGGAGTACTTCTCAAAACCGCCTTGCAACGCCTGCTGGGTGTGGCAGAAGTACTTCAGCATTTAAAAGACCGTGGCCTTCAGTTAAATATTAGCTGGCCAGCCAGGTCCACTGACTGATTGTCAAATTGACCTGGCACCGAAATATGCGCGGAGGAATGACCAGGGTGCTATTCGATGCAATATCACCTGTCTCACTGAGCATACAAGTCTCAGTCCATCGTTATCGTGATTTCTACCATGTTCACCCAGCGAGTTCTGGAGTCAGGTAGATCAGATAAATCTCCGTTATCAGGTTTGCTGTTGTTCTTTCCCTGCTTCCTTTCAGCATCCGCCTTGGATGCAACATCTTCTTGGTCGTCAGTTTGTTGGACGTCGCCCGGAAGCTGTTTTTCAGCTTCTATCACTTCATCTCGAACAATATCGTCTACCACCATGACTGTCCCAGTCTTCACCTTGGTGGTCAACCCATCCTTTTTGTCAAACCACTTTCCCACTTCTATGGCCTTGTCAATGGCACGCCCCGTCGCCTTGATAAAGACTGGCTCTTTTCGTAATGCTTCCGAAGCATTTTTAAGCTGTGTAAGCTTGTCCTTGCCGGATTTCCTCTTGTTCCCCAGGGAAATACTCTGTGTAGCACGCTTTTCGGCTTCTCTCAACAATTTTTGGACGCGTTTCGCAATGCTCATAAACGGAGACTTGGTTGAGACATAAACGACTTTGGGTACACTGGCTCCTGCATAAGGGGATGCAGCTGGGGGGTGAGGAATTGGTCGTTTCTCAATTCGCGCATCTGTGCAGGAATAGTTAGATCTTGTCGTGAGAGCTGGAGTAATAACGCAAGGTTGAAAGCCCCTAGCTAGGATACTGTACTTTTAGGGATTTTGAGCAGATCCTTGTTCTTTCTTTCAAAAACAAGCTCTAGCTCGGGTTTCAATTTAGCCATGGTCAGTATCAGGGTGGCATCTCGCAGGCAAACTTATCACCCAGTCATGCTGTGTTGTCGTGGAGCAAAGTCCTTTGCGCAAAGAAAGAGAGAGTTGCCCGTTTAGTTAGTTTGCTATGGCTGATAATGTCATTTTATTGGATTCTTTTTAGATTTTATTATTGGGCTATATTTTTTATAATTGCTTATCATTGGTTACTTAGGTAAATAAGCATAAACCACATAATGTCGTCTATTGGCTTCCGGGACGGGCCAGAATCGTATCAACCAGCCAATAGAATCGGCATATTCTCCCAAAAGGGGTTCGCGACGCGCGCTCTTTCGAGGCTGAAATAAATACTGAAGAAAAAAAATCAAGAGAGATGGAATATCACAAATCATTGAATAATTTTGGCGTATTTTGGACGCAGGTGATTCTGTGATTTTGAGTCTCTATTTCGAACATATTGTATATCCTACTATAAACTCCACGGGCAAGAGGAGGTAACACGAAACAACCATTGGATTAGTAGTGTCGTTTTGATACCCCTTGGAACGAAAATATCATGTCGAATAAGAAGAACGAGGATCAGAATATGAACAGAAGAGACGAGAAATTCAGACCTGCTCCCCAGTACCGGACTCGCAGCGATAGCGGCAGCATGGGGGTGATCTTATCACGGCTTGAGAACAGTCCTGGTGCGGCTGTTCTCGCCTACTGCTTCTCTTCGATTAGTATGACAGTTGTGAACAAGTATGTCGTTTCGGGCTCGTCCTGGAATTTGAACTTCCTTTATCTAGCTATCCAGGTATATTCATTATTCTCATTTGTACTCCAGAAATTTTCTATCAATGTTCTACGCTAACATATATTGACTAGTCCGTGCTCTGCACCGCTGCGATTTTAGTTTTAAAGCAAGCGGGATTTGTCCCTAACCTCGTTGCTTTAGAAAGTACTAAGGTCAAGAAATGTACATATCCATGTTACGGCTAATTGAATCATCATGTGGATTCTTATCATGCTAATATTCTAAACCAGGGCTCCCAGTGTCTGTGTTCTTCGTGAGCATGATCTATACCAGCATCAAGGCTCTTCAATTTCTATCTGTTCCGGTGTATACCATCTTCAAGAATTTGACGATCGTTGTCATTGCGTATGGCGAGGTCTTGTGGTTTGGGGGAAACGTCACTCCACTGATTATGCTGTCCTTCGGTTGTATGGTGCTCAGCTCCATCGTAGCTGCGTGGGCTGATATTCAGGCTGCTGTCAATGGTTTTGGGCATTCAGGAGAGACTGCTGCTGCTATATCTACCTTGAATGCCGGATATGCCTGGATGGGTCTTAATGTTGTCTGCACAGCTTTATACGTCTTGGGCACGCGCAAGTTTATCACCTCACTGAACTTCAAAGACTGGGATAGTAAGTGGCATTCTTCGACCAATTGATCAATCACGAAAACTTGGAACCGCAAACTGACCGGAACTAGCTATGCTTTATAATAACTTAATATCCCTGCCCATTATGGTTATCTGTTCTCTGGTCACCGAAGACTGGTCTTCGGCTAACCTGGCCAAGAACTTCCCTGCTGAATCGCGCAACAATATTCTCATTGGCATGTTATACTCAGGCTTAGGGGCCATCTTCATCTCTTACTCATCTGCCTGGTGCATTCGCAAGACTTCGTCAACAACCTATTCATTCGTTGGGTATTTGAACAAGCTCCCACTTGCCATCAGCGGACTCGTATTTTTCGATACTCCCGTCACGTTCGGTGGTGTCTCTGCCATTCTTCTGGGATTCTTTAGCGGTCTCATCTACGGCTACGGCAAGATGAAGCAGAAGGAGATGACGAGCCAGGTCCTCCCCACCACCCGTCCGCCCATGAGTGCCAGCTCTCAGAGCCAGAAGGATGCGTCTAACTGATAAGCTGGTTCCCAGGATACCTTAGTGTATATCTATATCTTCTTTTCTTTTCTTTTTCTTTCTTTCTTTCTTTCTTTTTTTTTTTTTTCTGGTTTTATGTGGCTTTTTTCGTCGTGATATGGACTCTTGTTGTGATGTTGACATACTTTGGCGACCACCATTTTGGCGATTGATCTAATTATTATATGGGGTTTAGAACGTGAAGTTTTAGAGTAAATAGAAGATGAATTTGAGAACACAAAGTATCTTCCAATGGCATCCTCCATCCTCCATGGCGATAGCAAAGAAATGTCGGTCGTTCTTCTCTCTCCATCTTTCGTCTTACAGGAAGTGTTGGTTATCGATAAGCTTTCGTCAACCGCCAGAAGAAAAAAAAAGCCAAAACTAGGCAAAAGTTTTTTTCCACTTCTTGTGCCGCCAAAAAGTCGCTGACCTGCCAATTTGCCTGCCACGAAAACCCCCGTCTCAACAGTCCAATTCTTCATTGACACTACTGCTCTTCTGGAGGCCGACATAACCTCCTTGTTTATCAGAAGGAAGAAAATATGAGCGATCAAGCTGCTGGAGTCGCCTCGGATGCGACTGAGCGGTGTGCTATCGGTATCTCCTTTGGCAACTCCAACAGTTCCATCGCTTATACCTCGCCTGTAAGTGGCAGACCAGATACCATTGAAGGAAACTGTTCGCAGGTTGTATCTTATTTGTTTCTCTGACTCTTGCGTGTTACTTGGGCAGGATGGAAAAGCAGAAGTTATCGCGAACGAAGATGGAGGTTAGTGGGATTCCCTTCCTTCGATATTGGTATCGGACCAATGGACTAACAGTCGAATTTTTACCCAATTCCAGATCGCCATATCCCTTCTATAATCTCGTATGTTGATGGTGATGAATACCATGGCACACAAGCCAAATCTCAGATTGTCCGACATCCGGCCGACACCATCGCCTACTTCAGAGATTATCTTGGAAAAGAGTAATATCAAGCCTGTCCTGATGCGAGAATAATTGGTTGGGAAGTATTCGGCTAACCGTGATATCCAGGTTCAAATCGATAGATCCTACGCCGTGCCATCAATCAGCTCACCCACAACAGCATGAGTCCACTGTCGCTTTCACCGTTCAAGAAGGCACCGAAGAGGAGAAAAGCACGCTTACTGTGTCTGAAGTTACGATTCGACATCTTAGTCGCCTAAAAAACTCCGCCTCTGAATATATTGGCAAACAAGTCAATGCCGCCGTCATCACTGTCCCCACAAATTTCACCGATACGCAGCGATCCGCATTGATGGAAGCTGCGAAAGGAGCTGGTATAGAGGTTCTCCAGTTCATCCATGAGCCAGTTGCTGCCGTCGTAGCATACGATGCTCGACCTGAGGCTGTTGTCACCGACAAGCTTGTTGTTGTTGCTGATTTGGGTGGCACTCGATCTGACGTTACTGTTATCGCGTCCAGAGGTGGCATGTATACCATCTTAGCTACTGCCCATGATTACGAACTAGGAGGTGCCCAGTTGGACCAGGTCCTCATTGACCACTTCGCTAAGGAGTTCATTAAGAAGCATAAAATAGATCCTAGGGAAGAAGCTCGAAGCTTGGCTAAGCTAAAGCTCGAGGCCGAAGCGACAAAGAAGGCTCTTAGTATTGGTACAAACGCTTCTTTGAGCATCGAAAGTCTTGCTAACGGTATCGACTTTACCTCTAACGTTAACCGTTTAAGATACGAACTTCTCTCCGGAAAGGTCTTTGGAAGCTTCACCGACCTCATCAAGCAGGCAGTCCAGAAAGCCGAGCTTGATCTCCTTGATATTGACGAGGTTTGTATATTCAACTTTGTGTCTAGTTTTCTAAAATATATGCTTACATCGTGTAGGTCATTCTCTGTGGTGGAACATCACATACTCCAAAGATTGCTCGTCTTGTCCAGTCTCTATTCCCTGAGACCACAACTGTCCTTGCACCAGCTACCTCGCCGACCGCCATTCACCCCTCCGATGTGGCTGTCAGGGGTGCCGCCATTCAGGCTTCTCTCATTGAGGAATTTGAAATGGCTGACATCGAGCAATCCACACACCCAATGGTCACTGTTACCGCTCACCTTACCAAGGCCATTGGAGTCCAGCTCGTTTCTTCTGACGAGGCCAATTGTATATTTAGGCCACTTTTAAACACTGAGACTGCCCTCCCAGCCCGTCGATCTGCTCAATACCCTGCTCCAAAGGACGGTGGTGACGTTCTCGTCCGTATTTGCGAAGGAACTCGTGAAATTAAGGTCACAAAGGTTGAGCCTAAGCCCAAAGCCGAGGATGAAGATGAGGACGATGATGATGATGACGATGATGATGATGACGATGACGAGGAAGATGAGGAGGGAGAAGTCCGTGAAATCGCATGGAATGTCTCTAAGCCTATTGCAGAGTTTGCTATACGCGATGTTAAGCCTCAGGGCAAGATTGAAGTTATGGTCAGCGTTAACGAACAGCTTGCTGTCCAGGTAACTGCTCGTGAGATCGGTGGAAAGGGAGGAGTTCGTGGTGCTGTGGAACCTCCCCAGTAGTTGAGAATGGTGCATAAATTTTTTTAAAAAAAATGGGGGAACATACAAAAGCACGTATAAATGGCTACATTAGACGGAGATGGATATATGATGATAATGCGTTGGTCCTTTTCCAATGAGTTTAATAGTTATTACGCTTTGGTTAATTTGTCTTCTGGTATCCGTACTTCTCTGAACTTAACTTCAGTGACCAATTTATCCATGCTATGAAAATCAATTAGGATAATTTCATTCAAAGCAAGTAGAAAAAGATTTGCGTAAGGTGACACTGTGGGTTGCCGTAACTAGTTAGCCCAGCTACCTAGTTAACTAGTCAGCCCCCAAGATATAAATAACTACGCAGAGCTAAAGATGACGTCGGTTTTCTTGAAGCTACAACAAAAAACAGCCGTGCTTTACTGACAATAACACCTCAGCGTCATACAATAGTATAATACTATAATCATGGCTGCCTGGGCATATCCTTCTCTTCCAGCTGAACGGCTGAAAGAAAAAGAGGAGGCATCGTTGGTATGTGTATCGATCCGGCTCTTTCGGGAATAACAGCTAACAAACCACCTAGTCTAATGAGCTACAATGGCTCTTGAACTCCTTACAAGGAACACTGGCCTCGTTACGAGATGGATTACAGGAGTGTTACGCTCTCCTGACACCAAATGATATGGGATCTACACTCGTGCTTTCATCAATGCGATCGGAAAGTGTTAAGGGATTTGTGACGAGAACGGGCTCGAAAATTGTTAAAGGAGTACGTGTCTGTGTGAAGAAATAGGAGACTATAAACTGTGGACAAGAACTGCTAGAAGGCAGTGTTGGGCTCACATGAATACGACACTCCCATGCTAACAATAGGATCTCTAGGATGTTCAACTCCGTCTACACTCCTTGCCTCCCCCACGCGGTTCGCCTTCAACCCGATTATGTCTTTCATCCGACCCAGCAGCTCCTGAACTTGTCCTGAATCAACTTTCGACTGTTCGCCGCCTCATCAACGATAGTCTTGATATCGTTGATATCAGCACATACACAGGGGACTCGAGAGATGCGAGTTTCATATCCGGCCAACTACGGCTCCTGGGCGATAACCTGGCTGAAGCGAGGCAAACTTTGAAAGGTGAAGGTGAAGGGATTAAGCAGCCCTGGTTCGAAGGCAGCGCAGATGGTAACGTATGATCTGCCACCTGGAAATTCAACCAAAAAAGTCTGGTTCAGTGGGAACTATGGGTAATGCTGACCCCATATAGAGCTTCGACCCGCCTCTCCCACCTTACCTCTCGTTTCATCTCTCGATTTCAGAGGCTGCACTCGTGCTATATCTTCGCACTCTTGAACCCGCTTCAACAGAGTCCACCCCAGCAACATCTTTCGCACCTCATCTTTCTCTAGGAGGATTTTCTTTACGAGACCAGCTTTTTGGAGTGAAACAGCCCGCGCATGATGAGACTGGTGATGTATTTCAATGGCGTGGTGAAGAAGTAAGAGTTCAAGAGAAAGTCAGAGTGGAAAGTCAAGACCCTAGTCTTCTATCCGCCATGGCTAAGATCTCTGCTCTAGAACATGAGGTGACAAGATGGAGAGCAGCTCTATCTACCTTGATGGGAGATGAGAGCGACTGATTTCAACCTCCTAATAATGTCTAAGTACTCTAAACTTCGTGCCGCTAGCCTTACGTATTCGGATTTCCGGGTTTCCTTTTATAGATGCTGATATCCTTGATATGCAATTCATTTATCAACCTAAAATTATCGCCGCTCGTTTTCTCTACAGGTTTTGCCGGAGTTGGCAAAGTCGGACGCCGCAGATATGAATTCATCCGGGCCATATCTGTTCTATTTATAGCACATTGACTCTTTAGCCTACCACGATACGAGCCGGATGAAGCATCAGAGCGACGTTGCCTCGGGCGGGAGACGAAGATGAACAAGAAACGAATGCATACCAGTCCGCTTCCCATACAATATCCATCGTTATTTTAAGATTCAATTCAGACCTTTATGGCAAGGTTGCGCTTTGACGAGTGATTGTGTTCTTCTACTAACACTAACAGTGTTCCACCCCTTGATAATTCGAGCTTCACATGTTGCAGTTCTATACGGAGTAGCCCTTGCTCACTTGCAAGCTGCAGATCGGTCAAGCACCCTATAAATGGCCAATCGCATTAGGGGTAAAAATGCACATGGGCATATCTAGGATACTTGGCTTGTGAGGTACGAATTGCAGGAGGCTTAGATATTGACAATCTTTACGACGTTCCATGAGAATTTAAACCGCTCAATACGACCCTAGAAGCAAATATCCCACTATTTTTAAAGGGAGCCGACTGCCATGTTTTCTACTTTGCTCGCTCCAGACCTACAAAGGCCTAGGTAGTAGGCATAATTGAACACCAAGAACAATCTCCCTTGAAATCTGATTATACCTCTGCCTGATCCTCGACTCTCCAGCTCAAGTGTTGATACCCGAGCTCATACGTTACTCATCATGGGGTTCAAACAGTGGTTACTTTCCCTGGCGGTAGTCGCATTTTCAGCTACCGCTACCCAGGCGAGAGTTGATGATCCAGCCGGAAAGGCTGCTCAATATCACAAGGAATATGCGTTGTTTAGAAGCGCAAATATGCCTTCACCCGACAAATTAGCTACCGGAGTTGGTTTCCACTCTTTCCGCATTCCTGCTGTCGTCCGTACCAACACTGGTCGTATCCTCGCATTTGCTGAAGGGCGCCGCCATAACAACAGAGACTACGGCGACATCAACCTTGTCTACAAGCGTACGAAGTCTCCCACCAACAACGGCGAAAACCCAACTGACTGGGAATCCTTGCGTGAGGTCGTCGGGACTGGCCCGCATACCTGGGGCAATCCTACTCCAGTTGTTGATGGCAACACCATCTATCTCTTCTTGTCTATGAACGACGGTGCTTATAGTCAGAATGGAGGCAACACCCTACCAGACGGAACAAAAACCAAAAAGATTGATTCTACTTGGGTTGGCCGTCGTCATCTCTATCTCACTACTAGCACTGATGATGGTGACACCTGGACTAAGCCTGTGGACATGACCAAGACTTTGACACCAGATGGCCAGGCATGGGATGCTGTCGGCCCTGGCAATGGTATCAAATTATCCACTGGTGAACTAGTCATTCCGGCACAAGGCCGCAACATCATTGGGCGTGGACCATCAGGCAACCGTACCTGGTCCATGCAGATTCTCAAAGGCGCTGGATCCGAGGGTACTATCTGCCAAACACCTGATGGAAAGCTCATGCGCAACGACCGTCCAGGTCCTATGGGCCATCGCTCTGTCGCCCGTGGCACTCTTGCTGGCTTAGGTCCTTTTGCTACTGATAACGGTCTTCCTGACCCTGCCTGCCAGGGCTCGATCCTAAGCTACAATAGTGATGAGCCGGCTAGAACTATTTTCATGAACTCTGCCTCCACAGACCGCCGTACAGCTATGCGTGTACGTATCAGTTACGATAAGGATGCAGCCAAATTCAACTTCGGACGTGAATTGAAGGATGCTCCACTAGGAAATGTTGGAAATGAAGGTGGCTACTCCAGTATGACGAAGACGAGTGACTATAAGATTGGTGCCTTGGTTGAGAGTGACTGGTACGAGGATAAAGGTGGAGAAAAGTCGCATCGTTGCATTATCTGGCGCCGTTTCAACTTGTCCTGGATTATCAATGGCCCAAACAACTAGACTTGGGCTGTCAATAGCCCTGAAGAAAGATATCCGATGTAAAGTACAATGTATAGAGCGCGTAAGCCGACTACACACATAATAAATTAAATCAACCTCGTCCTGGTATACACTATACCCACTTCCTTATTTTCTGTCTCTCTTTAATCCCCAGACCTCATTTTCGAGGCTTCGACAAAGTAACTAAGGTTCGGGATCAATTTTAAGCATAACTCAAAATTTAAGCTTCACAAAAAAAGTCAAATCCAAAAGCGGCTCAGAGCTAGTATAGATAAAGCTAGCGTTGTCTTGGCAGCTCCTGAGAAGCTTCGGATTATTCATCTAGAGATTTTTTTTATATCAAGCAAACAGTAATGAAGCCCTTCATCAAGCGCTTCGGCTTCCTGCCTTCCCCGAACGAGAAGGATGATATCTCAGCGGACTACGAGAATTGTGCGTGCGACATGCACACAAGCGCCCCTCCGAAGTTATAGACACGGACTTCGGATACCTTTCTCGTTACGAAACTACCATCACCAAAATGCGAAAGCTATTTTAACGGTATCAAGCCTCAGGAATTCCGGCGTGCTATTAGCCAAATTACCTCGCACCTCAGACATTTTCGTACAATTGCCTGTCAATCATACCAAGCGGTTTAATTCAACATCAACTGACCCTTCGTCCCCTGCTCGAAAAGAAGAATTCTATCAACTCCTCGATAAAATATACGCCAGCCATGAAGAACTGGTCCAGCAAATCGACGAGCTGGAACTCAAAGACTTGCCTGAATCAGCCACAAACGAAGACTTGGATCTTATAAAATCCATCAGTACCATTGTGGGATACCGAACTCCAGAAGCGTTAGAAGCAAAAGTGAGAGCAGTATGGGAAAAGCACGGCGTCTTTGTACCACCCGATGAACTTCACGAGGATGGACTTAAGCTATACAGGCGATTATACGGCGAGCCAATTATTACCAAACTAGAAGAGCCACAGAGAGAGGAAGACCAGATTTTCCGGGAGAACAAGGATGGAGAGTGGGAAGAAGTGGAGATGGCACAAGATCATCACTCGACTGAACCACAAGCTGCTGAAGGTGAATACTTGGTAGGCATCCCTGAGTCTGCTGGCCATGAGGTAGATACCCATACTACAGAAAGGTCCCGCCAGGTAGCAGCATCCCTCGGGGCGGAGCTATTTACTGAACCTCCAACATTCGACAGTGAAGACCCATTTGTTCGATCACACCCATTTGTGGATGAGGGCAAGTTTGGCACAAGTCCAAGTAGCGTCACAGCTCCAGCATCTACTATGACAAGGCCGATCACACAAATGACCGCCTCATTTTCTAATAAACACATTTCTGACACAGCCCATAAAATATTTGGAGGAGACCAACTGCCCGATTCTATTAGGGTCATAAAATCTCAACCAAAGAACCCAATTCCTCTCACAGCATCGCAAAAGCAAATGTCCCCGATTGAAAGCACCTTGTTTATGTCAGTATTATACCCTGGAATCTATGCATCAGTTTTAAGTGCGCTGGTAGAAACGCGAAAAAGACTCGGGACAAAGTGGATTCGCGGTCTTATGTGCAAAGCAGGAGGACCGAGCATTCTTGATGCAAGTGGTGGTGGCGCTGGTGTTTTTGCATGGAGAGAAGTACTGCGATCTGAATGGTCCCTGATGTACCCTGATCATCCAGAAGGAAGCCTGGCAACAGGGAAATCTACCGTTTTAACTGGATCGGATACTCTGCGACATCGTGTTAGTAGCCTCCTGGAAAATACAACGTTCCTTCCACGGCTACCAAACTACCTACGCCTTGCAGGAGAATCATCTCTTGGTCCCCAGAAGCCTGGGAATCGAAAAAACTATGATATCATAGTTGCTCCTCATTCGTTATTACATTTCGAGGAAGACTATCAAAAAAAGGACTACATTCAAAATCTTTGGGCCATGCTAAATCCTAAAGGAGGTATTTTGATACTCCTTGAAAAGGGGCACAAGGAGGGCTTTGCGGCAATTGGAGGCGCTCGGGCGATGATATTAGAACGGCTGATTAAATCTCCCAGGTCTTCAGAGGTTTCCGGCCCCGATCCAGCTCCAGAGACCCAAACTGGGCAAATTGAAAAAAGCAAAGGCATGATAATTGCGCCATGTACTACCCATGCTCGATGTCCGATGTATGTCGAGCCCGGGAAAATGAAACAGCCCAAGCAGTTCTGTCGGTTTGCCCAGCGTTATGTCAGACCACACGTATTGCAGCGTATCCTTGGAAACCCATCCCACAACCACGAGGATGCGGAATTCAGCTACCTTGCCGTCCAACGAGGTGTTGATAGACGGGAAGCCGACGGCTTGGTGCAGGATGAGCATACAACCAACGCAGCTTTTGCCGGCTATGAACATTCAGTTGATATGAACGAAGCAAAAGCCAATGACACCAAAAAGGAGATCATTGATCCGCTCTTGTGGCCCCGAGTCGTGCTACCTCCTATCAAACGAAAAGGCCATGTCTCGATGGATTTATGCACACCAGAAGGGAAAATAGAGCGCTGGACGGTTCCCCGCTCATTCAGCAAACAAGCATACCGAGATGCTCGTAAGTCCTCATGGGGAGATTTGTGGCCTCTAGGAGCGAAGACCCGGATCCATCGTCCCGTCCGAGCCATCAAAATAGAGGAGTCAACTCCCGTCAAGAAGAGAATAGTGAAGCCAGGTGCGGATTCAAGACGGAGACGTGCTGCCCTCGCAGATGAAAGCGAGGAATTTGATTTAGATGAAGAGCAAGGGCAGAAACTTGCCGACAGAGTGAAGTCCTATCACGACCAGCGAATAACTGGGAAGAATAAGAAAGAAAACAAAGTACCGAAGTGGGCAAGGCAGATGGAAGTGAAACGCGACCGCAAGTACGGCAAACAGTTGGGCTGTGAGTAGAAGGCCAAGCGGGAGCTTCTCGGCGGTATATGGTTCTTCAGTTCATCAAAGCACATACGAGCAATTCGGGCGTCTCACGGGTATCTTTGGGGATGGGGAACTCAACTTAATTTTTACGATTGATGGGGTATCTGTATAACATCAGGGTTCTGCGTATTGGACAGACTGTATTACTAGAAATATTATGTATTAAAATGTATATTACTTCTCTCAATCCGTCCTCTGGTGTCAAGTGGCACAGGTAATAACTTTAACTTGACTTAAGCCCCGTATTTCACGGGGCTGGATTCCCGCTGTGCATAATCCCTTCTCCAGCTCTTGCCTTGTCTGTTTACACTCCAAGATAGCGGATGGACAAAGCATCACTACCTCACGACATACTAGGACTGGATATATGGAGCCCGGTACACTTTAGGCAGATATGCCTGTATGTGAACGTCGACAAATTTGCCCTTATCACATCGACGCAGGAAGGGTAGTCTGATCAACCTTGAGAGAAAAGGCGCTGAATGGCCTCCTCCTTAAACGGTATAGGTATATGGGTAATGACGCCAGATTCGAATGTTCAGTACCAAATAGCCCTATTCAGGGAACAGCCATACTCTTCCTTAGTTGACGTTCGCGCTGTTTCGATTGAAGTTCCAGTCGATCAACAGCATACTGCAGGCGCTCCTTCTTTTGCGTCAGCCTGCGTAGTTCAGCGGCTCTACTTCCCGGAACACCGCCAGCCATTGAGGTTCGTTTTCTATCATGGTGCAGGCCACTTCTAAAAGAAGAACGTGGCTCTGGGTATAATCGTCCCTCTTGTAGTTCAGCCTTGGCTTTCAGGGCCTCCTGTCGACGCGCAAGCTTATCGGTATGGTTAGAGGCAAGTGTTATGAGATGCGATATACTGGGTGTAATTTCATCCACAATAGCTTGTTGTGCTTCTTTCAAAGTAGGTTCAGGAAGCAATTCGAAGTGCTGAGCAGACATACGGTTAGCAACAAGTATAATGGAACTTTCGGTCAGAAACTACCATAGACTTACTCGAGTAGACTGGAGTACTTTGCAGAGGCGGGGGAAGTCGTTTACACCTTCATCAAGGATATCGATTGAAGACTCAAGTAACTGCAGAGAGGCCCGGAGAGAAGAAACTGAGGCAGACAGCGCGGATGCCATTGTAAATGCAGAATTTATCCTGTTGAATTGGGTGTTTGAATGCTTATTGTCTCTACCTATTGCGCTGCTTGATACTCGCGATGTTTCCCTCGCCCAAACAGTCACAACAAGCGTCTATCACGTGACACGTCGACAAAAAGATCCGAAACTCCAACTTCAACCTCAATGCATCAATTCTCAAGCCCGAAGACAAGTTATCGCCATCCCACTCGCACAACTCCGGAAAGAACGTCGTTCCGCCTTCACCCTCTTCAGTCAAGATGCCTCTTCTCCCAAAAAAGTTCCCGGCCCTCGTTGGTTCGTACCTCCGCGCTAAGTTCCTAGACGATGTCTTTTCCGGACGTTGCTAACACTTCAGCAGCCAAACCAATTGCTCCATTCTTCGTCGCCGGTATGTTTTAAAATAATTTTGCCAGTTATGCCGACGGAATCTGCACTACCTACTTTGTCCAGCCCTTCAACGTCAACTCCGGCTGCACAACAGGCCGCACGCAGTGCTTTGTTCCCAGTCGGCACCCAGCTAACTAATATATAGCATTGGTCGTTGGATACGGAATCAACTCTCTCCAGAATGCCATGATGAACTGTGAGTCGACCTTGCTCCTTAGAAGTACCGCTGTCAAGACTTTTTTGGCGATGTCTGGATGATATCGTGTCTGCCCGAAGCCCAAGAAAACCGTTCTGGGTACCAAACTTGCGCTATGAACACCAGAACTAATATTACATTTTTACTAGCCGAGGAATTCAAAAACGATCCCCGAAACCCCAACGCTGGCAAGCAGAGCGGAAAACACTAAATAGTGTGAAGGAAGTCTATGAAAAACAACTGTACTGTTATATCGTGGCCGGATAAAATGCGTGCTATCCCCAGCCGACGTTTTTGATAAATCAGAAGTGCCTTTGTACATTGAATATAGAGAGATGCCATAACAGTTCTCAATTGATGTGTTTCCCCGAATCTAAGACTCGAATGGATTGTCATCGTCCTATATGGCTGTTTTACGCAGAAAACCATCAAGCTTGTGTTCGGCCGTCCCTTGAGTACCGCTATGCATTGACCCCTGCTAGTACCAAGGTAACATGCTCTATCAAAATCTATCGTAATGCCAACTCACAATGTAGGGCACGAGAATGGCCCGGGTTTGACAATCCCAAGTCCCCAGAATAAAGTCTTTTTTGGGCCACCATCAATTGTTGTATAAACTGTTTTCATACTTGATAATATCTTCAAATATACAGAATCGCCGTGCATTGCAATACTCTCAAATTTATATGTAGTTGGTTTTTTGAGTGGCCATGTCTTGACGCTAACCCGTTTGGGCAACATACCATTTTCCTCAAAGCCAAGGCAAATTTCAACGTCAAATCTGACATCACCGCCAGCAACGCAGAGAGAACGATTCTATTACCCATATCATCAAACAAGATGTCTCAATTCCGTGCAAAAAAACTGGACCTTTCCGGTTTCATCAATGCCCGCATTATTCGTGATCACACCAAGCGAATGGTTTTCGCTGAGAATGAGCCAGAGAGGTAGGCACCTGCATCCTTTCTATCCCGATGAATTGGAGTCAATTTGCCCCGGTTACGCTTCTAAATATGGGGTTTCTCTTCTCTTTTGACCCTATGCTGACGTCTTTTCTCCTATCTAGACAAGCACTTCGATATATATCTCACAACACTAGTCTTCCTATGCGAGTTCGCGCTCAGGCGCAACTGAAGCTTTCCCAGATGCACGCTTATACCAGACCTTCGCAAATAAAAAACAGATGTATTGGTGGAGGAATAGCGAGGGGTGTATTCAGAGACTTTAAACTGGCAAGAGTGAGCTTATTCCACCGGTACAACTGTTAAAGAGTGATAGGATATCCCTTGCTGACCTGCTTTTTTCCTTCCTTTCAGTATCAATTTAGAATGCAAGCCCTAGCCGGAGATCTCCCTGGTGTCAGGAAGGCCAGTTGGTAAAGCTTCGAAATTACGTATCGTACCTCGATTAGTTCATCCGACGACCTTCCCCTTTCCTTGCCTTTTGTACATGTTTAAAGCAACACTGGAGTTATAAAGGCGGTTTATGGGACATGTATATTACAGAAGATTTATAAATATATTGATTGCCAGGATTTCGTGAAGACATACGGCCAGAACTAAGAGATGCCTGCCGTAAATCGTGGTGGTCTACGATGCTGCCCAAGACCGAGAGTTATCTTAATCATGGATGCCTAAACCCATCGCTAACCCATGTTTTAGAGTGAGATAATTAATTCCGCACGGCATGACAGGGAGGAGTTATCTCTTCCCAGCTGCAAGTGAAGATTTTATGGTGCCTCCTAGCTTCAAACCCTCATCAAATCAGGCGGCTCCAAAGGGGCGTTTTGAGGCTGATTTTCCGGTCACATTTTCCTGGGTATTGAGCTAGTTACGCTCTGTCTGCTATTTATAAACTCCCGGAGCATCTGAAACATCGACCATCTGGTGCCTATCAAGAGCTGAGGTTTCTGGATCTCTGAACCTAGCTCTGCAGATAGCGAGGTATGAGATGCTGATGCTCATGCCAATAGGAGATAAGGTCTCATGTAGCTCCCCAGGTCTTTTATATGGCTGCATCCCAGAAGGCTCAGACGGAAAGCTGCTTTTCATCGAAGCTCTACTCTCACATTCGTTTGCTTTCTTGTCTTCATATTTCGTCAATATTGCATCTTATTGGCCCTCGCTCTGTAATCACTGGGGTGTTGCTGTCACTTGTTCTGGCGAATTCCTTTCACTTGCTGCTGGCTTGCGTTCATATAAAGATACCCTTCTTAGCTCTCCTTTTCTTTCAGCCAAATGTTGGACCTCCAGGGACTCTGTTTCTCTCTCCTTCACATTCCGAGAAAGCTCCATCTCGCTCTACTTCAGCCAGTATCTCGAGCTACCAAGTCGGTTGTCAAGCGAAGCATCATGTTTGTCTTCCAGAGAGAGGACCTGCCCAAGGATCCTGTGTTTCCTGCGAATCTCAAGCAACTCGGGTGAGTCACTGATATATCTCAATATCCCCCTAACACTTCTCCAAGCACCTCTCTTCTCTATGTATTCACACTCCTAGACGCGAAACGAGGCTAATATGTATTACTGCCAGATATTTCATTAATGACAAGGATGAGATACGCATGATCTCGAATCCAGAGGAGAAATTTCTCTATAAAATCAACGCCAATGAGCGTTATAATGAGCTCCAGAAAGAAGCGATGAACAGTGAGTCCTTCATATCACGACCACTCTCCGGTCTCTCCTCACTAGCTGATCCCTACTGATGTGATAATAGCCTGCATTCGAAACATCGTTTTATCCCGCCTACATGATCAAGGGCTAGAGACATTACGGCTGCCTCTCGGGGCTAAAGCAAATGAACAACACGTACCGATTCTGGTCTCCCCCACGTTTAAAACAGACGAACGCATTATCGCTGTCTTTGGCGAGCCAGTTCAGGATCTCGGCATTTGGGCATACCGGATTATTGGCCATGAAACCATCAACTCTGGGTCTGCAGTGGACTTCTCAGCAGCTGTCTTACGTGAAAAAGGCGAATCTCCAACACCAGGCCTCATCCTGACCAACCCTGGGCAATTAGTTTGGCACTGCGCAGGTGAAAAGGCAATCTCATTACCTTCATGGCTGGCACTCCCTAGGAAACACGCCGTTGAGCCGCCTATGAAAATGACCGTTCGAAACAAGATACCCGGGCATGAAACTTGGCAGGATCATGTTACATATGTTTTTGATGAGGTGCTGGGTAAACTTGCTCCAGATGCGAAGATCGATATTATTGGACTTGCAGAGGGCAGTCTTGCTGCCGTTAGGTACCTGGCTGAACATTGTAAGGATCCCTATCTGCATCCTAATCTATAGAAACGGGACATTTAAAACTAACGGCGCATTGGACAGGGTCGACGTGGAAGTCTTGTATATCTTCCATGGCACTTGGTAACCCGTTACATGACATGAACCATCTGCACCCAACTGAATTCGCAGAGTTCATATCGACTCGTTGCCGCGCTTATCTGATCTCTGACAAGGAGTTAGGTCAGCCTGTGGCGGGAAGATACGAGTATAGCTGCAACTGTTATTCGTCTGGAGAGTCGAAAAACGTCGAATGCATCATCCCTCGGGCCTATGAAAGTATGCTGAAATGGCTTGATGATATGCATGACAAACCGGAACTGAAGGAAACCGAGGTGTTTGTTAGTGAGGACTTTGGAAGTGCTGAATCTGGAGAGGAGTTCGGCGATAGTAATGGCAACGGTGCCATAGTAGAGGAGCTCAACTAGACATCACTACGCATATGATGAATTAATAAGGTACTTTTAGCTGGGAGGGAAGGAAGTTAAGCCGCTTAATTACTTTAGTTCCTATGTCCTGGAAGCGAGCGAATTATGAACCATAAACAAGTCTAATACGATGAAAACCGCTATGTATCCCTTTATGCAATTTAACCGCAATGAAAACAAATAAGTAACTAAAACTTATCCCAATTAAATAGGACCTGGCGGCTAAACTTCTTCCTAAGTGGTAGAAAGATCGGGTATACACGCCCAGCTACAGCCTCTCCTCATGAACGGCAAAGGGTAGAAGCTCTGTCCTGGCTTCCTTCCAGGCTCCTGTCCACGGGTCTCAGCTGGTTTGCAATCCCACCATTCAATCCACCTTACTTTATCCATAACGTATGACTTTCCACACACGGAACAGATTTTCTCTCCCGTCTGTCTGACTTCATTCGCAAAGCTGAGAAGCCGAACGATAGGATCTTGATAGCGAGTGTTGCTGACTAAAGGCAGTGATGGCGAGAGCGATGATCCAGGAGGGGCCATAATTTCATCGTCTTTGATAAAACGTGAATAGTAAGGAGAACGAGAACATGCTTTCAATGCCAGATCACGAAGGGATGGGGTATTTGTTGGTATGGTCCGTTGCCTGTCCACAGCACGCCCTTCCATATCAAAGTATTCGGGTGCACTGGTGGCAACGCGAATTGGTTTCCACTTCTCCAGGGCGTCACTTGGTATAGCAGGCGCACTGCTGGTCTCGTGGTCGCGAGTATTTGGGTCAAAAGCAATAATTCCACCTGCTTCGGTGTTGATATGCCATTTGACTACCTCCGATTGATCCAGACGAAGGAACCGATTTGGATACAAGGTGATGTTCCTTAGCACTCCGTGTTCCTGCATTAAGCCCAGAAGTTCCCAGGGCAGATACCGTAGCTTATTCCCACCTACGTTCAACTCTTGAAGCAGAGTAAGCTTCCTAATAGCGCCGGGTATTTCCGTGAGCTTGTTCTGCCGAAGGCTGAGAAACCTGATGTTCACCAAGTCAAACACTTCCTTTGGAACATAGGTGAGTAAGTTACGGGTCAAGTACAGCTGGAGGGATGGTTCCAGGGGACTGAATATTTGAGCTGAAGCCCCATGTTCGAGCACAGTTGGTTGTTTGGTTAACTGTGCTAAAGGAGGAAGGATATGGGGTGGGATTGTGCCCATGTCCAGATATCTAGTCGGTCAAGTTAGTTGAAAAATCAAAAAGAAAAGAAAAAAAATATGGGACGAAACAAAGCTAAGACTTACGAGAGATCAACCCTATCATCTCCCTCATCAAGACAGGTGTTGATAATTTGTCTAGCCTTTGCATGAGCTGTAGACTCGGTACTCCGGTTCCTCTTTCCAGCTGGACTTTTACTGGTGCCTTCACTGGGTCTACCCGCGGTTTCAGGCACCGTAAACCTTCGAGAAGCACTGCCACGAGTTGAACTAGCAGGGCGACCGGTCGACACTCCCATCTCTTCACAAAACACAGAATCATCCGACCCACAGGTGAAGACGGCAGCAGACTCGTCCCCATCATCAGTAGTATCGGTACTGCCCAACCAGACACCACTGTCCACGTTCCTCTTACTCTTGAACCCCATCCTCTTTGTCCGCTTATTCTGTCTGGACTGTAGCTCCTTTCCCAACTTCTGTCCCCACCAGGTCCCTCGATAACGTCTCTTTCGGCCTATTGGACCCTCTGGCAAGCCATCTTCAGCATCTTCTCTGGCCGTGGTATCATAATTCTCCAACGCTGACGATTGGAAATCATCGCTAGAGAAGAGCGGCGGATCACTCGACGGCGTTCCACTGCTCCCTAGAAGCTTGTTCAACGACTTCGACGACGTGGATGAGCCATACGGGAAAGGAGGACGAGTCCTCGACGGCTGAGCAGCCACTCTGATCTTGCGGTTGAGCCGGGGCGGCGATGGGAGCGGCGGGTCAGAGTCCATTGTTTGGGTGATAGGTAGGACAAACCCGTGGTTGACCTTAGTTATGACCAGACTTCTCTCTAGATTGAATGCATGGGAAGCAACCAAAAGATACACGCCCACGACCAAGGCCGACTAGACGCCAGTACGTGTCCAGTGAACACTGGGATACGGACACCCGGGCGGGCGTGAGGAAGTGATATTTCTTATGTATCTTCGTCGCCTCGTCGCGACGACGCGCCTTTTTAAAACGTTCACCACAAAAGGCGCGTTTGGCACGTGATCCGTTGCCCGACCTGCAAAGGACGGTCTCGATTACGATAAGATGGGCGATGGATGGGCGATAAAGGATAGACGGAGTCGGGTAGACAGCAGAAGTGCATATGAGTGGATGAGTAGACGATGGAGGAGATGTTTGCTTATTCCTGTGGGGAGAAGCGAAGACACTGGCCGAGAGTAGCTGACGATCACCAGCATCAGGCATGCATCTTGGTATAACTACCACAGTTACGGAGTAAAGCTGTATTAATTGACAGAATGGGGTGATGTTCAGTTCAAGCGTTTCGCATTAACAACTTATCCTCAGGGATATATGCCTCCTTGGAACCCTTCTGGATCTGTGCCACAGGTTTGGTATCCACAGCCTGTCAACTCGTCTTGGTGGGAGTTTTGGCGAGCTGGCCGTTTGAGGAGAGCATCGATGTCACGGCCATAGTCGGTAGGAGGTCTTCTATCATATATACACCCGTCTATTATCCGAGAGAAGCCGGGTCGTCTTTATCGACCGAGTTGACATCTGGACGGCGATACCTCCCTCTCACCAAGGCTATCGCCATGAAACGATTAGATCAGGCCACCCAGCGCCCCGACTCCGGCTTCACACCCTCGCGGAAACGCCAGTTTCGCCTTTCGGCTGTCGCATACCCTGTTTCTACATCACATGTAGGAGGGAGTGAACGTGCCTTGCATGAGTCCTGCAGCAAGCTATGGCTAGAATCCACCTGTCAAGACGCTTTCGCGCTTAGTCGATTGACTAGCACCATGCATGTATCACGGTAGCTAAATATGCAGCATGGGTCGCTGAACCTGGAGACGACAGACATGCACATACCTTGCTCGGGCCGAAAATGTTTGCTACAGCGGTGAAAGAAGAACAAAGGATCCTACTTTCATTTTTTTTTTTCTCGGTATTTTTTTTTGGTATATGTATATGAATGTGGCAATGTTAAGGTGATGGTAGAAAAAAAGGGTATAAATATCAAGAAGCGTTATCACATGAGATGATGGAGGTAGAGGAGGTAGAAGAAGTTGAAGAAGCAAAGTTGAATGTCAAAATTTTAGTACCAGGACTTATGACAGACAAGCTGGACCAGGTCGAGGCACTGCCCTCCCCTGAAGAAAGTAGATAGATAAAAGATAAAAGGGGGAGAGACGAAGGTCGGTGAGGAGATGGTGTTCGCATATGATTGACTTGAGCCAGAGCCAGTATGCTCACTCACACTAGAAAGAAGTGAAAAATGGTATTGACAGGGGGTATGTAGAAGAATAGAAGGTCGTTGAAGTGTAAGAAAGGAAAAAAGGCCATTCGACTATCCATATAACATAACAAGGGTCTGAAAATCGTCGTAAATAACCTCCCGGGCCTTTGAAAGGGGGTCAAGAGAAGAATAATAAGTGAATAAAGTGAGCTTTGTTGGGGGAAAAGTCCATAAATCGGCCCAGGAGAGGAAGATGACTGCCGAAATATTGCGCGCGACAGAAGGTCGAGTTCATGTCCAGGAGTGATTCGGCTTAGAGAGCAGCGCCAACAAGAAGGGCGACAGAGCCAGCGAGAAGAGCGGAGCCGTAGCTGGCGACCATTGCCGGAGCAGCGTTGAAGGTAGGCTGAGGCGCAGGGTTGCTGCCAGTGGGAGTAGGAACGCTGCCGGTGCCGGTGCCGGTGCCCCAGGTCTTGGTCATCATGGAAGATGGGTAGGGAGCAGTGCTGTTGGCGCTAACCGGAGGCTTCATGCTAGGAGTAGGCGCGGAGACAGAGTGGATGATGGTCATAGTCACTGTCTGAGTGTGAGTGGAAGTAGAGTAGACAACGTCTTCGGCGGCGCAAAAGGGTGCGAAGAGCACAAGGAGCACTGAGAGAAAGCTAATGAAGAAGCGCATTTTGGCGGCGTTTAAGATGTAAGATCGAATTGACAAGATGTCGCTGAAGGTAGAACTGAAGAAGCAGCGGTCTTTATAGATGAGCAGAGCAGACGAAAGGTCGAGATGTCTAAGCTGGCAGTTGGGCGCGTACTGCTACAGTGGCTTGTCGCAAGGAGGGAAATGTCGCAGAGTCGCGAGTAAAGGGCAAAAGTAATGCAAAGAGCGTGGGAGCTGTAAAAGCTGAAGTCGAAGCCGTGGGGAAAAAAGAGCGTAAAGAGCGACTCTGTCCAAATGAATGACTGGCAATGGAAAGAAGAGAAGAAGAAGGAGAAAAAGAGAGGAAGAGAGAAGGGAAAAGGGTGCGCTGGGGGCGAAATAAGTATAAAAGAATAAAGGATCTAAACTTGACCAGGGCGCATCCCGAAAATACGAGCAGCCTCTTCGCTATCCCTCGCATTTTTCACTACTCTTTTCTTTTTCTCTTCCTGCGAGAAAGTTAAATGCAAAGCTACGTGTGAGCCTCTGGAGCCGCCCGACAGCTTTGTCTGCTCCTTTCTCTCATTCCCCTCTCATTGCTTTTTGCTAAGAGAAAGGAGTGATTGGCCGAGCAGCTGTGCCGATCTTGATCTCTGCGTTACTCAGGTCCAACGGCCTTGAAGGTTTGTTAGCCAGGGGACGTCCCAGTGTTGCTGTTACTCATAGTTGCCCTATTGATGAGCCAGTGGGGAGGGCGCAATTTCCTGCCAAAGTGACCCTGAGGTGTTTTTCTTCATTTTGGCGCCTCACACACTTTCTTTTTTTTCGTAAACCCCGTTTTCGTCTCGAGAAGGCGAGTTTCTCTATGTTTCTTGTCATCTTCCTTGCTATCAGTCAGCTTGGGTGTGTTGGCAACGTGGGCGCTGGCATGCTTCGTGGCGTTCGCACAGTTGGCTGCTCACCGCAAGGATGGGCTCTGGGTAGGCTGATACTGTTATTTACCTGTTAGTTACCGGTAAGCAAGGGGGCTTGCTTGGTTTCTTACCGAGTACTCCGTACAGAGTATCATATTTTCCTCTCTGTTATTCCATGCGGCCTTGCTGGCTGGTTAGGTAACGACATATCCTTGATATCCCCGTCCTCCGTCGCACAAGATCCAATACCCCGTCCAGAGAACTCCGCTTTCCGTCCGGAATGTCCCTTCATGTGAAGAGGAGGGGTATTGCTAGACATTTAATATATGGCTTGCTTCAGAGACCTCCTAACTTGCGGGCCGTGATAGATCGTCATTTCCAGGGCATTTCGTCAAGCGAAAGCAAGGCCTGAAGCCCTCATCCCGGCTTACAAGGCTGTCGTGTGTTGGATTTACCGCTTTTGGGTCCCTTATATAAGCGTCAGGCACCAGGCACCGGCACGCGGGCTGACTCATCTTCTTCGGAGTTTTATTCTTCCATTTCCATATCACGGCACAGACCCCCGCCCCTCCATCCCCTTCATCCTACCTTGACTCTACAGAGTGTTCCTACCGAATAACCTACGGTAGATGGTTCTCTATGAGGTCCTCCGTCTGCGTTTTGGTGTTCATCTCGTATATAGGTGTGCAGGATCCATGACAACTCTTTCATCTCTTATCCGAAACATACTAGGTTGAAAGCTGAGCACTGAATAGGAGAGCTATCTGACGGTTTCTATACAAGATATAGACCAGGATAACCTAGAAAAAATATAACTAAAGAATGGAATACAGCCTTTCAACTATCAACAATAGAAATGCGATTCTGCTTCTCATGTTTACCAAAATTAGTTCGAGCAACCCCGTTAATTAGGCTATAAACCCCAATAGGTACTTTCATACGCTTTATTTAGGCCTCAAACAAGGAGAACTCGGGCAGTCTCCTTCTAGGAGGCTATTTTTGTGCCATTCCTCGCCAAATAATGATAACAATAATAATAATCCGGCTGCCTCGACACCACAGACAGGCATACGAACGTTCCCAGGGGTGCGGATGTCATTGTCCCAAATATTTTTGAAATCACCTTTATTGATGGGATTGGTGCTTTCGAGGGTATTGTCTATGATGTTCAATTTGCCAGACCGTTTCCAGGTATTCACAAACCAACCAGCCCACGTAAGATATCAGGGCTGAGAGGTTAGAGGTGTAGTGACCTAGGTTGTATACATACCCAGCTACAAGATCTTCTACATTCGCATTGCCGAAATCATTACTAGCCTCTCAAATTTTATCCAATCCGGGCGTGGAAATAAGGCTTCCCGGAAGACTGAGATGCCATGTAAAAAAGTAGGCTATCATCATTAAAATTTGGTAGAGTATAAACTAGAGTATTTAGGGAAGCCATAATATTTGAAGATATAGTCGAACTCACGTAAACAATTTGGAGCCGTCGGGATTAGGTTCCGGCCTAAAATCAGGCAAGTCGCCTGGAGAGCAGAATACACGCTGAGGTGTAAGACTGGCGCACAGGCAAGGCACCACAGTGATCTCCAGGAATGACTGCAATAGCACGGCAGTTGCCACGAGTATTTGAAGCTGATATGGACTTATTGTGAAATCAACAGCGGTGGTGTTTGAGGGAGAGTATACAGCAGGGATGCCACACTTACGGATCACAATGAGGTCGAGAGTAGAGGATATCACGTACGCCCAAATGTCAACAATGTTGCGTTAGCTCACTGTTTGCCGGCAGTTTGAGCAATGCTGAGGCCATTCTTACAGGCTGAAGTTATTCCAAAAGTACCGTCACTAGTCCTGTTTAGTTTTCATACTTGGAGGGCAGCCTTGGATGCTCAACATGGCTGACGTGATCTTCTCCATAAATGACTTTAACATAGAGTCAGCCACACTCGGGTTTTTCAGGGTTTAGCCAAAATAAACACCAAAGGTAGTATTTTCATGAGCAGTAAATAAATCAGCTTTGTTTCGTTCGGCAGAGCGTTGCAGATGAGTTGTAATATTTTTGGCCTTAGAATATGGGTGATTGCGATCTCTCGTTCCTTGGGAGTTGTTTCTGATGGCGGAACAGGCCTGGTGAGGAAGATAATAGTCCTACTTAGGATAGGATGCGTTACCAAAGCTTGGTATAGGTGTGTAATAGTAGTATGTTCCCCAGATACCGCAAGAACGGATGAACTGTTTTTCGGACACAGCAATACCAGGGAGAACCCATGAGAAGAGGCTGAGATCATGCATTGTGTTGACCAAAGTCGGCGACCACAGTCCATTTTGAGGGTTCATAACTAGCCACATGACATGACTCCGGGAAAGTAGTCGCCACCTTGCGGAGGGGGAAGATCTCGCAAAGGGTAACAGTGGCAAGGGTAGAAGCGAGCAGACCATCAAGGGAAATCTAAGCATAAAGAGAACCATAATAGTCCAAAATAATTTGCATATGAATATACAAATATGATTAGATCTTAAAAGATAGATATATCAAGATATGTATGTCCATCCTTTTATATTCATAGGCCTGGACTGATCCTTTGGTGAGAGGGCCCCGGTAGAATCGCAGAATGATACATTATTTCAGGGTATATCATGACAACTGTGATACCAATAAAGCGCGCGTCCCTTCTTGCTGCATCTGGGTATCCTTCATTCATATTCGGAAACCTGCTTGAGCTCAGGCTAAGCCAGTGATTGGTGCAATATATCTGCAGTATACGCCGGACTGTTGTTTTGCTGAGCAGGGATCGATACTGCCACGCATCCTATCTTATTAGCAGGGCTATATTTGGTAACTAGAAGTGATATGCAGTATAAACCGACTTTCAGATGCAGGGCGCACATTCAACAACGCTGACTTGTCGTTTAAGCAGGAGCTTTGATGCGGCTCGCAGCTGCGGCCTAGAGAGTTTTTAGTTTAGCGAGGGGCGGTCCGACCCGCTTATTTGGGGCTCCTAATTGGCTGGCTATCAAACAAGCAAATCAAACTCAAGGAGCAGCGAAGTTAAAGTAGTAAGGAGAAGTGGGCAGCCATGAGCTGCTCGTACAACCATCACTTGGGAAGAAGAATTTGTCACTGGTGAGGTGGTCCTGAGGCAAAACCTCCACAGCTAAACGCAGACCTAGTGGAAACATAACTTAAGGGTTCCGTACGGCTATGATAATGAAAAAGTATGCAGTTGGCGAGTAGGTCTCGATATCGAGTGGGGAGATCAAGGAGACCTCAATGCCGTTAATCACTCCTTTAGCAAATGGGTAGAATAGGACGACGGCCCACCTCGAAATTGAGCACCCCTGCCACAAGGGGCACAGCGGAAGAGAATAAGAAAATGAATCCGGGTAGCAGCATGGTAGAATTAGAACCAACTCTGTCAGTCTTGAAGTCGGGATAGACGTATGCAATAATCTGGCCGGTTGGTCCAGGGACTATCAGCTGGCCATTCTATATAAAATCTGTCAAATAATGAAATTCGGAGAAAAGGTTTTGCCAAACTAGTTAAGAAACCAAGAGGCGCTTACCAAGGGTGATTGCCAAGGGTGTGCAGTGACGAGCTAGAGTAGAACATGGTTTACAAATAAGCAAGTAATGAAGGCAAATGATCTAGCAATACAGACCATTAATGCATATAAACACATGATACAGACAGGAACATAAAACAGGAGAGCAGTCGCTGGTGAATCTGAACACTGCAAGGAAAAGTGTTGTTGGTAATTACTGTAACCAAAAGAAATCAGCCTTACAGGCTTGCTTGTCACTATAGATAGTTCAGTGAGCTCCAGTTCACAACACAGTACTCCGTCTTTTAATGAATTATTTTCTATTTATTTGCCCCGGTGTGTAGGAAACTCGGCATATTTGATATCACTGCCCATTCACTCTATCTGCAAGGATGTTCACATCTCCCGCTAACTCCCATCATAGTAGAAACCCGATATCAAGGCATGAATTTTCCTGACTCCCTTCACCATAACCACGCTCATGGCATGAGCTAGTGAACGGAGGACAGTGAGATTGCCTATATAAAGCATGGAATTTTTTCGCTGCTGGAAGAAGCTGATGGTTTCGCAACTTAATTTTCTTCCTGTTCAAAAATTTGTTTATCACCAGCTTCATTTTCGCAACAACTATGATGGTTAACATTCAGTTGATACTTGGAGTCATTATCCTCCTCGGTACGAGGAAGGCTGCCACAGCTGCCCTACCTCCCCACCCTTGCGCTTTCGCTGCAACAGCGGCAAATGGTGACACCTGTCAGTCCTTAGCTGCCGAACGAGGAATTGGTATGGACCAATTTTTGAAGCGGAATCCAGGCGTCAACTGCAATGCTCTAGTTGCCGGGAAGACCTACTGTTTATCTGCAGACGATTCTGCGCCTGGCCCGACTGCGAGCCTGAACCCATCTCCCAAAGTTCCAACAACAACTTTGAGAGCAGTTCAGACTATGAGTCCAAAGGCATCGACGGGTACTCCTGCAATAACTCTTGTCTCTCGCTCTGGACCAATTAGATTTATGACTGGAATGGCCCCAGATTGCCTATTCTATCACCCGGTGGCTCCAGGTGATACCTGCCAGAGCATCGTTGATAAGTATAAGTCCTTCACCCTCGACCAGTTCTACGCCTGGAATCCTGCCACTGGTAGGAACTGCGAGTCTCTATGGCTGGGATACTATACCTGTGTTGGTGTCAAGGGCGGACCAAACTCTCCTTCGCAGCAACCTCCCTCGCAGCAACCTCCTTCGCAGCAGCCTCCTTCGCAGCAACCTCCCTCGCAGCAACCTCCCTCGCAGCAACCTCCCTCGCAGCAGCCTCCCTCGCAGCAGCCTCCCTCGCAGCAGCCTCCCTCGCAGCAGTCTAATACGTCCCAACAAACCCAACCAAATGTTAACTCCAAGTGTAGGTTCTATATCTTTGGTCTGGGAACCTTAAATTATATGGCTTTTTACTAACATCTGTGCCTTCAAGGTAACAAGTGGTATCAAGTGGTTCCCGGGGACTACTGTCAGAAAATCGCTGATAAATTCAATATTTCCCTTCAGACCTTGTAAGTTGAATAAACTTTTGTCTCTGAAAGGTATAATTCTGACATCAAGGGAATAGCTACGCTTGGAATCCTTCTGTGGGCAGTACCTGTGCCAGCCTCTGGGCAGGGTATAATGTGTGTGTTGGATC
Source organism: Trichophyton rubrum CBS 118892 (assembly GCF_000151425.1). Lineage (NCBI taxonomy): Eukaryota > Fungi > Ascomycota > Eurotiomycetes > Onygenales > Arthrodermataceae > Trichophyton > Trichophyton rubrum. Next base: position 2,658,853 of record NW_003456428.1, read on the forward strand.
TGCCTAAGTTGAGTGGTTCTTTGGAGAGGCGGTGGTTAGTGGAGGTAGTTAGTTTGAGCATCCAATAAAGTTTGATCTTTTTTCGGGTAAACAGAGTAGCCAACATATGTTATAGCGGTATCAAAAGCCCGGCCGTGCGGATATAGTCGCCTGCCAGCTAGAGCAGCCATGTGGCGTAAAGGTCAGATCTCTGGAATGGCCCGCTTTTCTTCATCTCCATTGGTGGGTATTACTAGCTCCTTGATGGCCTGCGATTTCCAATCAGGATAACACATCGATTCCAGTAAAGTTCTGGAGCTTGCGCACAGAATAATTATATCGAGAGTGTTAAAGAAACCAAGGGACACTTTACAAGGGTGATTTCCATGAGTGTGGAATCATAAGCGGAAATAGCATATGGTTCACGAAAGAGCAAGCAGAGAGAAAGATAATTGAAGAGGACAAGGTATTCATTTGTGCATATGTATGCATGATTCAGGCAAGGATCAAATTCAAAGGAAATTAAAAAAGTGTAACGGAGGTATCGTCTATGTATATTACCTGTTCCGGGGCCGCCGGAAGGTAATTTGACTTTCCAACAAATGGTATTGTGACGAGCCCATCGTATGCCGTATTGTTGGTTAGTTATGCACCTGAGTTTCTAGGGGGGTATGGTGGCTAGAAAAATCTAGCAGCGATGTATCATCTGCCTGGGAAGTGTGTGGGTTAGCAGTTCATATCTTTGTTTGTTCTAGTTACTGTCTTGCCCATACCAATCACTGCGGCATTGACTAATTTCCAGCTACGCGATTATCTAGTTAATCATCAATAGGAAGGTCTTGATCATTCAGCGGAGTAAATCAAAGTGTTGCAGTTCTCCGGTTGCCAGGAAGAACTGATTACTGTAGATCCGATCTTAGTAGTTCGGGTAAGATTATTGCTGACAATAGGCCCGAAGGCCTGGACCAGCCCATAAGTGTGAATATAATTTTTCCATATCAAAGCACTCGGCCATTGGAGCTCCTGGATCGTATGGTTTCTACCTAACAGCGATATCTTTTTCGGTGACGTATGCAAAGCTAGTCTCCGAGGCCTAGCTAGGTGTAGTCAAAGGGATCTCTCCTTGACTGATTTGGTATTGTCCTTGAGATATTTCAAGGTTGTCAGCTGATAGCTTCTAGAGCGCATGATGTTCGTATTAAGCTAACCACAATAAATGCTGGCATTTGGGCTGGGTATTATGCTGGAAACGTTCAAGCTGAGATATTCTACAGAAGGTAGCTGGTGTCGAGAAGCGAAGGGAGATAGTGGCAGTTGATGCTGCGGATAGCTGAGCATAAATCGACCAAACTACCAAAAATCGACCTTAATTTGACTTCACGCGTAACTTGGTTAGCTGATGATTGATATCCTGATCAAATTCCGTGGGTCACGGTCTGAGAATGGTAAATGATCGCCTTTGAAGGTTAGAGTATCAGTATACGAACTGTAAGTCACACTTGTGATGGCTTTCTGCTGACCTGCTTACATATCTCTGGTCTTTGCTTTGCCTGCCAGTGGCATGAATTCACCTCAAGGCTCCATGACCGGATGATCCATTCAACTAGAGATTATCTCGAAGATAATCACAAGCAGCACATAAACTGGTATCCTAGCTTGAACTGCAACTCAAGTGGCCTGTATGAAGTCTGCTACCAAATGCCAAGAGACAAACCATCAGCCATGAAACAAAGCCATAGCCCATACAAATTGGTATCCAAGAGAGAGAGACGGAAGACAAGACGCCGTTTCATTAAATGTCATATATCGCTATTCAACCCTCTCCATGCTGTTGTACAGATTTCGCTCCAAGTGAGATGGAACGGTGTGATCAAAACAAGATAATACACAGTTTCAGTGCGTCTTAGTCTCTCCGGGCCTGTTGGCGGTGCTGGAACTGGCCGGGGATAAGCATCGGCCGTCTATGGGCGACAGACCACATCTGGTAGGCGCTCGGGTGGCCTTCTGTCCTTATAACACTGCCAATCGACATAAAAAAGCTGTTTGCTGTTAGTCTCCACCGGTATGTTTCGATATCTATGCCATTGGGCAAGACACTGCTTACCCAAATGTAGCTCCCGAGCCAGCCATGTATTTGCCTAGCGTGCGCATTATACCGTTTGGACCGGCGCCGTACTGGAAGATCGAGACGGTTCCTGGTGCTGTCAGTTACTGGGCTTGGAGCAGAAAGAGGGTCATGGAATAGCTTTACCAATGATGAAGCCCATGATCAGGCCAACAGCTGTAGCCAGTTAGCTTGCGCGAAGGGTCAGCGGAAGCTGTCTAGGTAGACTTACATCCGCCCATCATAGCACCCATTTTCACTGCACCAACTGTGTTAGCTTCACTCTTTTCTTCGCTCTCTCCTTGAGACCTGGGAGGAATGCGTACTCTTGTCAAATGTTGATGGCGCCTTCATCTGGCCACCACCCGACGGCATAACTGGAGGCATCTTGACTTGTCTGTCTGTAGCTTTGTCTGCTTCGTCTTCGCCTCACTTGACCCTTTCCTCTCTGCTCACTTCACAGCTTCCGTCGTCCTTTACTGCGCAGCTGTTTGTCTCTTCCTTCACCTTTCGCAACGTCTGGTCTTCCCTTATCTCTGCCTGACTAAGCAGCCTCTCTCTCATTGGCTCTAGTCTCATCATGTGACTTCCCTTCTCGGTCAATCAAGAAAATCCAAAAAATCCTCGAAAACTTGAAGCAAAAAAGCGAAGAAAGCGAAGAAGCAAAGAGAAAAAGAGACGCAAGAGAGCGCGAAAAGGACACCAAGACAGGGTGTTTTTGCAGGGCTAGTCGGCACTGACAGTGAAGGGTGGCGTTGGGTGCTTCTTCTCTCGCTCTCTGCCCGGTCTACGAACGCCGTCTCCTGCTTTTACGGGGGGGTCTGGCGGCCGGTTTTGTGCACAGTTGCTTGCTTCATCCTCCTCCCCATATAACCTGCTACTCTACTGCAAAGAAGACACAAGCCGCCTCCAAAAGAGGACACGCGACTCACTATAGATCTTGCCCCCTTGCCTATAGACTGCCCGTTGCGTCTGGTATGTGATGTCCCGAGCCGGCACTCGCGTGGTCTAATTATAAAGATAAGGTTGGATCTGCCAGCAGCAGTGTTATTCACCGTCTGTATTTCTCACGATAGTCACCGTCACCGCATGCGGCCGTCTCCGGCAATCAGCATCACCCCGTATGCTGCTATTCTCGATATAGCCCTACAGCACGCAGCCTAGTCGAGACTGGTTGATCCAGACCGTACATATCTTCTTCCCCTTTCCCTCTCCCACGGCTGGCAGAGACACCATCTCGCCCTCCCTCGCCCTCTCTCGCTCTCTCTATCTCAAGGAAGGAGGCCCGAACCCCCAGAAATAGACACGCCCTCTCCATGACTGCTGTTGCGTCGCCACCCAGTGTGCAATCCGCGCCTCGTCTAGGATGGTACCCGACTGGTGACGGTGGACAAGGTTCCCTTTCCTCAATGAGTGCAGACGAGGTCTCGCGAATGTTGATGCCACGCAAAAGCGTTCAACGGTCAAATTCCTCTTCTTCCCTCTCCTCGAACTCCTCAACCTCCTCAACCTCGACGGTTACCTCCCAGCTACCGATACAGGCTCAGAGTAATGGTGTTTCTGTTCCAGCCCAGGGATCCAGTGCAGAGTCTTCTTCCAACGCAACCACCAGAAAGAAACCGTCACGGTACACCTGGTCCAGCTCAAAGGCAGATCCGGTCTCGGGCGTGACCAACACTCGGCCTCAGACGGTGTCTGTTCCTCCATCGGGGGTCTCTGCCTCCTCGGCCATGTCTGCTCTTCATCAGACACCTCCCATGGTCCCCCTGCAGCACATCATGCCACCACAGCAGAATGGAATACGTCCCGGGAGTAGGCAACCCCATGAACCAGCCGTCGTGCTCTCTCTACTCCCTATAAACGGTACATTTGAACGGAAACAGATCAACGTGCCTTACTTCCCAGAGGTACTGCGTATTGGACGTCAAACGAATGCCAAAACACTTCCTACTCCCGCTAATGGATACTTTGATTCAAAAGTTCTCTCAAGACAGCATGCTGAGGTCTGGTCTGACCGAGCTGGAAAGATTTGGATTAGAGACGTAAAGTCATCGAATGGAACCTTTGTCAACGGTCAAAGGTTATCCCCCGAGAACAGAGACTCTGAACCCCATGAACTGCGAGAGCACGACGTCTTGGAACTCGGTATTGACATTATCAGTGAAGATCAAAAGTCAATCGTCCATCACAAGGTTTCAGCAAAGGTCGAACATGCAGGCATCCATGGACCTAATATGAACATCTTAGACTTGAATTTCGGTGACATAGATCCCACAACGGGTGGTGGACTCCTCCCACACCATCTGAGTCAGCCTCTGTCTCATATGCGCGGCCGGGCTGGAAGTGCATCCTCGACTGCAAGTGCAGCAAGTGTACGCTCCGGACAAAGTCTGCCTGGGAACCATATAAACCTTCTCCACCAGCAGAGGCAGATGAACTATTGGTCTTCTCCAATTTCAATTGAACAGGTTGTGAAAAAGCTTACGGTATGTCTTTGCCCTTTTATCATACGCTATCACACGTTAATACTAACTTTCTGCTTCACAGTGTGAGATGAAACAGGCAAAGCAACTGAATCATGACCTTGGCCAAACCTCTGGTTTCCTCAGCACTATATCAAACCCAGAGACCTCCAACAAAGAGCGGGCCAGTCTTCTTAACAATATTGCCGAGAGCCCCGTTGGGACAAAACCACCTGGTCGGCCCAAGCTAAACAAGACCGATTCCATGTCGAGATTCTCCGACCCTCCCGCACCACCCCCACAACAACCTCTTCCCGAGAAGCCTGACGCTCCACCGCGGACATTTTCTACTGACTCGCTACCTAAAATGTCGTTAAGAAGAAATGATACCGAGAAGGCCAAAGCCGCAACTGATATTACCCCGGCCCAGTCGAGCCAGATTCTATCTTTAATTGAAGCCCTGACCACCACCAAGAAAGAATTAGACCTGCAGGCTAGCAAAGTCAAGGAGCTTGAGAATATGCTGCGTCGTGAGCAGAGTGCTCGTGAAAGTGCTGAGGAACGTGCTCGAAAATTAGAGAGCCAGCCACCCAGCCAGGCTTTGCTTCCCAACGGCACTCATCCTGGACCAGACGAGCAAGTGGACATGGACTTGGGCGTGGCCGAAGAAGAATGCAAAGCTCTGGACGATTCCACCACCACAACAGAATCTCCAGACGGAAAAGACTTCAAGCCGATCACCAACGCCGAGAGTGAGGAAGTGTCTTCCCCTATAGTACCAGAGCCCTCGTCCGACGAACTGAAGCGCCGCATCGACACGCTGCTGGCTGAGATGGAAGCCGCGAAGAAGCAAATGAACCAGTACAGGGAATCTGCTGAGCGGGCGGAAAAGGAGGCTGCCGAGAGTCGCCAGACCCTAGCAGAAATGATTGAGAAGATCCGACAGGAGAAGGCTCAAGAGAGCGCCGCTCCTGCTGCTGCCTCTCCCTCCAAGGGCTCGCTGCGGTCTAGAGGTGTCTTGGAAGCCGAGGTTGAGACTGCCACCGCCGCTCCTCCGGGTGAGGAATCAGCATCCGGCTCATCCACCACCAACATCGACAAGGTCACCGAGAATTGTCGCTCCATCGACCCGGAGAAAATAAGGGAACTCGAATCTGCGGCAGCGGCTTTCGCAAAGCAGCAGCGGCAGGACTCAGTGCTGCTTGAGCGGTCTGCACCTTATGCCTCTATGCTTGGTGTTGTTTTGATCGGAGTCGGGATAATGGCGTACCTAAATGGTTGGCATAAAGTCGAACGATAACCGATTCGTTATGTTGCTTGCTTTCGAATGATCATGATACCCTTCCATTTGTCACATCTCATGTTATCGATATATTCTACGACTTAAACTCTTTGTTTTATTCATTTCGAACTCCAGCGACCACAGCTTGTTGAGTCGAGCATTGCAAAAGACTATCTGGCCCATCCGTGGACTCGGCATCCTCCCCCTGACCGACCCGATAGACGAATGGATCGCTTTAATCATCTCTCCCCCGCCCTCTTATCCTATTTATTCTCTCTTCGTTTCTTTTTTTTTTTCTTCTACCTACCTGCCAGATGTTTTGCGCGCTCGATTCTCCTTTGTGTCTCTTAATTTAGCTCCTACCCCTGTACCTCTAAACTGACTTACTTACCACTGGTTGATGCCAAGTGCTCCTGGATCAAACGCCAACGGTGTATCCGTTTAACCAGACGCATTAACGACCTTTCTTCCCACTTTTCTCGATATCCCGGGACCCTGCCTGCCACCAGGCTGGCAACTATTTTTTTGTTTACTATCAACGAATTTTCTTGCCTTTACTCCAACCTCAACATCACCCCCTTTTTCCTCCTGTACCTCTCTACTAACCCAACTACATTCCTTCCTTTCATCCAGTGTTCCATTTCCTTTTGATGCCTTTTCCTCTTTTGCTTACTTGCTTCTTTTTTCTTGTTTAATGCCTTTTCTTCTCATTTTTTTTTTGCTTTTGCTTTTGCTTTATTACCATGGGCATTTTTGCTGGAAACCCATCATTGAGCCTGTTTTTTTAATTTTTCTACTTTTTAACTTTATTCTCCCCGAAATGCCTTTATTTTGGACCCTCTATTGCCCCTGAAGTTTGGTCATGGCTTGGGGGGAGGGGGAGGGCCCTAACTAGAAGGCTATTCCGTTGCCGTGTAATTATTGATACATGTCCAAGCGTCTCCTGTGAATATTACATTATTACACCTGTACTCATTCCATAACGAATCTCCTTTTTTTATCCTTTTAAATTTTGAGCAAACAGACATCTCCCTCGATCATGCTCAAGCGAGATAGCTCCCTGTTTCCCTGGGCGTACGGGAGCCGACAGAACTAGAACTACCCTTTGTATTTGAGTACCAGACGCATCAGACACAGTACCAGTAGCGATGTCGCACAGCCTTGCATAATAATAATAATATAATGATGATAATAATAATAATATAATGATGATAATAATAATAATATAATGATGATAATAATAATAATATAATAAAATGATGGGTAAGAGATACTTCCGTCCGTCCGTCTCCTCATATCCCTGACAGCTGAAAATGCCCGAACATGTAAGTAAGTGTATTAGCAGAGTGGATACCTTAGCTGGCCCTTCCAAGGCTGCTGCCAGGGGCATAATGCACTACTTGTTGCTGCTCTGAGTTCTGGGCCAGGCCGTCTTTTCCCAGATAGGAGAGAGAGCGAACCTGCAAACCCATCGATGTGCCAGAGCATAAGGTAAATCCAACTTAGAACTGCCGTATATCCGTACTCCGTATTCTTCAATTGTATTAGGTAAAAAGTTCCCCTCTAGCCTCCCGCATCGTCGCTAATAGGAGCCAAAGGAGAAGCAAACTCGAATGCCTAGCTGTCGGCGTATAAAACTAGCCAGCGAGTTAACGCTGTTGTTGACGTTGAGAGAAACGCCAACTCAACCGCCTGATGAGACCTGTAACCTTGTTAGCGATGGCACATAAAAGAATAAAACAAAATATATGATCCTTGCCACCTTATGAAATATGTAATCTCTGTTGATTCGCAAGACGTCAATGTTTCAGCCCTTCCGTGACCAGCCGGGAGCACCAGCAGCCCCTTCGTCGAGTGCGGATTTTCACCGTGGTGCCGAATACCACGTTTGTCAATCACATCATCACTTCATCCCTGGTAGATTAGCAGGCGCAGCTAACTATATTATTAGAGACCGTTGCAAGACCGTTTGTTCTCCTTTCCAGCGGGGTTTCCCGCACACAGGGGGGGACGGTAAAGAGATCCATGGCCGGGCGAAAATCATAAGTCATGCCAACACCCTGTGATAACACTTCAATAATATATTCAAAAAAGAAGACCTATCTATATTGGCAAGATAGGCCAATCCGACCAGTCTCGCTAAAGCCCAGAAGTTAAAAAAGGCATGCTAAAAGTAAATTCCAACTACTGAAGCAAAAGGGCTGGGGAAGCTAGGGCTGATGGGCCATCATCAGCTGGATACGGGCAGCGAGAACCACGACGAAGACGACACGATTATCGCTGGGGATATCTTGTCATCTGGGCGAATTGCATACAAGAGTGGAGATGGCGTATGGGGAAGGAAAATATGAGAGAAGCAATAATAATAGGTTATTCGTTTGCTGCTGCTCGGAATTCGACATCGGCTAAGACTTTTTTCGTTGGCCGTGGATTTTCGTGGTACTGATCAACGAAGCGGCGTAGCTGTCAAAAAAACGCAATTGCCGAGTAACTAGTTCATGCAGCGAGGCAGTTAGGCATCTATTTCCCCGTTCCCCTTGCTCCCGTTCTCTGTTCTGGAAAAAGGATGTATCGCGTTATCGATGCCATGTACCGACCTCGGCATGCCTGGCTGGCACTGGGACGTTGATGCCCAGCCAGCCGTCCTCCCTGGCCTTTCAAATCCAGGCCACGGTTTTGCACACGTTCAATTGCCTGGTCCCAGCCGGCCACGGAGGAAAATCTCCCTCTGCCTGTGGATGCTGAAACCCGTTTGACCCTAAAAGAGACAACCAGCCCTAGGGAGTGAGAGTCGAAGGAACCAGGGGAAACACACATCGATCCCGTAAAAAACCCCACAAACTCCGCCAAGTCGGAAGGGAAAACACCAGAAGAAATGGAGATTGACACGGATGTGCCATATCGATGACTGGCTGTCTTAAATTCAGCGGTGATAGACGAGCTCGCTGACATCCGAATTGGCTGCAGACTGGACTGCTGTTGTGTATCCTCCCTGACCCTTTTTTCACCAGCCAGGCAGGGAGAAGCAAAAGAAAAGAAAAAGTAAACGTCAAAGAAGCTTCCGGGCTCGTTGATCCATTACCCTCCCCTTGGCATCAAAAAGGGCCTTTTTTTCTTCTTCTTCTTCTTCTTCTTCTTCCTTTTTTCTTTTTCTTTTTCTTTTCTTTTCTTTTCTTTTGTTTTTTTTCCTTCTTTTTGCTTCTTCTGAGGCAGTTATCCTTGTCGATTGGACGGTTTCCGAGTAGCTGAATGATATATATAAATGTGTCTCCTCCACGGCCCTGGCGCAAAGGGGAGGGAGGGGGGAAAAGAGGATGGAGAGAGAGAGAGCAGTCGGGTCTATCAACAGTTCTGGTCCATCCGGCCCTGCCTGGCATTTCGAATCGGTTTTAACTAGCTTTGTTGTTGTTCTCTGAAAGCTGTTGTTCTGTTTGGTAATTCGTTTAGCTGTAATTGCATATTCATTGCCGTTGCATTTCTCTCCCTTATTATCTCTCTTGCTTCATGGTACCCATGGGACCGCCGCGCAATATCCTCGTCCTGGGCGGCGGCATAGCAGGCATAGCAGCCGCCCTTGCGCTTTCCAGGGAGCTCTCGCAAAAGGTACCGGACCTTAAGATCACCATCTTCGAGCTTCACAATGTGCCATCGACGTCTGGGGGTGCCATCAACCTGAACCCGGCCGCCCAGCGCCATCTCGACCACCTGGGCGTGCTGGAGGAGCTCGACAAGATGGGAGCCGACGGGGGCGTCGAGGTCAAGGCGGTCGAGCTGTTTTCCATCCATTCCGGCCGGCGACTGGGCCGGGTTGACTTTGCCGGCAAGGACGGCAAAGGATACGGCGGGTATAAGGCGCGGCGCGTGATGCGGATATCGCTTCACCTGGCGATGCTGGCGGCGGCCGAGAAGACCTGCAACATCGAGGTCAAGTTCGGCAAGAAAGTGATAGACGGCATCGAGTCTGGCGAGACGGTGACGATTTTCTTCGAGGACGGCTCGAGTGCGGTTGGCGATCTGGCGCTGGGCTGTGACGGCGTGCACTCGCCCACGCGGATGCGGCTGGTCGATCCGTCGACGCTGTCCGAGTACACGGGCGTCTGCTTCATCCAGACGACCATCAAGGCGGACCGCATCACCGCGCCCATCCACTTCGAGACCACGGCGATGAACAGGGCGCGGCAGGGCGGCCTGCTGACGACCTACAGCCACAGCACTAAGGAGGATATCTTCGTGGCCGCGCTGGCAGAGGTCGACGCGGCCGAGATATCAGGCGACTCCGGCCCTCGCAGCCGCAATCCCAACAGACAGCACCGGCGGACGACCTCAGAGCGGCTGCGAGACGAGATCTGCGGCCGCTTCGGCGACTGCGCGATACCCTGCGTGCGGGAGATCATCGAGAAGTCGACCAACTGGGCGCTGTACCCGGTCTATCATCTGCCGCCGGACAGGAAGTGGCATACAGAACGGACTCTGCTGCTTGGAGACGCTGCTCATGCTGTATGTTGTTTTGCATCTCTTAACAGTCATACAGATACGTGGAGTCTTGGGCCGGCTTTGCTGACTTGGATATCTTTTCTTTCTTTTCTTTTAGATGCCTCCGAGAGACGAATCTGCGGCGTATGCCCTGGACGATGCCATCCTCTTCTCCCGCATACTCTCGCTGTACTACCACCAACCCGTCAAGGACTCCTTCGACATATATGAATCCATGCGCAGGAGCTCCATCACCAAAGCATACAACTCGTCCAACGCTACCTGGATGGGCAGCAAGAGCGCTAACAGCGGGCGATGGGCCAGCCGTATCGAGGCCTGCCTCACTCCGTGGCAGATCTACAGGGACAAGAAGGCGAGAATTGGTGCTTGGGAATTCGATGCCAGCACAGTACCCATCCCTCCGCCACCATAGCCAAGTCTTCTTTTTAAGTCTATCGAGCCCGTTTTTACTTGACCGCAAATGATGACCTTAACGAAATATTCAATAAAATATCTGCCATGAACTAATCTACACACACAAGGAGGGTGTATTTTTTTTCTTTTGGCCAACTATATGATGTTATTGATATCCCATATTGTCATTTCCTTTTGTTGTCTCCTTCGCATTTACCGGCGTTTATACGGTGTTGACATCCACCCCCTTTTTCTTTACACTCTTCTCAATGCCTCCTTCTCTCTCCTGCTGGAATGTCAAGAAAACACTCCCCTTGCCTTGCACTGTTCCAGCTGTTTATTTTGATACCCGAGGAGTCGTCCTTGCTATATCGATGACTCCCGCTTTCCTTCTTCTTAACCCCTTTTTCTGGGATGTTTGTTTATTACTTTCTCTTCTGTCATATCTATATCATATCTTGCCTCCGCACCATGTCTGCTGTTCTGTTATTGTCCTCTCAATCAATCAATCCGTACAGCATACGATAGAGTCCATCGGTTAATTTAAAAAAAAAAAAAAATATACCATATTCATTTACTCCACGTCATTACTCTATCTCCCCCTTTGCTTCGTATCCTGATCTCAAAATGGGACAGCTGAAACAGCTTGCAGGCATCCTGGCGCTGGCCTCTCCCGCCTTTGCAGCGTTCAGTGTCTATGCACTACATGATCTGGATGCACTCAAAGCATCGCTTGGTGTGACCTCGGAGTGTCTTTCGGCTCTGTACTATACCCACCCCCCTTAAATCCTTGCTGAATTGCTGCATTGCTTATTTATGATATAGAAACTACACAGTCGAGTGCGATGGTCCCAGTGCTGTAAGAGCCACCAAAAATTCAGACAATGACCGTACGTTCGTGCTTTTGCTTTGCATCCGTGTCAGCATATACTGACTCTATTGCCTGTAGTAGCCTGGTCTATGGATGACCTGACGACTCTATGTACCGATGGCTGCTCAAAGTCCCTGTCCACCTGGCTCGATGCAGTTGAGCAGAAGTGTGAAGGCGAAGAAGTGACCATCAACGGCCTCGTTGTTGATCCAAAGGCGTTTCCTATGAAATATATATCGGGTTACGACTTGGCCTGTCTGCGAGATAGGTACGGTTCTGCTGTCCCTTACAGCCGCGAATGATATGCTAACCGAAGATTAGCAACGACAATTGGTGTTTCTACGAAGCACAGGACTGGGACAGTGGTGTATTTACAAGGTGATCATGCCTTCTATTAATCAATCATTTCTCTATGCTGACCGGTTTCTAGCTGGGACAAGAAGCAGACGGATGCTTGCAGCGGTGAAAATCCTCCAGCTGATTGTGATAAAAAGGGCTCTGGGGAGGATGTGGACACCCTCTACGTGACCAATTCGTACGATAAAGAACTGGTATTCTTCGCCTTGCTCTATATCAATTCCCTCTTCGTGTGCTGACCTGCATATCTAGTACTGCAGCGAATGCTTTATGCTTCTCTGGAGGCAGCGAATCGAGTCCCCCGTTTTCCCCCAGGGCAATCTTCTGGACCATTTCACCAAGCAGTTCAGCAAGCTAGAAGCTGCCTGTTCGACGAAGCTGCCCCTGATAACGCCGGCCCCAACAGTGGTATTGGGGGCTAAAGACACCCTACCGCCAGCCACAGGCTACCATACCGATGGACCAACCGTGTTTAGATATGCTTCGCCCCCAGCACCAACACCTACTGCTGAAGAGCCATTTGCTAAACGTACTGCTGCTCCCAGGGCCATAAAGACATTCTACACTCCCGGTAAGTTCCCTGTGCTCTCCTTAAATAGTGAAATGTCCAAGGCTTGCTAACTTTTGTTAAGCAACTCCAGACCGGACACCGCAGTTAGGTGCAATGGCGCCTTGTGGTAAATACTACAACGTAGTTGAGGGTGACACCGTATGTATTGCCTATCCTTATCTCTTTGAGCTACTTTCTGACAAAATTATGCTCCACAGTGTGCCTCCATATCCAGAGAATTGTAAGGGCTTTAGCACCTCTTATCAACCGTAAGAAGTAACCATTAACCCCTGAATAGTGAGGTGACTATGGATGAATTGTTGACATACAATCCTGAGGTACGCTCCATACGTTTAGATAGGCTATTTACCAATCTTGATCTGACCCGTAATACCACCTGCTAACTGGCAATGCATGTAGCTTCATCCTAACTGCGAGAATCTGTGGGCCAACTTCGCTATATGTGTAGCCCCTGTCTCCCCAAGCCCGATGACAGTAGATGGCAGCTGTGGAGAGAACAATGCCGGTGCGACTTGCGATGGATCGCCATTTGGATCGTAAGTTGTGGAGCCCAACCTTTAGGATAAGCTATATTTCTAGTCAGACCACTAATGCAGCAACTTTATCGGAAATAGATGTGTAAGATCATCCCATTAGTTAAAGCGTGAGTTTTGACGGAGTCCTCTTTTACTAAACCATCTCACGCGACAGTGCAACGATGAGGGACGATGTGTGCCTTGTGGACCCGAAGCCACCGCCGCCCCCGACGCCCAAGGTCAAACGGTTCATGACGAAGAGCCGCCAGAAGAGCCGCATATTGAACAGCCACCCAAAGACACCCCGGCGGGTGATGACGATGATCGCAAGAAAGCAAAACTCCCACTGCCTAGCGGCAAATACCCTCTCCCATCGAACTCCACTATGATCAGCAAGGATGGGTCTTGCAACGAGTATATCAGTTGTGTCGGCTCGCCATTTGGAGTCTGCTGCAGCACTAGCGGATGGTGTGGCTATGGGAAGCCATGGTGCGGTACGTTGCACTTCGCACAAAAAGAGTTTTACTGCATCTACTAATTTTTACTTTCTTATGTATATTACAGGTGTTGGAAATTGCGTTTCAGGTCACTGTGACACTGAGGGCGAGGCATCCGGAAAGTCTCAGTGATGTCGACAAAGTCCCTTGACGGCTACTTCGTTGCCCTTTAGGCAATATGTTGAAAAGAACGCCTTACATTGACGGGAAAGACGCTTGGGTATATCAGTTATCAACTATTTCTTTGCGTTGGAGTATGAGGACTTGCGTTTGAGTGGGAGCTTGGGTGTAGCTTATTATTACATTGCATTTATACATTTGGAACTGTTGCTTTTCCGTTCCCGGGACTTAGGTCTGTTACCGTTGGTGTACTTTAGCTATGGCATTGTGTTTCCGCTTTGGCGGTTATTCCATTCACACAGATAGCAGGATAATAAAGATGATGACAATCATGACAAAATACTGAAGCCAATCAGGCCCGGGTGAAGTTGCTATGCAGCTTTTGGAAAACAACAGATGTTATCCCCAGTAGACCTCTCATATATTTTCCGGCTATTCCTCGATATATATGGACTTAGTATCACATAGATTTCATCTCAGTGGCCCCACGGAGGCTGGGGTTGGTTGCAAAGGTCTTCTCCAGTCTCGCGGCCCATAGAGCAGCTCCAACCGTGTTCGTATACGTGAAAAAGAGAGATGTAAAGGGTACCATCTCTAGCACAAAGGCAGCAGCACCAAAGCTATTATATTGTGAGCAAGGATACCTTTTTAAGGGGGGGTAGTTGGATGCTGCGTTACTCACCTGGCGTAAGCACCTCTATTCCTCTCAAGCCACTGGTCCCGTTCCATCGTACCCCACCCCTTTAGATAAAAGTATCTAGCATGTAACATAGGTCCAATCCTAGTCCCCTGGGCACCGATATACATCAAAGTCCCAACAACCGGTATGAAATTCAGAGGCAAATACAGCAGCGATCTAAACATATTTGACAAGCTCATCGCGTTCATCAGCGAACCGCCACCTTTCTTAATAAAATGCCCCAGACGAGCCATTGGATCAGAAGCAGGTTTCAGTTTACGGTCCTTGGACACCAATTGTGTGTTGCCGCATGAAAGTAGTGTTCCATCAAATAGATTAAGCAAGGTATCTTGGTCGAACACGTAGCCTGATTTCGCGAGGTAGGATATTATAGTTGAACTCTCACTGAGGACTAGCAGAGCTGCTGAGAATGGTGCTATGAGAGGGCCCGATGTTAGAGCCAAAATGGCTGCTTGGGGTATATATGTGAAGAAGAACATGGCTCCGGTCACGGCGAGGGTCAGTGATAATGTTGGTGCGAGCTTTGACAGCATAGGCTTGTACAGTGACGGGTGCGATAGAAAGTAGGCAATGCCCTGCATTTATTTCAAGTGGTTAACTGTGTTAGTTTGCTTTTCTTCATATGGGAAGAGATTGTATGGTATTATCTACCTGGAACGGGTAGATGTATGCGCCAGACCGCAAGCCATCTTTAGCCAGCGCCAGGAAATTGCGCAGTTCCTCTTGGGCCATACGCTTTATTCGCTCCATGATGCTGCGATATATAGTGATTAGCCTGCAATCTGACGCTTGATGGTGTAGATGGTGCAGTTATAGCATGTTGTTACGGAGTACAAAGTTGCTTGTTTCTTCCAAGTTTGGGGTTCGAACTTGGCTATGACGACAAAAATGGTCACGTGGCACTTCTTATTATATAAGCAAGGTCTGATGCCGGATGGAAATCCCAGGCCAAATCAAGAGAACGAGGAGCGCGATGGCTCTCGCAGGAAGAACAGAGTAAACATTCATATACTAGTAGTTATCAGGGGGTAGGTATTGGCATGTACCAAAGGCCGTCTTTGCTTTGGTTACCATGATGCCTTTTCACTTCCACCTCTTCGTTAGGATTGCCCTGTCAAGGGAAAGCAGTCCTGCTGTTTATATTTCAGTTTCAATTTGCTCTCAAAACGCCCAAAGTTCTCGTTGGCCTCCAAGAATTCATAAAAACCAATCGATGCAAGAAGGCGTAGAAGTAGGCTAAGTTGAAAAGGGGAAATCGCAATGGGATGGCGAAAGTGAAATCGTAGGACAGAAAAACAATTCAATGATAGCTCGATGGGGTATAAGTGGAGGCATATGATATACAAAGGAAAACGAAAAAATTAGGAATTGAGGTGAGAAGAAAGCTATTGTATCCTAAAAGACGAGGATGAGCCAGGGGGGAGAGGTGGGTCAGATCAGCGGTTCCGTTGAGTTCGGGTGTGTCGAACTTGGTGCCACATTGAATCGCCGCTTAAGGCAGATAGGCTCAAGGATGTAAGCCCTCTCCAGGTGGACCGGTGAGAAGCGTTGAGGGCGTCTCCAAGCAAGGCCCCTCGTTCCAACTCAGAGTCGGCGTTTTCATGCTCGGGGATAGGGATGGCGGATGAAGGGAATCCACTGTGATCTTCAACAGCCCTTGCTTGATCAAAACTGGGTGAAGGGTCCAGGCTGCTGGAAACATAGTCGTTAGAGCCTTGGTTTCCGAACGATCGAACAACATCGCCTTTACATATTGGACACGTGCGTCGCCGTGTTGTCAACCACGGTGTTCTAAAGGGCTTTGTTAGTTGGGTTCTCAACGAATATCGCATAACATGGAGTTTCTTTTTTTCGGAGAGAAAAGGGAGCACTTACATGCACTCAGCGTGGAACTCGTGCCCACAAGGTAAGCTCATTACCTTGCTTTGTCCGTCAACATACTCTTCAAGACACACAACACATTCCACTTGTCGGCCAGTGTATTTCCGTCGCCACAGTGTCGATCCGGCACTGGACTTCTCAGCACCAGCTGAAAAGTCTGTCATGTTGGGCAAAGAACTTGACGCTGCAGCACCTGCGTTGGTGGAGAAATGAGCTCGAGGGTCCGATCGTGTAAGGAGAGGAGATGAAGGAGACGCAGAGTCCGGCACTGCTGTACGAGGCGGTGTGCTTGAATTAGAGCTACTGGTGATTGTATGGTAGGTTCGAACGGGAAGTTGATCAACAATGGCCTTGGGTGCTCTCCATCGTCGCCGGCGGATCCTAGAGCGAAGTAGGAGGAGTGCATAAACCACAGTGAGCGTTATTAGGGGGCTGACGACCAAAACCAAAAGAGTATCAAAGAATGGACTCGTAGACATGCTAGTCGGGGCTAAGGTAACCCATAAGCCTTCATGTTTCTCTGGCTCCTTGTCTCCATGATGACCATGGTTGTTATGTGAGCCTCGACCGTTTTGGAAATCTTTGTGTCCGTTTGCGAATGCTGTGTTCTTGTCATCACTCGGTTCCCCCCAGCCAAAGAGGCGCGTCCACCAGTGTCCTTCCTTTCTATTATTTCCGGACCCTGATCTTAAATGTGATGACTGCTTATCAGAGCCATTCGGGCCACCTTTGCCCTCGGTAGATTTGTCTGGATGGACATACTCTCCACTGCCAGGGGTGATGCTCCCACCCTTAAAGCCTTTTGTATCGGAGCCCGAACCGTCCTTGCTGTTTGAATTACCACTCCGACTAGTTGGTTGCGGCTTGCTGACCGGCGTTGGTGTGGGTTTAACGATAAGGTCGGGATCACGCCAGTCCTGAACTCCGATAAGAAAGTCATCTTCACGATTCTGATGGGGATCCGGTTTGGCCTGTACAGGCGCCGTTCCTTTCTCTTTGTCCTGACGGTTTGAGTCCTGTCCTGACTTATATGGCGTCTCAGAATCCGGCTTTCGGCTTTGTGAAATCCAGTCGATGTTCCCACTGCTTGGCGGTCGCCTACTGTCTTCATGCACCGATTTGTCGTTCCAAAAGTTGAAAAGAGACGAAAAGAATCCTCTATCGGGTTTTGGTGTATCCTTAGGCTTGGATTGCGTGAATTTTGTAGACTTCGAGGAGGGGGTAACAATATTAGTTTTTCCAGCATTACCGCTTACCTTTAGATTCTGTTTACCACGATTGGGCGCTTTTGATTTGTTCCCTGGAGAGCTGGGCCCTTTGCCTTTATCGGCGGGTATAAGTGAGGACAGTAGATGTGCAGTGGTGTGGGAGGTGAAAACGGCTGGAATAGTCACATTTGATGTATCGCCATGCGCATACATTGTAACAAGGCCTCCACCGCTTTCATTGTCGCCAACTATAAGGGCTATTCCTCCTCTCCGCTGGACCCATTTTGTCTTCTCCAAAAGCCACAACCACCACGGCTTAGTAGAACAACTTTCCCCGAAATCTCTGCAGTCTCCTGTAACGACTGAATGTCGGCATGGGTTGGTTGCTTGGTTTTTGCCTTAGCATCATTAAGGCTGGCTGATAGGGAATCTCCCAAGGAGTGATGAAGATGGTCATCGGTTCCGTCATTTTTCGTTGGCGAGCCACTATTCTTGCGGTCGTCTTCGGGTAAAACGGTGCTGGCTCCTTTCTGTATATTTATGGTTCGGTCGTCACTGACTCCGATGCCTGGTTTGACCTGTGAGGTTGCTTTATCCGTACCAAGACGCCCTCCGGACCCGGACTGCGCAGTCCTGTCGCCTTCTTGCCACCCGGGAACATCAGAGCATCCCAGTTCCCCTTCAGCTTTTGTCATTATCCCTCCCTTTTTACTAACATCATCTCCAAAGCCGCTCCCGATCCACAACTGCCCATCGAGGCCGGACGATGGCAGGGGAGGCCCAAACGCAGCAGGACGAGCCAGGAAGAAAGTCGAGTTATCATCCGTCAAACTTATAAGCGCGGAAGGCGGGAATAGTGATGAGGGTGCATGGAAGAAGAGGTCTCGTATGCGGCCGGCTTTGCTGCTGTAGGTTCGTCGATATTCCGATGTGGCGGCATTTTCTGGACTTGCAGACTGCCGGACAAGGGTGGTAAAGAAGAGAGGGATAAACACCAGACAGACAAGGAGTAGGATGAGCTGTGGAGGTCGCATTATTCCAGACTCCTTACAGACGCCCTTATAAAGGAGTACTGTCGCTTCGTAATAGTAGTAATGGTGGTGGTGGTGGTGAGTGGTGGTGCGGGTGACCCTTTGTGGTCTGATAACTAAGGGGCAGGCAGCTCAAAAAAACAAGAGGATGAGAACCTGGCTTCACCTCGAGGCCAAGCTGGCCACTCCTGAAATGGCGAAACAGCCCACGTCAATAATATCAGGCTTCTCGACAGTTCGTCGTGACGTCGAAAAAGATGGCGGGCCATGAGAGAGCAAAGAAAGCAGACGAAGTCGAGAATAAGAAATGCAGCAAAAGTGCATCGAAGCAAATCGTCATGAGAGCCTTGGCAATCACATGACAAACGTTAAGCTTTATCGCTTTCCAGTTTCTTTTTCTGTGTTTGAACTAACGAGCAGAGAGCAAGGCGTCGATGAGATGCGGGCGACGACGCAATTGAGAGGCCATGGTTCTCTTACGCATGCAGGCCAGGACGAAATACATTTAGGCAGCCAGCAACGGCAGCGGCACCTTGTTGAACGATAACACAAACCGGGGCGGTGAAGTATGGGCGCTTATACTGTGATATTGCATACATAACTACTCCGTACATTCGGTTTGGCTAAATCCCCTTTACCATACCACTCCGTGCTACCCGGGGAGACTAACGATGCTTGTCTAATACAGAGTAACGGGTAACAAGCTACGGCATGACTGTCAGCAGATGACCACGGCTGGTGGGGGCCTCCGTGCGAAACTGGTCTGACTCACTGTTGTCAGTTAGTCCAGCTGCAGGCTACGTATCAGGCCAGTTGAACCAGAGCCCAAGCCCCATAGCAGGGAAAAATAGCCAGGTCGAGGAGCGTCGTAGTTGTTGGCGAAACTGAGCAGTGAAAGTCGAACTTTACAAGGGCCACTGTGCGAATTATGGCAGAGACGAGCCGCAAAAACAAATATTTCGTAAAGGGTGATTGGTGCGTCCTCTTTTGCCTCGAGCTAGATCATGCAGAAATCAGATTCGACCCCTGTTAAGTTTCCGGAGGCTGCCCTTCGCTTTGCTCTTTTTTGAAGCGGAGTTGTGCCTCTCCCGGTTAATATCCCGTGACCCTGGTAATACGCATGTTTGATGACACAATCGTGGCGTGGAAGAGGCGGAAACACGAATGAAAGCTACCAGCCACAATAAAACTCAACTCAGGACAAGAAGGTCAGCTTCCAAATGGCCCTAATAAGGCAACAACGACAATACTGGTGATTACTGTGCGAGAACAGGTCCCTAATCCATCAAATCTCGCATATGTGGTGGTACTACTCCGTACCTCCTGTATACACAGCAAGCTGAGAGAGGGCTTTAATTAGCTTCCAATTCACCATCGTCAGCAGCTTCGTCACACTCGAGGCGCAGTGAAAAGGGTGAGTGGAAAATTTGTCAAATCTTCCAACTCGCTTAAATAGTTAGCGTTCAGGCTCAGCTACCGGTTAAACTGGGGTTTAGCACTCTGTTGACCATCTTCGGCTTTGTTTGTCTCCCCGTAATGCCTCTTTAGACTGTCGCTCGGGACAGTAACGTGAATGGGATATCAGCTCTTAACTCTCAAGGTTTGCACTATCACGGGTGGTACGTATACCTCTGGACAGCGAAAGGGCTGTTTCCTGAGGCCTCAGATTTATTGATCCTCATTTCGTACGGACTACTCGGTAAATTTCAGCTTTTTGGTCTTCATGGAACGCGTCAATTCTTGCCCAGTAGGCTGCTACGCCTGACCTTCAAAGTTTACATTCAATTCCCGGGCTAAGGACCAAACAGTGATTTTACAAGAACAGAAATTGATTGCCGTTACTGCTGTTAAGTGTGGGTTTCTTTCGCGAGACCCGCGATGCTAACACGGTTTTGCCTTCTAGCCTCTGCTACCATTGGGATGCTGTCGACGCCAGGGTAGATATCATAACCTATTTGCCTCCAATGAACTTTTAGCGATTCCAAGATCAGGGGAGATGGGCGAGCAACTTTATCCACCCAGGAATAACCCCAATGCCATTACCTATGGGACAAGTAGCAGGGTAGGCAATAATGTAATAAAGGTAATTTACGGGAGTGAATTAAGCTTCCAAAAGAGACAGAAATCTCTCTCATTAAGGATTATAGCACGCGAATATCTCAAAGTGGGCGTCTTACTCCGATATAAACATAGATCTTCATCTGCGATCCATTCCAAGGCGGTCAACTATCCCGGAAGGTGACTGGCCTATAATATCCCACGGGATGATCTCTTTACTAATTTATTGAACTAAAGTAACCACAATAATAAGCCCTTGGTACCTAGTAATAAAAATTTATGTCTTGAAGAAGCTAGGTAGTCATTTGTCTGTCGGAGCTTATCAGCTCGGGATCTCCATCACGTGACCGTTGTGTGGGTTAAATCTCAGCTTTATTTTAACCTCGCATCGTAGCTTTTGACAGAGGGGAAAAATGATACTTATCTGAAGTTGAGAGGAGAAGAATCTATCATCAGACGAAAAGAGCAGTGTTCAATCAATCCCTATAAGGCTGGTGCTATTATAGTCTGGGTTTGACTTCTGACTCCTATGGGGCTAGAAGGAAAAGATTAAAAATAAAGATACCAGGAGACTCCTGAACCATAGTTTGCCCTGTATCGAAAACTACCATATACTATATAGTAGTGTGTTTACCACATACGATACGCTCTCTTTAGAATACCCTTTCTTAAGGCCGGATTATGGCAAGCGCTTTCTATATATCTACAGCTTCTGATAGCTGCTATAGCTGATGGCTGCTATTGACATGCCATCAAGATGGGATGGCAGTCTATACCCTTCAATACCCCATACTGTATACACATATATTATCTATGTATTTCCTATCTTTCTTTCATCTGCCAGCTGCTTCTTTACTGCTTTTCGGTCTCATCTTCTTCTTATCTTCATCTTCCCCAGTCACGTGACTGGGATGTCCTTCTTTCTATTTTGGGAAGAGAGAAGAAGAAGATGGCCCGTGCACTTATGTCCTCTTCTTGTTTTTTCATCTGCTTCACTTTCTCCTTCTTCCCCTATACCATCTGTCAACTTCACTCTTTGACTAGATACCTAGATATCTCTCTGATATTCACGCTGGGGCCTTCTATCAGACTGCTGATGGCTATAAAAGAAGACACCGTGAGTATTGCCGAGTGTTCCCCTTTACTATTCTTGATAATTTGGGTTGGAGTCAGGCTTGCTTTAGGATGTAGGCAGAGTTAGGCACAAGAAGGGACGAATAATCATGCTGATACTAATACTAAATCTATGTGTCTAGGCTAGCCGTGATAAAAAGAGAGACAGATATTACCCCAAACTTTGACTCACTTTTGCCGGCAATTACCGGCACTAAGGCGAAAGAGACAGAAGGGCAGACATGAATCCATATAGACTTGGCCAGTCTTCAGGGGATAGGGAACCTGAGAGCACAAACACGATCCCTTTCCCTCCTTTTCCATATGATATGCCGGAGGAGGCAGAGGCCCTTAATTTAATACCAACACAACTGCAAGGGCCCCCACCTCAGTATACTGGATCCCATGGCAGATTGACTGGGTATCCTGGGGAAGCTTCTAAGTATGCTTCTGTCATTAGGGATAAACTGGGCTCTGATCCTTTGGTTACCCATACTCACACTCACCATTATTCTTACATCGAGAATAATTTCAGACCCCAGCCACCAATTACTTATGATGCAGCTTCACGCCTTATGCTTGCTAACCCTGCTACTAATAACTCTTATGTTCATTCCCAACCCACAGGGCAAGCAGAGAGCGTTGCTGCTGGTGCAGCTACATCACCTCAAGGCGTCTCTCACTACCACCAACAAGAACGCGGTCGGCCATTCTACCGAGGTGCGCCATCTTTCCGTCTTCGTTCCCAAGGGCGAGAACGGAGTCAGCCAGCATACCAACATTCAAGTCGTATCAGCCGCGAGCTTCGAGAGACTGGCCATCTACCGTCCACGCGCCCCAACTCACTTGCAACATTAGCTGCTCTTACGACCAAGCCAAACCTTACAACCACATTACTGCAATCAACCCAACGCTGACAGCTCATCCGCTGCAGAATATGACTGCAATGGAAACAGGGGTGCATCATGGACACGCGGCGGAACTTCCTGTTCACTTCAATCCTCATCACCACAGCCCTCATCGTGCTCGTCACGTTGGACAACATAGCTTTTCAGTCGATCCAGGCTCTTCACATTACACACCTCCAGCATTTGCTCCTCCGCTTATGCCACGTTCAATTCCGCAGGTTAATCTCGCGAAGCACGCAAAACATGCAACTTTATCAGCTCCTGTGACTTCGGTGGCCACTCCTACCTCCAAGACGAGACCTACAACCCCAACGGGGCAGTTCATCCCAGGGCCTGATAACATCAGTCCTTCGAAACAGGAGGAAAAATTCCACGTTCAAAAGACAATGCTGGAACGCTTGGGAGATACATCAATCGCCGACCCACTTGACATCGACTTTTCGAGACTCACCGTTAACCAAGCCGATCATTACCTTGACCTTATTGGCGCTCCCTCTAGGCCAAAGCCAGAGGCAGCTCCTGTTCGGGATGTGATTACCGGAGAGGGAGGGTTGGTAGCACCACCTAAGCTAGCTCCTCAAAGTTTGGCTCCGGAGAAGTCTATGACGGCATCTTTAAGTCCCCACGACCATCAACTTCCACAACGTACTTCGCCCAACCCATCCTCTCAACATTATTCCAACGATCTTGAGAGGGGAGCCGCCTTAGCAGCACGATATAATATTCGAGGTTTAGCTATTACACGGCTTGCACATTTTCGCCAGGAGCGTGAAGCCGCTATGGCTCAAGAAAGGGAAGAGTCTCCACAAATCGCGGCTGGGTCTCGGGCTCCATCGCCTGCTTCTACCAAAGTTATTCCATCGGCTACTCCATGTCCAAGTGAAGCAAAGAATAACGCTGCCATGCAGCAACCAGGTGTCCGCCGGAATTTCCCACCTCCCGGCTTAACTCGTCCTCGTTTTACCAATTACGCTGGGGATCCTGTGGGGATTTACCGCCCCGTTCCATGGACTGTGGATACACCTGAAGAAGCTGAAAGGAAAGCCAAGAAAGCGGAGACTGCTACTACCTCGGAATCTGGCAAGCCACCTCCTGTTCTACCACCTGCGAACACCCTACAACAAAGTCCTATCGGTAGCAAACGCCGCTCTATGGTACTAGCTAAAGAACGAAATTCCCGTGTCAGTGAAACTCTCAAATGGTATCGTGCAGACTACCGTTTGAACGAAGACCTCCGCGAACGTTTGGATACTATAATGAAGGAAACCTTGCAAACCCACGATAATGGACAGGGACCTCTTGCGGTCCCTAAAGAGCTCTATGAGTCAGCTGAGCAAAACACGGTTTTGCTTGCCCAGGCTATCGTTAATCTCCAATCTTACCTTGAAGGAAACCCCAAAGAGCAGTCCAGAAACTTCGCTCAATATGGACCGGTCCCCGATGAATGCTGCGAACCCTCCAAGGACGGAAACTTCAGCCTTTTTGATATCCAGCCGGGCCCGTTTAGAGGGTCAGAGACGAGGAACTAAGGATAAGCATACCCATGGGACTGGTCATGAATTTCCCCTTCTTTTCTTCTTTTTTCTTTCTTCCGCGCAGTACCTGAAATGTGATAAAAAAAAAAGTCCAAGATGGCAACATGACAACTTGCCGGATATCTGGTTTCTCACTCCAATATGCATGCATATGCTGCCCTTGGAATGGGAGAGGATTGAAACCGGTCTTTAAAGTCTGCACTCGTAAGGAAGCATCTAATTTAGAAAAAAAATCAGTAGTTAAATTACTGCTTGAGATGATAAATTCATCTTCCGTTTGAAATAAATACATGTTTAAAATGGATTCGACGAATACAGCGAGTATATATCCTTAAGCAGTGGCCTGATATCACGAATTCATATTTAGGGGTAAAGGTAAGATAGAAAAAAAGAAGTAATATGACTATAGGAAAGAGCGCAGAGATAAGAAGGGCGTTAAACCCATTATCCTGAAAAAACGTTCCAACTCCTGGCCTCTTTCCACTAAGAGAATTCATGCTCGTGAGCCATTCATCATATTAAGGAAAAGCAAAGGGAGAAAACCAAGAAAGGGCAAGTTGTAAAGGTCAGGTTGGGAAAACCGCAGAAGGCGTAGAAAGGTTCAAAATGATAGGTTGAAACTAGAGGTTGCATATCCAGAGAATAGAATGAAAAGCCTATTGACGGTTTAAAGTGGTTGTAGAAAAATAAAATGGATATGTGTGAAGGTCCTATTTATTGGTGGGCGGAAGAATGAGAAGGTCCCATTAGCATGATACCAGGTTGATGTGGTTGTCATTTAGAGTCGAGCAAGCCAGGAGCATTTTATGAGGGTGGAATACAGTGCTGACGACTGGAGAGGATCGGGTATGGTGCAAAAAGCTGCTGTGAGGTTCGAAGGTAGATAGATGAGTGCTGTCAACATTAAATGTCTTGACTTCACGGCGATTGGTTCCGCTAACGAGAAACACGTTAGTTTAGCTCCAAAGAGATCGAGGAGATAGTAAAACAGGGGCAGATATACATAGTGAAAACTGGGGCGTGTTCATGGACACCTAAGGTACGCAGGGTATCTTTTGTTGCCTGCGTTGATTCGATTGAGCGATCCATTCTTAGATCCCAGAGTCGGACTTCACCATTGCGGCTACCAGAGACTAGTTCTCTGACCCCGCCTCGTTGCATGTGTACGTTGGTAATCCACTGTTTGTGTTCTCTCCAGACCTTAACCATTGCGGTGGTTGGTTTCAGGCGCTGGTCGAAAACACGTACTGCACCATCGCCAAATCCTGCAACGAAGATGTTGCCCGCTACTTGGTCGGAGGTCAAGGACGTGATGCATGATCCGGAGCGAGCAGATATATCCTGGGTTTGACTGTTAGTTATAACAAGGACAAGGGGTTGGAGGGTGGAATCTTACTGTTGTGCAAACTTCAGTGGCCGCATTCCATACTCGGATAACCTTCACATCTCCCGCTACTAGCGCTTTGCCTTGACCTTGTTGCCACTCAAGGACGAGTCCAGCATTTTTATTACTGGGTATCAACTCAGGCAGGGCACGGAACGCTGTGAGAACCTTGACATTTTTACTCGATTCGTAGCTGCGGAATAATTTTAATACGCCGTCAGAGGAGCCTGTCATTAAAAGAGCCTGGTCATCTTCGTTAATGAAACGGACTTCATTAATTTTTGACCCTAGAGGGTTGCCATTCGAGAATCGATTGAGATATGTATTTGATTGCCAATCCCATATGCTACATCGGTTAGCAATTATGAATGATGCATAGGGAAACAGTAAACAAGCTTACCATATTGTGTCCCTATCGTCAGCTACTGCAAGATGATCCTCGAATTGGTGGAAACACATCTTCATTGGCTGAGTGGAGTTGTTTATGAGCGAAACTGAGTTATCCCAGCGAGAACTACCAGCTCTAGTCTTCATTGGCTGCGTTTCAACAATGATTCTTTCATTCCTGCCTCGTCGCCAGAGGCGTTCATTATAGTCTGAACTGCCGGGCTCATCCGGTTCATTAGGCTTCATTTGGGGCTCTCGGAAATACTGTGATGAAGACGTTAGTTAGTAGTTTCTAAAATGACCTAGGTGATTCATAGTACTGCATACCTCTGTTGACCAATCTAAGAACTGACTAACCAATGGAATAACAGGTTCTTCTTTCACATCTCTAAGTTTAAATCCCCTAGATGATGGGGTAGGCGCTTGTTGGTATGATCTAGCAGAGGCACGCTGGTCATTGACCTCTGGAGGCCTCGTCCACTCAGCAGGTGCGCGACCCCTAGGCGTAACCGTAACACGGCCCTTCGGCACTTGGGGTTTAGCAAACGTAGTGGAGTTGGGGGAGCCTGGAGGCTGAGGGCTATTTGATGAGGAGCCAAAGGCCATATTTTTAAGGGATGCTGCGACACTAGCTGTCCTCCTTAAGCTTAGGGAGAGATATCCTTCTGGCTTGGGTGCTTGTTGGCTCGGAGGGGTCTTGGGCCTAGCGTTATCAATAGACTCCTGCTGTTGTGTTTTCTTTGATTGAGCACGGGTATATAATTCAAGAATGTCCTCCCTTGCTTTCCTAGCCAAAGCACCGAGCGGTGATTCTAGAAGAGTTTTGTGGACATAGTCAACGATTATGCCGCCGTCCTGCGCGACGTCTGGGTGGGGATCGACAGATAAGATAAGAACCAGCTTCCAAATTGAACCGATCACAGTACCGTGAGAAACACCATTCTCAGATGGTTGAGGAGGGGACATCAGGGGGGATCCAGTCGGCTGAGTTGTTAAAACCTGCTTTTCCTCCAGTAGCTGCTCATATGCTGCAACTATGAATTTGTTTTGATATCTCTTGACAAAAGTTGATACGAAAACCAGAAATTCCTTTCGCACAAGAACGCTACCATCAGATCCCATCGGGAGTACTGCCATAGCAAGATACTCTTCGATTTGGGCTACTTGATCAGTAAGGTCAGGAATTCCTATGAAGCTGGTGAGAGCATGGAGCATTGCTGCTCTAACTTCTGGAACAGGATCGGCTGCAAGTTCGCAGAGCTTTTGTGGCGCAGAGGCACGAATACCCATCCATTTTGCCTCTGGGAAGTCATTCCACAACATACTGAGGCATAAACATGACCATTGTCGTAGTAAGGGGTTTTCAGTATCCAAAAAGTGAGTCAAACATGCCTCAATTAGTTCCGGGGACAAACAAACATGTTGTCCTTGGGGGTACTGCTTGCAGAAGATAGCAACAATAAATGCACACATGGCTCTGTGATCGCTGACATTCGCAACGGGTATGGGAGAATTGGGGTGGAGTATGGTGATAAAGTAGTGGATACCATTGTCTTTGAGGAGATCATTCTGTACTGTATGATCAACTGCCATTATCCTAGCCCAGATGAAGACCATAACAGGCTTAAGCTCCTGGGCAGCACTTTGGAGTAGCTTGACAACATAAGGGAATATACCTATGCTAAGAGCGAGGTGAACAGCCCAAGGGCCGAGATCAAGGAACCCACTCAAGAGAATCAACGCCCGTAACCGGTGAGCTTGACTGAGCAAAACCTGCAGGACAATAGGGAGTTGATCCGGCGGGTTTTTTTCTGTAGGCCCAGAAGAGAGGTACACCTCAAACGCCGTAAGTTGCTCGGCGAAGAATGGGGAATGCTGATATTCGTAGTGTCTAGTGCCTTCTTCTTGTTCAATGAGAGCTGGAAGCTGAGCCAGGACCATTTCAACAGCCAAATCCCAGCTTTGCCACAACGGGTGAGTATGGGTAATGGGCAGTTTCGGTGAAGAAATTGGATGGCATTCGTGAGTTCTCATGATACGTTCGCTGAGCAGGAAATTCCGGAACAAAGCAGCAACCATGAGGTCTTGTCGGAAGAGCTTCTTGAATAAGGGGCGAGGAAGGGTATTCCAAGCAATGGTATCTGTAATTGCCGTGAATATCCAATTAAGCTCGCCCAACGGACTTCTTCTATCCTGTAGGCGTCCCGGAACCCTGAATTCATCCACAGAAAGACTTGTTTGCAGTGGATTTTGAAGCACAAAATACCTCAGGGCTATCTCGATAGGGGTGGTAAGACAACAGGTGAATAGATCTGCGGGGAGGTCAGGGTTTGTTGGCAAGGTTTCGTTTTTCTCACAAGCAGCAAGGAGAATGCAATCGCCGTAATTTTGAAGGGATGCAATAGGATCTCTCTTGCGAGCTTCCGCATTTTCCTTTTCATGCTTTTCGAGAAAGGCATGGAAGTTCTGAACAATGTTACCCGCATGAGAAACATCGAATACAAACAAGCTGGGACCAGCAAGCCAAGTCTGCAGGTCGTAAAGGGAGACAGGGATATATTGAGTGTAGTTTTTGTTGAACACCCAGATTTCGCCAGAAGGTGTGGGCAGCGGAACTCCGTGACCGTTGTAATGAAAGAGAACCCTTTCATCCTTTGCATTCCGTCGGAGAGAAATACAGAATTTCTTCGTTTCCTCCACAGAGGGGTCCAAGTACTGCTTGTATCGTGTGCGCAGACTGAGTGTTTCGTACTGCTCTTGTAACTTCTTTCCAATCTGTTCCATAACCTTGTTCTGCGCTCCGGTCGTGGAAGTTGGATCTACCCAGCATTCGAGTTTCGCTGAGGGGTTTGTTTTGACTACATCTGGTGGATCTACTCCGATGTTGAGGCAGATAGCAAGTGCAGCGGAGACAGTCTTCAGCCTATCTCTCATGCGCCAATCCTGGCTTCTCCAGACATCGTCCGGTTGTTTCGGGATACCATTGGTATCGTGCCGTTTTTCAGTAAAGTACATGTAAAAGTTCTGCAGAGTAATCATTGTCAGCACAAGGAATTACAACAAAACAAAGACCCAAGACCGGGAGTCAACTTACGGAGTTCAAGATCTTCAAGTATTCACTGGAGGTGTACTCCTCCTGCCAGCCATGGCGGAGCTGAACATCCTCTTCCTCACCTCCTAAAGCCCTGACATCAGGACCAAGGTCATGCCAATGTTCACTTTTTGCCCGAATAAGAGCAGGCTTCCGTCTGTTGCCGTTGATATTAGGCCTCGAGCGCGGCCTCGACTCGTTCGCAGAGGAATGTGAGTCTTGTCCAGCGTCATCAATTGACCTCGAACTACTAGGGAACTGGACGGCGCCACTGGTGGCTGATCTATGGTGACCTCCGCTGCTAGACGAAGACGGTTGAATGCCCAGATTGGAAGCTTGCGGGTCGGCGGTAGCTTCGAAAGACACTCGGACCGTCTTGCTCTGGCCTGAGCCAGGAGTTCTCTCTACCTCCTGCGTCATACTGTAGTGCGGGTGAGAAGGCGCATTTCTGCTCATATCAAATTCGGCTGTTTGGTGGTGGGAAAGAGTATTGTATCTAGAGGCGCACCCGTTAGTATTGCGTCAGAGTATGAGCCTTCAAATGACAGCCGATGCCTTTTGTGTTTTTCAGACAGGCAAACAAAGGGTTTATGACACCAAAGCCATAGAGCTGTGCTACTGAGATGCCCAACCAGCTAATATGGGAGGGGGAACTTACTTGGAGTGAAGCGCCCAAGACCTGCCTGTTGACGTTGTAGCGTCTAGTGGAGAAGTGTGCAAATCGAAGCTCTCCAGAGCATGTCAGAGAGAAGAATCACAGCATCCACCGCTCCTAACTCATTTCAGGCCTTGGTATCGAAGCAGCCCGCTGCATGTCTCGCTCTCCTCGACGGCTTCTTGTCTTTTCTTTCTTGTTCAAATATCAAGAGATTCACTTGAAGGTCGACAAAGGCCGAAGCCGCTTTGGGAAAGTTCCTATGGATCATTAATAATCCGTACTTAGCACGTGAGTATGCTTAGTAAGGTGTCATACGCAGTCGTTGAGGCTGAAAGAAGCCGGCAAAGAAGATAAAACAGTTGATAGACGACAGGGAGGACCGCGAGGACGGCGTTGGCGGCAGATTCATATGTTAGGATGGAGGCAGATGGCGTCGGTGCAGCTAACCAAACATGCGCTCTTTGATATAGAGGTAGAGTCCTATTTGCTAGCTCGCCGTTGTAGCTTTTGGATAGCATTCCTCTGTAGTAACAACCAGTAAGGGACCTTACTTAGTTCAATTAATACATGAATAGTCCTCTCTATCGTACCAATTTGGTAGGATATCAAGTCTTCAACCCTTGAGCACTCCACTTCCTCGTATGTCAACAGGGGAACACCTCGAGCTTCGTTTTATTCCGTGCCAATCGCCTGGCTCGTAGCCTCGCAAAAACCACGCGGACAAGGGCCTTGAGCTTTGCGAAGGAACAGTCGGCCAGCATCGTTTTACCTTAAATATACGAAGACTCTTTCCCGTACGATGTCTTGCTGTGAAAATTCGCCATCACCGTCTTCCAACGAGACCAAACAGTCTACATCTCCAAGCCAGAAAGAAGGTTCTCAGCCTCAGGGAGTTCTAGCCAGCTTGTCTCCAGTATTCTTTGCCCTGCTTCACAGTTCTTGCTGCTGGCTTCCTGTGAGTTCTCTAAACGGTATATCTAGTTGTTCTACCAAGCTAACCGTTGCCTTCTACTCTGCAGATTCTCCTTGACTTCCTATCAATTGGGACTGCGTCGGTGAGCATCTTCGAGCGTTTACGGCCTGCCTTCCTGCTCTTCACTCTTCTCACGCTGGGGTGGAGCGTGTACCGTAACGGATTTGACAGTCGAAATCTTCGTCGAATAGCCGTGTCTGGCGTATTCTTGCTGTGGCCACATATATCTACCTTGCTTAAGAAACCCAAATATCACGCCGAGGGACACAAGAGCTGCCATTGAGGGAGAGACCTACACAAAAGACCAAAATACCTACTGATACCCTCGCAAACATGTCATTTTGCGTGGTACTGCCTACTAGGCTGCTCTGGACCGGTCAGCTTCCTAGGGGTACTTCATTATCCCACAAATTCCGCTATGCTATCCCTGCTTCACTCACGAAGATACGGTCTGCACACCATTGCGCAAATTCCCAAAAGTCTGACGAACCCATACTGTCCCTGGGATTCTGGAGTTCAAAGCCGACTTGGAAGCGGGCTGGTGTCAACACGTTCCGATGCCTGATCGGCTGCAGCTTAGGTGACTTTTCTGCCATGTGGTTCCTGCAGTCATGCTATCCTGGCATCGGAACCGGTCTCATCATGGGAATAGCAAGTACGTCATAACCCTGCTCGTTCTTTTTGTATGCACATGCCCAGCTAACATACCATGCAGTGGCCTCGGGACTGACATCGTCCATGCTCCTGGAGACTGTGCTACTGCGATTGGGCCGCGACCAGCTGTCATGGAAAGCTGCAGCCAAAACGGCAGCGGGCATGAGCCTTGTGTCGATGCTCGGGATGGAGACCGTGCAGAACCTGGTGGACTACCACTTGACCAGTGGCGTGGTTGCGTTTGACGACCCATCTTTCTGGCTGGCTGCAGCTGCATCTGCCGGCGCCGGGTTCCTCGCACCCCTCCCCTACAATTACACTCGACTGCGGAAGTACGGGAAGGCGTGTCATTGACCAGCCTTTTTCCTCACTGCCCTCGATGCGGCTGGAGTTGCTATATAGGAGCCCCGTTATTGCTCTGATAAGCTTTGCATCAGGCATCTCTTGTTTCTCCTGCTCTGCCCAGCGGGCTGTAACTCTGCCTGTAGCTCCAACCCCCGGTCCTCTACTTCTTGGACACCTCCCCCCGTGTACATAGCATCTATCATCTAGCGATCTAGTTACGTAGCGCTGCCTTCCCTCCCTCCCTAACCCTTATCCTACTCTCCCGTCCCTCCCGCCCGGCCGGCACCTTTATACCGGATCAACCTTTCTGCGCTTAATCAGATCGCGGCCCCTGACTAAGCGCCGCCGACTAACCCGATTCGTCGACCCCCTGACGAGCTTCCTCGCCGTCTTTTTCTGGCAGCGAAAAAAAGGCGAGCAGAGAAAACGACAGCGAGGCCGAACTTCACTTCTTCAATCTCCTTCACGCCCGCATCCTCGTCTTCCTGCCGCTGCGCCAGGTCCTCACGGTTACGGGCGTTGCGAAAGAGCCTCTCGCCCGCCGCCGCCGCCCTCTCCCTGCCCGCGGGCTCCCTCGCTCCCTCGCCCTGTCGTCAGCGTCAGCTCCCAATGCTTATTTCGTCTAGTACTACGATTCTGCAGCCGATCGCGCGCGCTCGATGAATGTTTGGGTCAGGAACACCCACAAGACCGACCGCTTAGCCACTCCTTCACTCGCACACTGCCGGCATCGACGTCTATACAACCTGTCCGATCGCTTCTCCGAATTCATTCTAGTTCCCTCTAGTTTCGTTGTAATTCGGCTTTGGTTGCCTTGCCGCTCGCCCTGGCTAGTGAACAGGCCTCAGGACGACATCCTCGATTTGATCCAAACGGCGATTTCCTGCCCGTCAGGGGCCCTTTAACGCATTTAACGACCGCCTTCGTTTCATTGTTGCCGTGGATGTCTATACCTTGCGTTCTCGATATTTGAACAAAAATTATCCTTCTTTTGTTTTTTTTTCTTTTCTTTTCTATCCCTGTTCGAAACCGGCTATCTGGGACGACGGACGACCCTTTGCCTGTTTCTTTCTTCTCTTTCTCTCCCTCCCTCCCTTCCTCTCTCCCTCTCTCCCCCTTCGAACCGTAGTCTCTCTGCTAGAGAGAGGCTTGACGCTCGTTTAGACTCGATCGTTGAAGATGTCATTTTTTTTCAAGTCGTCGAAAAAGAACCAGCACCAAAATCAAAGCCAGGCCCAGAGCCATGCTCTGAACCATAACCAGCCTGTTTCCTCTGGGGCTGCGACGAGGAACATCCATACATCTGAAGGGACGGGCTCGGTCCCAGCGTCCGGCCTGTCCAGTTCGCTAAATGGTATCCGAGAGATAGAGAAAGATGTTGAGCCAGTTCAGCAGTTTGGGCCAAGTACCGGCCCCATACCCGCTCCTGGTCAAGTAAAGTCTTCATCAGCCGGCCCGATTCAACCGCCCAATGTACGCAGAGATCGGGCGGATTCAGAGCCAAAGGTTCGTTTGCCAGCCTTGCTTAATTAATGACTTCATTTTTTTTTTTTTTTTTTTTTTTTTTTTTTTTTTTTTTTTTTTTTTTGTGCTTGATCGAGGGTCTAACGCTTATTTTTGTAGGCACTACGCAGCCAGCCTGTTAATGGTATACAGGCGCCCTCTGCTCCTAATCATGCTCTCTACCCTTGGTCGCAACGACGCATGAACTTCCCTTCGCCGCAACTCACGCCTTTCCCTCGATATGGAGCCGCTATCAACGCCATTGCCTCTGCTGAGGGCGATATATACTTGATGGGTGGTCTGGTTGACGGTTCAACTGTTAAGGGTGATCTATGGATGATAGAAAACAGTGGGAACAATTCCACCTGCTTTCCCATCTCACCTGTCACCGAAGGGCCAGGCCCCCGAGTTGGACATGCTAGTTTACTGGTTGGAAATGCTTTGATTGTTTACGGAGGTGATACGAAGATCCATGATAATGATACCCTTGATGATACCTTGTATTTCCTCAACACTTGTGAGTATAATCAGGCTGCTCCATCATTCTGTGGACCGTAAGTTTTGGAATGCTAATTGATGCTTTTACAGCTTCTCGACAATGGTCTTGCGCCGCCTCCCCTGGCCCTCGTCCGCCTGGAAGATATGGACATTCATTGAATCTGCTTGGGTCAAAGATCTATGTCTTTGGCGGTCAGGTTGAGGGTTTCTTCTTTAACGATTTACTTGCTTTCGATCTCAATGCCATGAACAATCCCGGGAATAAGTGGGAGTTCCTTCTTAGAAACAGCCATGACGATGGTCCTCCTGTTGGACAGGTTCCTCCTGCGCGAACTAACCACACAATGGTTACTTTCAATGACAAACTTTATCTGTATGCCATCCTCTTTTGTTCTGCATATTCAAATATCCGCCATGCTAACGAGAACAATAGATTCGGAGGTACTAATGGAGTCCAATGGTTCAACGATGTCTGGGCCTATGATCCCAGAGGAAACTCCTGGACGCAAATTGACTATGTTGGGTTCACTCCAACCCCGAGAGAAGGCCATGCCGCTACCCTAGTCGGTGACGTGATGTACGTTTTTGGCGGACGAACAGAGGAAGGTGTTGATCTTGGAGACTTAATTGCATTTCGCATCTCGATCCGACGATGGTATTCTTTCCACAACATGGGCCCTGCACCCTCCCCTCGATCAGGCCACAGCATGACCACCCTTGGAAAAAACATTATAGTTCTTGCTGGAGAGCCAAGTTCCGCTCCTCGGGACCCGATGGAACTTGGTCTCGTCTATGTTTTGGATACTACTAAAATTCGATACCCTAATGACCAACCTACCTCCCCTACTGGAGAGCGGCCACCGCCTCGAAGAGTTGCACAGAATGAAAGGGCTGGCGGTCAATCCGGGCGTACATCTCGTGAGGCTCAACATGTTATTCCTGATGCTCAGCGTCGGGGACCGCCTGGCCCAGCTAGGGACCCCAATGGAAGCCCAGCCGGTGGCTCCAGGTTACCAAGAGCCTCGATTGCTCAGACGCCTGCCGGACCACCTCCATCAGGCCAAGCGCCACATCCAAGAGTTAATGCCATTTCCCCCCAGGCTAAAAAACAGCAACAGCAACATCCCCACCAGCAGCAATCACAACTGCAAACCCAGCAACATCCACATCAGCAAGCGCAGCAGCAAACGCAGCAACATCAACAACAACCGTCATCCGGAAAGCCTGATAGAAGTATTTCTTCTCCCTCAGATCACTCTCGGCCATCTGAGAAAGATCGACAGCACAGCCGAGATACATCTGTTCATGGTAGTAATAGAGGAACACGGGAATCGAGCCCAATGACTGCTGCTACTCGCCAACAGCACTCATCATCACGGCTTTCTGCACGCGCAATGGAGGCCGGAGAAGCGGCTCCCATGGTAACTCCTGCAAGACAACGATCTCTTAGACAACAAAGACAGCAAAACTCGATAGACAGCGTTGACGATTCAATACTCGCATCCGAAAACAGGGCATACAGGAATTCCAGGAGTCTCGCCGACGAACCTCGTTCACCACGTCTTACTGCCCACCAGGAAGCTTTGATAAAGGAGTTGGAGACCATGAAAACGAAGAATGCTTGGTACGTATCTGAGCTTGCGTTAGCTCGCAAGGCAGGATACACTCCATCATCCACTCCTGGCACTTTTGAAGAACCATCAGTAGACTCCTTCAACGAAGGAGATCGCCCCCTAGTGGAGATGTTGCTTGCCATGAAGACCGAACTTGCCAAGATGCAAGCCAACGTTGATCGTCAAGCTAGCATTGCTTCTAAACGGGTTGCAGAAGTCGAACACCAGCGAGATATAGCTTTGAATGAAGCAGCATATGCTCGTGCTAGGCTTGCTGCTCATGGTGGAGGCGGAGGCAGCCAGGGTGGCACTCCTATGTCAGAGATGAGCAATCGTGATCTTGACGAAAGCAATTCCCAGCGCACCACTGAAATCACTCGGCGTCTAGCTCTTTCTCTAACGGTGCAGAATGAGTTGAAGGCGAAGGTTGAATCATTGTCTTTAGAACTTCAGGAGGAGAAACGAGCGAAGGAGCTGGCCGAGGAACTCCATGAGATGACGAACAAGAGGCTTACTGAGTTAGAGCTCCAGAATAATCCTCTCGAGCTGGAGAGTATGCGAGTAGAACTACATCAGATCCAGTCTTCGTACCGGGAGGAGGCCGCTGCACGCTCGGAAGCTGAAGCTGCATTGAAAATGCTTCAAGTTGACTATGCTGAACTTGTTGAAAAACATGAAGATATTTCCAGCCGTATGGAAAATCACGGATTGAATGTTGTATATCTTCGAGACGCGGTGCAGGCATCTGTTGCCAAAGCAGAACTTATGGAGCGAAATCTCGAAGAAGAACGCCAGCATCGTGACACGGTGGAGAGGAAATTGCTCCAGTTGAGAGCAGAATATGAAGAACGCACCAACGAACTGGAAAACACTGCTAGACGACTTAAGGAAGTTGAAGAACTTGCTGATACCCATGCTAAGGAGGCTGAGAGCCACAAGATTGCTCTTCTTTCTGGATTCGACCGTGTAGCCAGTAGAGGCTCTGACAAGGGCAGCTCACTGGCAGATCAACGGATTGCTGTACTTCAGTCCCAGGTTGAGCGCGCCAATGAGCTAGTGAAGACAAGCCAGCTGGCTGCGGACTCTGCTGCTGAGAAGTTACGTCGTGCTGAAGAGCGGATTGCTGGTCTAGAAGCCTACCAGGAACAGAGCAGCAGGGAAGGACTACAGCTTCGAAGACAGCTCCAGGCCGCACTGAAGGAGAACCAGACGCTCAGCATTGAGAACCGCGATGTGAAGGCTCAGCTTGAGAATCAGCAGCGTGACACTAATGCGCTAGCCATCCAGCACGGAGCTCTCAAAGACCTGCTTGGTGAGCGTGGCGTGAACATGTCTGATAGCAGACGGTCCCCTCTACTGGATTCACCAGGCTCACGCTATGGAACACCTGAACAAAACCGGCTACGCGAGCTCGAACAGCAGTTACAATCCAGCTTGAAGGCCCACGAGGAGACCAAGTCTAGCTTCGAGTACCGAGAGCAAGAAGTGGGCCGTGCTTATAATGAGAAGCTCGAGCAGCTTGAGAATGACTACCAATCCGCCGTCCACTACGTAAAGGGAACCGAAAAGATGCTGAAACGCATGAAAGAAGAGCTGGCGAAATATAAGTCTCAGACGGCCAAACTGCAGGCTGAGCTAGCCGAAGTGTCCAACAACCCGGAAGCTGGGGCTTCACGGGAGGCACCAGCACCTGCTGAGTGGGAAGCTGAGCGCGATACCCTGCACCAGTCCATCTCTGACCTTCAATCATCCACAGCAGCATCCATATCGTCCCTCGAGAACAAACTATTGGCCGTCCAAGCTGAACTCGCTTCCGTACAGAAGAAGTATGACGAATCTCGCAACGAGCAAGAAGCCCTACAGGCCGAACTCTCAAGCACCACGGAGAAGGGCATGCGCGATCTCGAGCAGCTCAAGAAGGAGAACCTCCTCCTTGAATCTCGCGCAATGGACGCCGAGAAGAAAGTCTCAATGCTTCTGGACCAGGTTGAATCCTCCGTGACCAACTACCGCCGTCAATCCCAACAGGTAGCCAACAGCGTGAACTCAAACGGGGCCAACTTGAGCCGTAATGCCAGCAACGCTTCCAGCGCTGCAAACGCCAACCACGCCAACCGGTCGCGAGCGGGCAGCAACGTCTCGCAGGACGATACGCTCTTGAACCACCGCGGCTCGCTGGCGTTGGACTCTCTGGCGAACGAGCTTGATGCGCTTCGCAGCCACTGGGAGACGGCAAACCGCAGCTACAGAATCAGCACGCAGTTCGACTTTGATCAGACGCCTACGAAAGAGACATATGGCGAGGGACTGAGCGACAGTCTCGCCAACTGGCGCCGTCGTCTGGACGAGGAGGAAGCTCGCGCCGATGAACCAAGCTCCAGCCAACAACAGCAGTCTTCTTCAGCCATCCCGACGTCCCAAGCCGCGCAACCCATCGCCGCTGGTAGCATACTATGAGCCAAAATAATGACATGACCTTTGATCTTCCTCGGGTCTATCCATACATATTATTTTTGTGTATTAATATAGCCACTAGCCTTTGATCCGGCATCCATCTTAGCGGTTATCTTCACTCACATATCCCCCTACTTCCTCCTCGCCTTTTCTCACTTTCCTCTTTCTTGTTCCTTCTTTCCATGCCCTTCTTTCTATCCTTTTTTCTCCCAATCTATGTCCATGTACTCCCGATCTCATCTTTATTATTCTTGTTATCCCCGCTTCATCTCTTTGCCTTATCTCCTTTCTTCTCTTCACTATTCCCTCGTCTGCCTTCTTGCCCTCCTTACTTTTCTCCCCTTCTTCTCACTCCATTCGCAGGCTCGGCTGGACTCAACGAGGCTCACTGTATCAAATCAACGTCTTTATCTTCGTTCCTGCTTTTACAGTTTATTTGATTGTCTGTTTCTGCTTTTCCTTCTTTTTTTCTTCTAACACTTCTTGTTCCTATCGTTGTCGTCTTTCACATAATGCTGTTTACGCCCCCGTCTATCCCGCTTGACTCTATTATCATGCCACTTGTTTGTCCTCGTCTTCTAATTCCCCTTCGGTGGACTGGGTTTTTTTTCGTTTCTTTTTCTTTCTTTCTTTCTTTCTTTTTTCTTTTTACTTTATTTCCTTGTTTATGATATGAAATGTCCTTTGCCATAAAATAATCTTTCTCTCTCCCTGGATAATTAGGCGGGCAGGATCGATGTAAAGCGGCAAAGGTATCAAATGGCAGCTCCCTTTGTTTATCTCAGTTTCGCTTCTTTTCTAATCCCTTTCTACCATCATCTACGTCTACATTATATCTATTTGATGCTGTTTAATCTTATTATTACTTACACTTGAAAAAACAAAGGAAAAAAGTAACTTGTTGATATGCCTTGGTCGTGGTCTGTCCTTATGATACGGTGGTCGCTTGTCATGTCTGGTTGGCCGACGCCCTGTTTCGGCATAATAATTAATTTATCGGAAGATCATGTTGAAGAGAATGCCATCATCACATAGACCAGCAGTTGTAGCTAGATATGATGACCTAACAGCGAGATTCAATAACTAGTCGATCAGACAGGGCAAGGATGTATTTTCTCGAGGGCTGTGCTAGCTACGCCAGTTTTCTCCCCTTGTACTCCGTCCCCTCAACCAAATATAAGTAGGTTTCCCCGGTCAGCTCTGCTCCGTACCACCATTCAGAGCAAACTAACTGCAGACGTATGTAGCTATCATGCATATAACATATTCAAGACGAACCAGTTGAAACACCTGGCATGTCGGCCGATGGTCCGATCCGCTCGGAGAAGGCCAAGTGAGTGAGTTAGTAGTTGGGCGGCGAATGCAGGGGGCGGTGAAAGCGAACGACTCCGGCCTGACAGTGGCACGTTATCTCATGTATAGTTATGTATACTTAAGGGATAACTGCGGGCAGCCCTGACAGGGTCAGAAGTCAAACCTAGTGAAGATGAAAGGGAAAAGTGACTTGTCTTTTGCTTTGTCCTGGTTGTATCTATGGGTGGTTCTCCTCCCCCCAAGCTGAATGGCGAGGGCTGGTCTAGAAGGTTGAATCGACGCTAGGCGCGGAGTAAAGTATCGAAGTATCAAAGTAACCTGCAAGCGGCAAAAGGAAGAGACGGAGCGAAGAAGAAACGACCCCTGTTGGGCTCCCTCGTCTCCGCAGCTTATCACTGGCGCAGAAGCCGTCGGGTGCAGCCGTGGAGAAGGCGAGGGAAAAGGGGGTAGAGTAGACTTGCTGCTGGCGAGCGATGAGACAAGACATGGGCGATCAGGCTGGAGGGAACTAAGGTCAGTTAGCTAGTGAGGAACAGCTGACTCGCCACAGAGTGACCGCCAGAGGGACACCACGGTGAATACAGCCGCCAAAGGGGGGAGTAGCAGTGACATTGGCATTGATAGCTGGTTGATATAATAATAGAAAGTGACGGTAGCGATAGAGAAGAAGCAAAGAAGAAGCGGAAGTTCTGCTTGCTGGTGACTTCGCCCAGCCACGTGACCCAAGGGCGTCTTTTCTGCCTTTTTTCTGCTTCACCGACTTCCGCCGACTTTCTTCTTCTTCTGCTCGACATCAACAACCAACAACGACGACCTCTCGCTGCGTGCTGGCTCAAGGGACGCCCCTTGACCTCCATCAGACCCAGGACAGCTCCAGGTCCTCCTCCTCCCTCCCGCAGGGGCAGACAGGTATGTTGGATTTCTCTTGCTTCTTGGCGGTCACGCTGGTGCTGCTGCTGCTGCCCTTCAGTTAGCCGCCGCCCCCCAAAAAAAAGGATAAAAAAAAGCCAGCCTCACCACTTCAACCTCACCTTTCAACCACCCAACTCCCGCCACTTCATCACACATTAAACACCCATCCACCCTCACCTTTCAGGCCTCGACGGGGCCTCTCCCTCCTTCTGCCTTGCTCTTCTTCCTCTTGTTCTCCTCTCGCGTCTGTTCTGCTTGTTTATATCGAAGAGAGAGCCTGGGAGAGCAAAAACCTTCCACCTTGCTAACCTGCCTCTTTTACTGCTACCAGCTACCACATCTCGGCCCGTTGCATAACCTAAACCGTTTTTTTTACACTACCTGCCTTGCCTGCAGGGAAGACAGACTGAATACAAATACAAAACCGACTATTAAAAACGCCTCATCCGTCGAGCAGTGTTTCACACACGCACACATACATTCAGAACCCTTCTCTCTCCATCAAAAGCAGTCTTCTGATTACTGCTTCTAGTGTCCCTCACGATGACGACCATGGTTAGTCTATATAGGTTCTTGGAGAGGAAATATGGCTCGATCTAACGATAGATAGGATCTCCGTGTTGGAAACAAGTATCGTATTGGTCGAAAGATCGGAAGTGGCAGTTTCGGTGATATCTACCTTGGTGCGTCCAGTCTTTCCTACAACACACGTACACACTGATATGTCTAACGATATGTGCAGGAACAAATATCATCTCTGGCGAGGAGATCGCCATCAAGCTTGAGTCTGTCAAGGCCAAGCACCCACAACTCGAATATGAAGCCCGCGTCTACAAGTCTCTTGCCGGTGGAGTTGGCATTCCATTTGTTCGCTGGTTCGGCACTGAATGTGACTACAATGCCATGGTCATCGACCTCCTTGGTCCTAGCTTGGAAGATCTATTTAACTTCTGCAACCGCAAGTTCTCTCTAAAGACCGTTCTCTTGCTCGCTGACCAGCTCATCTCGCGTATCGAGTACATCCACGCAAAGTCCTTCATCCACCGTGATATCAAACCAGACAACTTCCTTATGGGCATTGGAAAGCGTGGTAACCAAGT
Organism: Trichophyton rubrum CBS 118892; assembly: GCF_000151425.1. NCBI lineage: Eukaryota > Fungi > Ascomycota > Eurotiomycetes > Onygenales > Arthrodermataceae > Trichophyton > Trichophyton rubrum. The sequence goes on from NW_003456428.1 coordinate 2,699,818, forward strand.
CAACGTCATCGATTTTGGTCTGGCCAAGAAGTACCGTGATCCAAAGACTCACTTCCACATCCCTTACCGTGAGAACAAGAACTTGACTGGTACTGCCCGTTATGCCAGTATCAACACCCACTTGGGTGTCGAACAATCCCGCCGTGACGACATGGAATCCCTCGGATACGTCATGCTCTACTTCTGCCGTGGATCTTTGCCATGGCAGGGACTCAAGGCCGCTACCAAGAAGCAAAAGTACGACCGTATCATGGAAAAGAAGATGACCACTCCAACCGAGGTTCTCTGCCGTGGATTCCCCAACGAGTTTGCCGTCTACCTGAACTACACCCGTTCTCTTCGTTTTGACGACAAGCCAGACTACTCCTACCTCCGCAAGATCTTCCGAGATCTCTTTGTCCGCGAGTCGTTCCAATACGACTACGTATTTGACTGGACCGTCTACAAGTACCAGAAGAACGCCCAGGCTATTGCTCAGGCCACTGGAAACGCTGGTAACGGCCAGGAAGAGGATGAACGCCCCCGCCGCATTGCCAACGCTAACGTTGCTTCTGGAAACCCGGCAATCCAAAACAAGCCCACCGTTATGGCCCCTCGCCGCAAGGTGATGGACCGTGGAGCTTACGAAAACCCAGATGCGAACCGTGCAATTGGCGGAAGCGATAGGATGTGAGTATCTGCAACCGTTGGTTCCGAGTAAGGAACACACCCTCCCCTTTCTGCCAGTGAGCTCGTGCTTTGAAGTGGTCCGTTTGACGAAGACGCTTGGGCTGGCCTGCACGGAGAGGGACAATCCCTTTTCCTTCTTGTGTTTTCCATCGAAAATCTGACTAATGTTATAGTTTTCGGCGCTAGGCTTCGTTCCGCTTCTAAAGGTGGTGCTAACCTTATGGGTATCGGTGGTTATCATTCATCCCCTTACCACCGTTCATTGAAGCGGGATGATGGTAACAACGGCACTCAGTGGTAATCATACAATGAGCAACACAGTTTTTTCTTCTTTTAATGATTTGAGTGGGATATTCTTTCCGCAAGAGGGGGGCGTGTTGGGAAGAATAACTTTTTCCACACGTACTGCACCCCCCAATGTCCTCTCACGTCTATCATTTTCATATCCTGAACTTTGGGAAAAGATCATTCTTATCTACCCTATCGTTCAGATCTGTCTGTTCTACAACTCTCCTCCCTTGTCATGACTGTTTATGCTCCGATCACATCGATTTCCTCTCTTATCTTGTCTGCTTTCTGGCCTGCATCTCGAATCCACCATTTCAACTGACCGGCACCGACATCGACACCGGCACTTTTTTTACTATCCTTTCTTCTCTCGTGGATTCTTAATACCAAGATGGGACCTCGAGATGCAACCAAGCAGTCGACTATTTTTCGTGCTCAAGCAGAACTACGTCATCTTTATCATCAAGGGAGCAGAGCTTTTTCAGACAGAGATTTTTTTTGGCAGGATATCGTCTTTCAACAGTTTCATTGGGCATGGCTGTTGACGATCCTGTCTCTCCATAATGACCGAGGATTGAATGGATTGAATCATCAGATACGGAACCGGGTTTACTCTTTTTTTACACTTCAACAAAGAAAAAAATCAGCAACAACACATACCAGGGCAGCAGCTTCAGTTAATCAACATCAACCTCGTCAGGGCGCCGTATTGTGTTATTATCCGGCTTCTTTTCATCCTCGATTATCCAGGCATTTCTTATCTGTTTTCCTTTTTTTTTTTTTTTTTTCATCCCAGCATCCCCCCTTTTCCCCATGCTTACGTTTTTTCATCATCAAATTGACGTTTTCTTAGCTTGTTCATGTCATGCTTTCATTTCCTAATTTTCTTTTGTTATACTCTGGTCTATTCTAATCAAGGGGAGGCGAGGACAGGGGATGGGCAGTGGAGAAGACTGCACGTTGAGAGTTGAGAGGAGCATCGGGTAGGGGTATGGCCGAGGAGCAGCAAGAAGGGCACCGATATACACAACGTTCGACATCCATTATTTTTAACATTGGTCAAAATACTACATGCAGCCTCCGCCTTCTTCGGGGTTGGCTCTTATGTGTGTGTCTATCGGTACCCTTCGAACACAACTCCACCTTCCCCTCTCTCAACAACAAATTGGTACACGACGACGGAATATGGCTAGGGTCGCTTCCGGGGTGGTATTATTATTTTGTTTCTTGTTTCCCTACATCACTGGTTTTCAATGCATGCTTTTACTTTCTTGTTTCTTTCCGTTGTTTTGCACCCGACCAATCTCCCCTTAGCAGCACAGCATTATTCTTTTTGAGAGGCGAGAATTTTTTTTTAAGGTCATTTCACATTCAATTCGGAAAGGCAGCTTGAGCAGTGGTGGGCGATGGATCGGATTTGATTTGGCAAAGGAGAGCACGCGTGAGGATGAATTGCTTTGCACAACCGGGGACGAGGGGAGCAAAGAAGCTGAACTGACCTGCCCGATTGGAGACGATCCTTCTTTTTTTAACTCTGTTTCCATTTTGTCCCTTTCTTTCATGTCTGTCCTTTACCTACACTACTTTATTTCCATTAACTAATTAAGTCAAACTAAATCACCTAACTTGCCCATTTTAGCAAATCTAAACATCTTACGCTCGCTACCATATTCAACCCAAGTCGATCTAAGTATAGAGTCTTCCGTTGTAGCTCGTTCGCCAGCTAACCAACCAGTCAGTTAGTTACTTCAAAGCCGAGGCATCGCTAACAAGGTAGCTAGTTACGTTAGACAAAACGACCAAGACCAGCCAGAACAAGGCATGAAACAAACACCGTGACAAACCCAGCGGGAACCGGGAGTTCTCCATCTTTATCTTATTACTCTTCCATATTCACGGGTGATGCAGGCCAGTTACCTGATCACTAGCGGACCCTCGCTTCGAAAGCAGTAGTGTGCTCCGTCACCCGCTGTGGATGCACGGCCGGCTGGGTGCTCATCCTCCTGCTGCCCCATAACCATATCTCGACTTCGCCACTGCGAGAAGATTTCGATGATGAAGCCGATGATGAAGCCGGTGGGTGAATCGGACGGACGAGTTCATGCGAGTAAGTAAGGACCCGAGAGAATTTAGGTACGGCTATGCATGCACCTTGCTGTAAGCTATTTATGTACCCTTTATCCCTCCGCCCGGGAAGCGTTCCGTCAACCGCTATTATTTAGTTAGTTGCATTGCAACATCAATGTTAATAATGTTGATGTTTAAACACCATAGCTAGCTAGCTAGTTAGTTGATGCTGGCGGGTGTTTTACTTAACTACTTCCCGATGTACACGAGCGGAAGAATACGAAAGGGCCCCCCGAGTTAAATTGTTTGATGGACGAACTGCGCTACATTGGAGTACCACATTAGCCGAACCGAACCTTCAGAGAAATAATGGATAGAAGCAGGAAAAGAGGCCCAGAAGGCCACCGGTTATTTAAGCAGGCGACGGGTAGCAAGGTAGGTTAGTAGGGAAGAGCAGGCAACGAGGTAGCCCGGCTGCCTGGCTGGCCAGTTGGCGTTCGTAGAATGCCGTATCTCACTTGCCATTTAGTTTAGTTGGTTGCCCTTCTCGGCAGCCATTTGGATAGGCAACTATAGCTAAAACAGTTAGGGTAGTTAGCTTGTTCGCTGGGGTCATGGGCATGTATGATTTTTTTTTTTTTTTTTTTTTTTTTTTTTTTTTTTTTTTTTTTTTTTTTTTTTCTGGATATCCAATTTCCCGACAGGGTATGGCCTTGGACGGGTAGGAGGAGAGAGATGAAGCATCCCTGCCAGGAACTCAAGGGAGTATAAAATAACCTCTCAGGCCAGCAACTAGTTAGACTTGCAGTACCTTAGCTAGGTGACTGCTTCGTTAACACTACCGCATTATTTTGCCGCCTGGAGAAGAGGGAAAGTGACTAGAGGCTTGGTTTGGGGATTTGTTGCAGTTGGATTGAACAGACTCGTAATCAAGCGCTGGTCAAGGAAGAATCTATCAAGGAAGAGAGGAAATTGAGCAAGGAGAAAAGGGTGGCCAGGGCTGGAGGCGCTTCTGTCATAGCGGGTGGTCGTCGAAACGGGCGCCCTTGGCGGGACACAAGGGTGTCGTTATATGTGGCGGCTGCAGCAGATGTACATAACTAGCAGAAGTCACAGGAGGAGGTCTAGCTGAGCAAGTAGCAGGTAGCAGGTAGCAGGTTGGACGTATCCAGAGGCTTTTTAGGTTACTCCGTTGTATACTTGCACTCCATCAAGCATCTACACTAGGCACTTAAGGTAGATAGATGCCAAAGGGGGGTGGGCCATGGATCGTGGGATGCGACGGGATGGAGCCGTTAAATCCGCAGCCAGGGGTGAGGTGGTAAGTGAACCACCTGCTTCGTTCGCATGGTCTTTTGGATGTGGTGCAGCAGTTCTGCACGCAGTTTGACGCAAGGCCTGGCCCGGCCAGGCTTTTCTTCCCTGGGCTGAAGAAACAACAAGGTGAGAAGAAGGATGGTTGGTTGGTAGGAGACTAGTTAGGCAGGCAGATGGGGGTGGATGGCCTGGGTTTGATACGTTTGGGCTTGGTTTGAATGTTTCTTTTTTAAACTGGCCGCATCATTCGCTCGCTGGCTGTTCGTCCGATAGCCCTCGCTCTTATATTATTGTTCGAGTATTGCGTCTTTCGTCTTCTTTCCGGCTTTGCTTTTTCCTCAACTTGGCTCGCCGTTGACCAGGACGGGGCAATGGAGAAGGGGGGTCTGCGACGGGGCCGTTAGCTGGTGGCCGCTCGACGGCTTGGTGTCTGGTGGCCGCTGAGGGAGGGAGGACCGGGCTGATGAACCAGGGATGTGCCATGCCTCTTGGTTGTGAGCTGGCTTAGGGCAGCGAGCCAACTGGACAGGAAGAAGGGACAAGACCAGACAGGCCCATGGGAAGGTTGACTCTATCGGGGACTATCTCGCACTAGCTATGGATTGTCGTCACCATAAGCGGCAAAGGTGGCTTGCCCGGACACGAGATTTCAGATTCCATCTCCCTCTTCCTCCTGACGGTTCGTAACGAGGTGGAAGCTGGGAAGAAAAAGCAAGCCCTTGGTCGAGGAGTCTCCAGGTGACTGACTGACTGACTGACTGTTAGACAGACAAAGAAGAACGAGGCCAGAGTGATATAAGACGAAGAGGAGGCCGAAGGAAAAAGAAAGGAAAAGAGGGACCCGATATCAAAATCCAAACGATCATCCTCAGCATCATCCTTGACTTTCTGGCTCTCGTTCTCTCTCGTCTCTTCGCACATTATCCTTCTCTTCATCTCTCTTCTCTCTTGATCCCTGTTGTTAACTTCCTGTTCCCCACACCCTTTTTTTTTTTTTTTTTGAAGTCCACATTAGACCGAGAGCCTTGCATATCAGAACGCAAGTCTGTTATATATATTTATATATATTCAAACGCCCCGGGTGTTCGAAGCTGCTGCACCTTGCCTCTTTTCCCTTGCTGAGCTGCTGCTTGCTTTGTTGTCTTTGAAATAGTGTCTTTCTTTCTTTCGTCTCTCCGGCTGGAGTTGTAGCTCTCGTCGTCCATCATGGAATACCCGTACTTCTCGTCTGCTCCCCAGCAGGCGTATCCATATTACGGCCAGCAGCCGCCTCAAGACCCTTCACAGGACCAGTTTGGATCGTTGGTGCCAGGACCTGTATGCTTCCATTTTTTTTATTTTTTTCTTGTCCTTTTGTTCGCCGTCTGTGGTTTTTATATCGCAGCTTTCAAGGTTGTTCTTGTTCTGTGCAATGGGTAGTTACTGATATGCACAACTAGGATCAGCAACAGCAGCAATTCGGCCCTTCTTTCCAGCAATTCGAGCAATATCAGTTCAGCCATCCTCCTCTTCAGGGCCAGATTAACGGTATACCCTCGGCGCATTATCCGAGGCAGTCCGTTGAAGCAGTAACGAGCGGTCCATCGATACCCACCGCTCTGGGAAGAGAGATCAAGCAGGACTCCATCGATTCGAATGCCTTTCTACAGCCCATCCCCAATGAGAATGGGGAGGACGGCCAGCAAGATCGTGATCCCCGTAGCAGCAGTGAAGAAAAGGACAGCAATATGACTCCTGCCCAGAGTCGCCGGAAAGCCCAGAATCGAGCTGCGTATGTTCAGCCCGCCCACGATATAATATGTGTGAAACAGGTGAAGAGACGTTCGATATATACTCACATGATGACCAAATTATAGCCAGCGAGCCTTCCGTGAACGCAAAGAGAGACGAGTCCGCGACCTCGAGCAAGAATTGACAGAGTACAAGCAGAACTTCTCCAATCTGCTCGAAGACAACGAAGTACTCAAACGACAAATGGCGAAGGTAGCCACTGAAAACGAGATCCTCCGCGCAACTTCAAAAGTAGCCCACTGCCATTCTCCTGCCCATGAGCCCGAGCCCACGACTACGGGACCCATGATATATTCTCCCAAGGACTACAGCAGCACTGCCAGCACCGTCAGTGGAGGCAGCGGACTGTCCTCTGAACGTGAGAAGCACAGCAAACCAATCCACCCGATAAGAGTCTGTGAAATTACCGGCGAGAGACTGCTAGATGCGTCCGCTACCTGGGACTTGATAGTTAGCCACTTGTCGGATTCGGGCGCCAAACTGGACGTGCAGGACATATACGATCGGTTAAAAGGGCGTGCTCAGTGTGACGGCACAGGCCCAGTCATCGGAGAGTCACAGGTTATCAAAGCAATACAAGATAGTATTGCTGCTGGCAACGACGAGCTGATCTAGAGACCATTCTCTGATTCTGCTTCTTGTTCTTTTTTTCTTGTTTGATGGTGGGTTGGATTTAACGGGTGTTGCGGGACATGGGCATATCATAACAACATCGTCGTCGTCGTCTTCTTCTTCTTCTTCCTCTTCTTCTTAGATATCCCTTTTTATATCTTCTCCATTTGCTCTATTCTTCCACTTCCGGCTATTTTGACTCTTATGGTTGGCAAAATATGTTCTATCTCAGCCTATGCGCGTACTGATATCTACTTCGTTTGGCCCAAGGACGTCTCCTGGCCTGCTCTACTCCTCTGTCCGTTTTAATTGCCCCTTTGGCCATGCCAGTGCCCTCCCATCCGCCATGACATTCGGGCCTTCATCTTCTCTCCAGGGTTCTCCGCAGGACCCCTGGCTGAAGCCCAAATACCCTGTATCCTGGCTAGATGGCCGTAGTCACAGTCTGCCGCTCAGCCACAACATCGACAATGCGCAAGGACGTCCTCGGGATGCACTTACATACAACTGGGGACTATCAACGGTTGATTTCCAATAGTTGAAACATGGATGAGATGCGATGCTAGCTTTCCATGTGATCCGATCGAATGCACGCTATGACCTTGGAGACAAGGAACAGGTATGTAGTTGACAGTTATATCACGGTCAGGAATCATAATCGTCATTTGCCCCCGGAGCCATCACCCATGCTTGCACATTGGTGCAGGGAAGATTGGCCCTTTCAACCGTAAACTATCGATTTGAGAGACCGCACCCTTGCCCAGGCTCCATTTGAATCTTCTTTTACCTAACCAGAATCGTATATAATACACATACTCACAAAAGGCCAAGAGAGGGTAAGGGGAGGAGCATATTGCAAAAAAGCAGAAACATAGAGTCTCTTTCAATATCAATCCCAGTCGTCGTAATCATCCTCATCTTTCTCTGCCGGCTTCGGTGTACTAGATGCATTCTTCAACCGGCTATCATGTTCGTCCAACGCACCCAACTCAACAAGCACTTTTTCCACATCCTCGGCTCGAGTCCGTGTTCCGTTCAGTTCTCGTAGTGTGATGATCTGCTTCTTGATGTCCCCGTCCTTGTAGACGAGTATGGTAGGTGTGTTTCTTTCGGGGTACCCCTCAATGCACAGGTCAGCGCGCATCTCGCAGAATTTAATATCCCCGTACTTGGCGGCTAGTTGCCTCCATATATCGGTGAGTATCTGGGATTCTATATTGTTTCCCAGCGAGGAGGTAAGGTGCACTAGCACAAAGTATTTTGAAGATGCTTCGGTCACATCTTTGGCGTAGTCGGGTTTTTGAAGCGGGTAGACTTGGTTGTGGATGCTCGTCTGTTGTATTCGAGACAATTCCTGAAACCGCTTTTTCCTGCCAGCACATTCAGTAGGTGGACTATTTTTCCTATCTTTATAGGTATAATTTCTTTCCGTAGTTACCGGTATTGCTCTAGGAATTCCTCATCTTCTTCATCCTCCAGGGCATCGAGTTCGTCCAAAGTCTTGTTCTCTAACCGGTTCTCGTGCTCAAGCTGACGGGCCTTCTCGATTGCTTCTTCTATAATTGGAGTAGGAGATGGAGGCTTTTCTGGTATAATTCCATGTTTCCGAAGAATGTCGTTCCTGGCCTGATGTTAGTATTTCTGGATGGCGGATGCGGGACAGTCCCTGATCTAGAAAAAGCATAAGACTCTACCATTCTGTGTCAGCATTTGGGTCATCGATGGGTACATTCACGGGCATATCCATTTTGAAATCGTGTCAGATAAAAAAGACCAGATATATATATAGACACAAAATGCTCTTCTGGGAGGTGTTCTCTTCGCGATCCTTTTGATGCCTGAATTTGCGGCTTATCGCGAGCCACGCTAAGTGACATCAGAACGCTAGTGCCTGCTACCGCATGTGGAGTGTTTGTCTTGTTTGTCTCAGTTAACCTCCCCCCAATATCAAGCCTCCTTTCTCTCCCTGGCATATAAATATATAAATTTAAATAAAACTAGACATAGACATAATGGTTCTTACAGACGAAGAAGAGGATTTCACACTAATTTCATGTTTATCAGTAGCCGTAGGTGTGTATTGACATGTTCAACTCCCTATGGAAGCCAATCCTCCCCTCAATGTTATTCATCTTCGCTAAGAATTTGATAGAGCCTGTCCCAGGGTAATTGAGCTTTTACGGCCGCCAAATTCCGCAAGCTTCTCTACAATTCATTCGTATCAGTTTAGCAGAAAATCTATAAACAGGCGATTTTTGCCTCCTTTCGCCAGATCCATATCACGTGACTGGATGAATATCACGGGGCACCAATATAATGGTTGACATTGAGGGACATACTTCCTATATGACATAAGCAAAGCTGCTCCTGCCAAGGATCTAAGCGGTAACTATGAAGTTGAATCTAATGAGGTCACGCAAAAGATGAGTCAGCAAGCTCACATCAACGCCGCGAATCAACCAGGAAAGGGAAATTGTTAGTGCTGTGGACACCTGGTCTCGAGTATATCGTCTGTCCACGAAGACGCCCGTCGACCGCTCGCTCGACTTCCTCACACTCTTCGATCCCTATACCGTCGCCATGAGCTATATGAAGAAGGACGAGGACGCAGATCAAATGATGATGAAGTTGGACAGGACATCCGTTTTCCAGGATGGTGCGTCCGCCCTACCTTTGGCCCATGTTACCCTTTTTGGGGGGCGGATATAAAAGACGTCCCCCCAGTCTCCCTGTTGTATTGGCAGCGATTCAGCTAATCTCTCTTTTTTTTAAACAGCCCGATTATTCAATTCGTCCCCTATATCACCGCGAAGATGCCGGACTCTATTAACGAAGCTCGCTGTTCTCATGTTCACCGGCGAAAGATTCCCCACGGATGAAGCTACGACACTCTTCTTTGGAATCTCGAAGCTCTTCCAGAACAAAGACCCATCTCTACGACAGATGGTGTATTTGATGTTGAAGGAGCTCTCCAATACCGCACAGGACGTCATCATGTCAACTTCTATAATTATGAAAGACACTTCTGTGGGCAGTGATGTCCTATACCGAGCGAACGCTATCAGGGCCCTGTGTCGTATAATAGATGTACGCTCTCTATTCATATGCAGAAGAAAACGACCTTTGCTTATATTTGGTGTGATATACTTACCTCTTTTCCTTTATTTTAGGCCACCACTGTCCAAGGTATCGAGCGACTCATTAAGACGGCCATCGTGGATAAGACGCCCTCGGTTTCCTCCGCCGCTTTGGTTTCCGCATACCATCTTCTTCCAATTGCAAAAGATATCGTCCGGAGATGGCAGAGCGAAACCCAGGAAGCTGCTTCCTCCGGAAAGCAGTCTGGAGGCCTTCTCAGCTTTACATCGTCAACACAGCGCCATACAATGTCCCAGACCAGCTATATGACACAATACCATGCCATTGGTCTCCTCTGTCAGATGAGAGCTCACGACAGAATGGCAATGGTCAAGATGGTACAGCAGTACGGTTCCGGTGTCGTTAAGAGTCCCCCCGCAATCGTTCTCCTGGTGAGACTCGCCGCGAAATTAGCCGACGAGGATCAAAGTCTACGCAAACCCATGATGCAGATGCTGGAAAGCTGGCTTCGAGGAAAACATGAAATGGTTATTTTCGAAGCGGCCAAGGCAATTAGTGAGATGAAGGACGTAACCGATGCAGAGGCTGCCCAGGCTGTCAATGTCTTGCAACTTTATTTGTCCTCTCCCCGAACCACCAGCAAATTCGCTGCCATCCGTCTATTGCATACTTTCGCATCCTTTAAGCCACATGTCGTCAACGCCTGCAACCAAGATATCGAATCCTTGATCTCCAATTCCAACAGATCTATTGCCACATTCGCCATCACTACCCTTCTTAAGACCGGAAATGAAGCTAGTGTTGACCGCCTTATGAGCCAGATCTCTGGTTTCATGTCCGATATCACGGATGAATTCAAGATCACTATTGTGGAGGCAATCCGGACATTGTGTCTCAAATTCCCAAGCAAGCAAGCTGGAATGCTCTCTTTCATCAGTGGTATCCTTAGGGATGAGGGTGGCTATGAATTCAAGAAGAGCGTTGTTGAGAGCATGTTTGATCTTATCAAGTTCGTCCCAGGAAGTAAAGAAGAAGGTAAGACGTTTTCTATATGTTTCTCTTGTATGCCCATCTCGCTAACAGTTTATACAGCACTTTCCCATCTCTGCGAATTCATTGAAGACTGTGAGTTCACGAAATTGGCGGTTAGGATATTACATCTCCTCGGTGTCGAAGGCCCAAAGACACCCAACCCCACCAAATATATCCGGTATATCTATAACCGGGTTGTCCTTGAAAATTCAACTGTCCGGGCCGCCGCAGTTACTGCTCTAGCTAAGTTCGGCGTTGGTCAGAAAGACCCTGAACTACGACGAAGTGTTATCGTGCTCCTTAAGAGATGTTTGGATGATACCGATGATGAAGTTCGTGATCGTGCTGCCCTTAACCTCAGACTCATCGATGATAGTGAAATTGCTGAGCGATTTATTGCCAATGGTACGATGCCCAGTGCTATTCGAGAGGTTCAATACTGACTTACGCCCATAGATACCATGTACTCTTTATCTACATTTGAACACCAGCTTGTCATGTATGTCACTGCAACTGACAAAGAGACCTTCGCAACCGCATTTGATTTGTCAAAGATCCCGGTCGTATCCCAAGAACAAGCCCTAGCCGAAGAGAGAACCAAAAAACTTACTTCGGCTACACCAACTCTCAAAGCGCCAACTGCTGGCCCTTCGAAAGCAAAGCAAAATGGGGCCGCAGATGGAGCAGCTGCAGCTCAAGCAACGACTCAGAAATTTGCCGAGGAGCTTGCACAAATCCCAGAACTCAAGGAATATGGAACTCTTCTCAAATCCTCATCACCTGTCGAGCTTACCGAGCGGGAGACCGAATACGTTGTCACAGCCATCAAACATATCTTCAAAGACCATATTGTTGTACAGTATGACATTAAAAATACCCTTCCTGATACTGTACTTGAAGACGTGTCCGTTGTTGCAACTCCTTCAGAAGGAGATGAGTCACTTGAGGAGGACTTTATTGTCCCTGCTCCAAAATTGGTACCAAACGAGCCAGGCCTAGTATATGTTGCGTTCAAGAAGGCCGGCGGTGAACATGACTACCCCATCACATCATTCACAAACGTCTTGAAGTTCACTAGCAAGGAAATTGACCCCACTACTGGCGAGCCTGAAGAAACCGGCTATGAAGATGAATATCAAGTGGAGGATCTTGAGCTTACGGGCAGTGACTATGTTGTTCCAGCCTTTTCGGGCAACTTTGATCATCTATGGGAGCAGACTGGTGCCAATGGCGAGGAAGCTAGCGAAACCCTACAGCTATCCAACATGAAGGGTATATCAGGTAAGATTAAGTTGTTTTTTTATTCCATAACTATCGTACACTCTATTTGATTACTAATTTATGTTCAATCATAGATGCCACCGAGCAACTCATTGCTACACTATCCTTGCAGCCCTTGGAAGGCACGGATGTCGTTCTTAATAACTCCACACATTCACTCAAGTTATATGGAGAGACTGTATCTGGAGGCAAAGTCACCGGCCTGGTACGGTTGGCGTACTCCGCAAAGTCTGGCGTCACCACCAAGATAACGATCCGAGCGGAGGAGGAGGGTGTTGCTGCCGCAATCATAACTTCAGTTGCATAAAGCCAGCGGCCCTCCTCTTTTATATCCTTGTCTCATTCACGTTGGTGTTTAGATGGGTAATGACCTGTTTGGAATTTCCTTTCTCTCTTCCTGTTATCAAAAAGATGACCTAAGCGGTTTTCGATTCTTGTCGTTTATAATATGATCCATTACTCCATCAATAACGTTCTCCTTGTCTTTGAGTTCCAACAAATATATCTCTTCCTAGCCTTTTCTATTCGTTTCTCATTTCTTGTTGGGGTGGGATGTGTCGTTGGCTGCGTGTAGATGTTGCATTTTGATCGAAACTTAACGATTAAATCCTTCACCTCAAAGCTCAATTCCAGAGGGGATATCTCCGCAATTCTGCAATAAAGACGGCTAAAAATAGTAGACACCGGTCTGGATTCTACCATTTTCAAGCTTCTCTTTATCGTAATGTCCTGAGTTCCTGGCGTTCTCCATCAGAACCTTGTCCATCTCGAGTTCAAACCACTCAGACACATAGTCGATGCAAGATGCAGCGATGCCTAATAAGCGAACCCGTGGAAACGCAACTGCGCAAACCGTCTTAAGATCCCTTACCAACTCAACACGCAGCTTGTGTTCGAGTGGTAGAGGACTTATTTCCAGTATTTCCAGAGGAGCCAGCTCGGGAGACATGGTAATAATCCTCCTATAGAAACCGGGATCGCACCCGCAGCCTTGCAGGCTTAAAAACTTGAGCTTTTCCATCTGGAAACAAAGAGGAGCGATGATAGATACTTCGTCGGTTGGGCGACTGCTCAATATCCTAACGCGCTGAAGTCTTTGGCGGGCGCTGTCGGTGGATAGTGTTTGGAGGATAGTGTTGAATGGGTAATGGTTGGATTCTATGATGGTCACAGCGGTAACTGTTTCCGGCCATATGAAGTTTCCCAGGATAATGGAGTCATGTACCCTCCATAGCTGTAGCCGTTTCAATTTAGGCGGCCATTGATATAGGGGAGGAGACCTTTCACTATGAGGGTCATTTACTTTCGGCAATCCCTTGTGGGACATCTCTGGTGGGAACCGTAAGGTCTCCAGACGCTTTAAATTGCGTACAGCATGTGGTATACTCAGAAAGGGGATTATCGTCATTAAAACAGATAGATCAACTATCCTCAGGTTTAAGCATTTGCTCATGGGAGTTAAACTTATAGTCCTACTTCGATGATAAGTAGACGCACTTTGAAGATGTCCTATATTGAATGAGGAAATGTAGGAAAGATTATCATCTCTTTACACCAAGAGCATGGGGTCTTAAACGATTCATCCAAAACTAAGGATGAATGGCTGCGTTTACCGAGAGGTATAAAAATAAAGGATTACTCACGAAAAGGTAGACGCAGGCGCAACGAAGACCTCGAGCTCTTCTTTACAGGCTCGTAGCAGCCTTGCAGTGACACTCTTGCTACCGCTATGTGCAAGACCTCCTAAATCAAGATGCTTAACAAAGTTGCCCAGGGGTTCTTGTATGTTATGCCTGGCTTTGCCACGGACATCTAGTGTTCCAGCAAAGGAGTCGTAGTTTCTCGCAGAGATGACTGGTTTTGAGTAGAGAAACGGAATGGCGGCGGAATACCATTGCTGACAGACCAAGCAGCATGAAAACAGCGTCGACTGCCAGTTTTCATTCACCGTATCCTCGTCCGAGGCGAAGGAGAGGATGCTGATGACGATTTCAGTTGGGAGGAACGCCCCCTTGGTCTGGGGAGCCTTAGCCATCATAGCAAATATGGCTTCATGGGGCGTTCTATTAATATTTGGCCATGTTTGGTGCAAGGTTATGGCGGGAGTCCAGAGACAGCGGTCAACGAAAACCTCATTGCTTTTGCATTTTATCGATCTTCTTTTGCTTCTCAAAGTATTTTATCCCTTCGAAAAAGCAAAGTCGCTAACTGCAAGTCGATCTTGACGTTTTGAAACTTTGTCGGGCCGAGGCTTAGGTCACGTGGATAGACCCTGTCGCGCGGGAAGTGTTATTATTTCTGAAATGCTTAACCTCCAGCTTGCACAGAGACGAAGCTCGGCAGTTACGACGACGGGACAAGTGGTGTATCACGCTCAGGGGTGTTAGGTCGTGGGTGTGCACCGGTGATTGATGGGGAGAATAGAGATATAATTCACGTTCTTATGTGAAAATCACGATGCGGTTAAGACGGATTCCTTTCCCCGTGGGCTTTTCTGGGGTTCCCCGGCCTCACCTGGTCACTCGTTCACTTGCAGCCTCATACAGTCAACGGGGTTTCAAGACATCTACAACCGCTCCTTTGGAAGTTCCCAACTTTGCATTTGCTTTTGAGTGAGATTTATTCCAATTTAGACGTCACTTCTGAGCCCAAGGCCTAATACAAGCTGTCAGTATAGATGGTGTCCTACTTCGAGCCTCCAGACCCCTCCCTGGCGCTTCACAGTCTCTATCTCTTCTACAAAAACAACGAATACCTTTCATATTGCTCACAAACGGAGGTGGCATGTCAGAACAGGAAAGAATCGCTCAGTTGAGTGATGGACTAGAGATACCGCTGGACCCAGAATTGATCATTCAAAGTCACACACCATACACACAGCTCGTGAGAGGAAAACATGATCAGGAACCGCTGGAAAATAAGACTGTTTTAGTGGTCGGTGGAGACGGTGATAAGTGCCGGGATGTTGCCAAACAGTATGGTTATCACCATGCAAACCCCTCCGGATTCACCTCTTGCTAACATTGCATAGGTATGGGTTCAAGTCCATGCTAACCCCTGGTGACATATTTATGGCCCATCCATCCATTTGGCCATTCTCTTCGGCCTTTTCAAATTATTATGAAGGGATCACGAAACCTCTCACCAACTCAATAGATCCGATTGATCCTTCCAAGGGCCTTAAGATCGATGCAATCCTCGTTTTCAATGACCCACGAGACTGGGCGCTTGATATCCAGATCATTATCGATCTTTTACTCTCACGAGACGGTATTGTCGGGACAATATCGGACAAGAACAATAGGGATGATCTTCCCAATCGTGGTTATCAGCAAGACGGCCAACCGGCCCTATATTTCTCCAATCCTGACCTACTCTGGGCAGCTGGTTACCATCAACCCCGTCTCGGCCAGGGAGGCTTTTGTGCAGCCCTTGAAGGTGTTTGGTCCGCAATGACGGGCGGGTCTGAGTCCGGTGTGGCACTGCTGAAGACTACGATTGGGAAACCACATAAGTTGACTTACGATTTTGCCGAGCAAAGGTTAATAGAACTAAGGAATAAGCGGTTTCAAACGGATGTTCCAGCACCCTTAGAGACGATCTATATGATTGGTGACAATCCAGAATCTGATATCAGGGGCGCCCATTCATACATCAGCTCTACTGATGTGAATTGGGTCCCCGTGCTGGTAAAGAGTGGAGTTTACACAGGTGGAACGCCTGCCTGGACTCCCAAGACCATAGTTGATGGGGTTGGAGAAGCTGTCAGTTGGTCTCTAGCTCAGTCGAATTGGAAGAAACATCTCTCGGATATATAAGGACAGGAACCTTCTGTTTTGATTGATACAAATAGAACATAGATTTTAGGGAAACAGAGATATTCATTACAATATAGGATGTTTGCTTACTATCATAAAGTTGTGAAGATGCTGCACGGCGTTTTCCTGAGTAGTGCCGAAGCTGAATAAGCGACAATTCGGGGCTTATCCATGCGCCCAACCAATCACAACTATTAAATACATAAAATACAGGGCTCTCTGTACTGAAATAAGCTTCAAGGGTGGGATGACTCATCACGTGCCTTTTTTCTATCTCGCGGGGGTGAAAGTGACGATGGAATATTTTGCGATTTGAACACGGTTATCGCTCCAGCTTCCTGTTAGCATTCTTGCATTCGGTCATCTGCTAGAGGATAAGTCCATTCGGATATCCGTCTATATTTAATCAATTCCCGACACACCACAGTTGAGCGATGGATAAGCCTACCGAATCTACTCTACCCCTCCACACCCAGGAGGAGGGAGATAACCAACCCGACGCTGAGAAGCCTGCAGCGCAGGCAGAGGGAGAAGCAGCAGGACCCAGCAAGAATGCATTAAAGAAGGCTGCAAAGGAGAAGGCAAAGGCGGAAAAGGCAGCTCAACGAGCAGCCCAACAGCAAGCAGCCGCACAAGCCAGCCAGGCCGAGGACACGGCGAAGCATCTATACGGGAAGATGCCGAATTCCGCGGAGGTTGAGGACGTCATGAACCTCATGAAGCTGTCAGATGAACATTATGAGAAGGAAATCACTGTTATTGCGCGTGTGGACAATGCTCGCGTGCAGAGTGCCAAACTAGCATTTCTCATGCTCAGGCAGCAAGGAAAAAAGATTCAGGCTGTGATAGCGCTCAAGGAGCCATTGTCCAAACAGATGATCAAGTGGACCGGTCAATTGAATGTCAACTCCATCGTTCAGGTGTCTGGTGTGGTCAAGAAGCCTGAAATTCCCGTTCATTCCGCTTCGCTGCCAAATATGGAACTTCACATCACCAAAATATACATGATATCGGAAGCAATCCCAATGCTTCCCATGCAAGTCAAGGATGCTGAAAGACCTCCGCCAGAGTCCACTGAAGAAGGACTAGTTGACACTGATGGGACTCCTATCGTCACTTTGAAAACCCGTCTTGACAACCGAATTCTCGATCTCCAAACCGAAACAAGCCAGGCTATAATGGCCATTTCTAGCGGTGTTGCACAGTTGTTTTCGGAGTATATGTTGAAGAGTGGGTCAAGATGGATTTTCACATCTAAGATCACCGGAGCAGCCACCGAGGGAGGCAGTGGTGTTTTTGAGATTTCTTACTTCAAGCGCAAGGCGTATCTCTCTCAGAGTCCTCAGTTGGGGAAGCAGATGTGTATTGCTGGTGATATGATGAGTGTGTTCGAGATAGGACCCGTCTTCCGAGCTGAAGACAGTAACACTCATCGTCATTTGACTGAGGTAAGGCAGAACTTGCTCAGCTAGATTATTCTTCCCTCCCAAACTAACAGCAAATCTTAGTTCATTGGTCTCGATTTTGAAAGGACATTCCAAAAACATTATCACGAAGTTTTGGATTTCGCTGAAAATCTCCTTGTTTTCATCTTGTCCGAGCTCAAGGTCCGGTTCAAGGACGAGATTGCTGTTGTCCAAAAGTCTTACCCCAAGGCCGGAGAGTTCAAGCTTCCAAAGGATGGAAAAGCCCTTAGACTTAAGTATATGGAGGCTTTGGGTTTCCTGAAGGAAGCGGGCGTGGATGTCTCTGAACAGGAGCGGTTCGAGAATGATTTCACCACAGCCATGGAGAAGCAACTCGGAAGAATCATCCGTGAAAAGTACGATACCGACTTCTACGTCGTAGACAAATTCCCAAGTGCTGTCCGTCCTTTCTACACCAAGTCCTGCCCTGACGATCCCACCTTCTCGAACTCTTATGACTTTTTCATGCGAGGAGAGGAAATCATGTCAGGAGCTCAGCGAATCAATGACGCGAAGGAATTGGAAGAAGCCATGGTGGCAAGAGGAGTTGAGCCCAATCAAGAAGGATTTGAGGACTATATCAACGCCTTCCGACAGGGCTGTGCTCCCCACGCTGGCGGTGGATTGGGATTGAATCGTATTGTCCAATTTTTCCTAGGTCTGCCTAACATTCGTTTGGCAACCTTGTTCCCCAGAGATCCCCAGAGATTGCGACCTTAGACGTAGCATAGATTTGGCTACTGTGCTCATGGGTATACTGTTTATCAATATTATGAAGAATGACATAGAAAAAAGTCAAAAATATGTTGATACTGTAGCTTATTATAAGATTTATGCGGCTCTTACTGGCGTCCGAAGCGTTTTAACTAACTAGTCGAGTCTTTTTAGCTAGCTTTTCCAGTACCAAAACATCTTTTCGTTTGCGCGCCTCTCCGTCTACCACCAACCGACATAAACTCACCATGAATTAAACAAGGACAATGGTGAGTTGGACAAAACCAAGTTACTACCCGAGACATGGCTGAGAAACGCAAACTGTCTCCTTCAGATGGCTCGCCGTCTACAAAACGAATACGGCCAGCTATCACCATAGAAGACAACACTAGCGAGGACGAGTCACCTTCAAGGCCGCAATACCAGCAGCCACGGAGTGACCCTGTGTTCGGCCAAAGGCACGCATTTCCGGGTTTAGACGATGTCTCACAGGATGGAGAGCTCTTCTATGGCCCGGCAGATGATGGCATTGAGTATCTGCGGATGGTCAGGTTAGTGACTCTTTTTCCATATCAAGAGCTTCATTTCCATTAATTCCGTCCAAAGCTCTGTATACCTTTCTTATATTCCCTTTCATGCCTAGCGAAGGTGAGAATACGGGCTCTTTTGGCTGGCGGCTTTCAGCTAACCTCTTTTTCCTGTTATTCTAGATCTGAAGCCAGGAACCTTCCTGTGTTCTTCGTTGCAAAGGGGAAACTTGATCCCCAGATAAAGAAGGACAGTCGCCATCCGACAAGTGCAGACGCATCCTCTATCGGAACGCCTCAGGAAACGGAGCAAACATGGATATATTCGGATGGCGTCTGTGCAGCTGTATCAAATACAGTCCCGGAAAATCAGCTCGAAGCCGGTAATTCAGAACCCGAAGACCCTCAGGAACAATACTATAATCTCCTCCGACATCGATTTCTTCTCCTACGCTCTACCCTAAAATGCGTTCCTCCAGCCAAACTCATCGCCGCTCTTGATAACTCACACCCTATATCTTTGCCAGCGGATAACCCTCGGGCTAGAACAGAATGGACGACACTTGTCAAAACTGTGGAGCCTCAAATGGTGCAGCTAGCTTGTATGGATCTTGACAGCGTTTTACGGGTTTTACGAATTGTGACGAGGTCTCTGTCTGAGGCTGCTAAAAGCCCAAGTTGCTCGTGGACCACGAGAATAGCTGCATGGGCATGGGGACTTCTTGGACGATGTAGAGACGTGGGTGAAATGAGCAGTGAAGAAGTTGGTGAGCTGAGAGACCTGGGAAAGCGAGCGGGAAAGATATTAAGTAAAATCCGTGAGAAGGAATCCCAGGCTATGCTCTCGAGTGGAGTAGAGGGTAATAGTATAGCTGACAGGCAGAACTCGGACTGGGATGATGGAGATGAAGCAGAAGATATGCAAGAAGAGACTGGAGAAGACAACACTGTCCAAGAACCAAAGGATGGTTCCTTCAGAGACGAGACCAAGGATATGTCTGCTGGCGCTGAGGATGAATCTGAGGCTCTAGAGCTTGCTAAGAAAAGGCTACAAGGAATGCTTTCCGGTAGCTATGCAGAGGTTCCTGAGTCGGAACAAGCTGCTCCTTCAACTGCCAACGATTTGGATAGCAACAAGGGACATCAGTTGCTCAAAAGCGAGTGGAAATACAACGCCCGCGCAATGCTTGATATGATATTGACCATTGTTGGAGAGTTCTATGGCCAGAGGGACCTCCTTGAGTTACGTGATATCTGGGATGAGGTCGAGGGTTGATAATAGAGCTTAGTATTCACCCCGGGGCTGAACTATCTATATCCTATCCAGCCTTACCTTTTGTTATGATAATAGGCGGCAATAGCTAGCATCTCGTCTGACACACAGGCTTATAAACATGTAGACGTTGCCATAGAGAATACTTCAGAAATAGGCGTGTGATCGTATCACTCCCTTCCTGCTCTTTGCTTTCCCTTCCAGATCTTCTTGGTATAGATGGATCTATAAAATCACTCACCGTGTCACGTGCACTTGTTTTGGACGTCATAAGTTCGTTTGAGCCGAGAGACCCAACAACTCACAACTGCATAGACAGTGTGCTGTCCAGAGCTTAATACTGTATTATCTAGCGCTCAAGACGAGCTTGGATTGAGTGTTGACTGCAATACCCAGCTTTTTCGCATAATATAGGCAGATTTACCATGGCTTCGAGCCCTGAAATCTCCATTCCTTCCACGAGCATTTCCTCTACAGCGAAACCTTACACTATATACAACATTTCAATCCGTTTACCTCTCCGATCACAGACAGTCGAAAAGCGATACTCTGACTTTCTCAAGCTTCATGAGTCACTTATCAGCCAGGTCGAGAAACCCCCACCAGCACCGTTGCCTAAAAAATCCTGGTTTTCAGGCACCACATCGAACGCGACGTTTCGGGAGGAACGCCGCAAGGGTTTAGAAGAATACATACGGGCTATCAACGGTTCTGAAGACTCTCGGTGGCGCAACTCTACAGTCTGGCGGTCATTTTTGAATCTGCCTCCCAATAATGCGTCCGCACGAGCTTCCAACTTACACTTGGCCATCGCTGGGCCTGGGGCAGCAGGAGCACCGATTACTGACCCCACGACCTGGCTAGACTGCCATCGAGATGTTAAGACACATTTACATGATGCAAGGCTACACTTGACTCGACGCGATCAATCTTCAACTCCCCAGAAACAACATGAATGCTCCGCATCCGCCAAGGGCAGCCTTGTGAGAACTGGTACTTTACTGGGGGCCTTGGAAGAAGGGTTGAAGAATATATCCGGGAATTCTGCCTGGAGCGGCTCAAAACTTGGAGAAGGAGAAATTCGCCGACGTAAAGACCTGCTTACCAGCGCTAGAAAAGAAAAAGATGCGCTAGAGGACCTACTAAACTCTATGGCTGCCAAGAACAAACTGGACTCAGCTGTGGCTTCCATTCCAGATAAACAGGCCCTTTTGGGTATAGATGCAGCTACAGGGAGTAGAAAATCTGCAGTTAAGGGTGGACGGATCCTGGGGAAAGAGACTAACCGCACGCGGGAGCTGGATAACGAAGGTGTCCTACAACTGCAAAAACAAATCATAGGTGAACAGGATACTGGTGTTGAAGAAATAAGGAAGATAATTGCACGACAAAAGGAACTTGGAATTGCCATCAATAATGAACTTGAGCTCCAGCTTGAGCTTCTGAACGTTGTTGATGAAGACGCTGGAAAGTTAGTATTGCCCTTGGTCAACTTGCTTTTTCCTGGTACTGCACATTCCTTGATACTAACAGGCTTCTATTTAGGCTCAAGAGTAAAATCGATATTGCACAGAAGAGAGCGAAGAAAATATCTTAATCAGCTTCCTCTGGTTAATTTTCAGTTACTTTAGTTATGTGTTTTTTATTATAATACCCTACTTCCAGGCTGTTCCTATTGAGCATTGGGATTCGTTATATTTGAAGCAAGCGTTTCGTTGTGATATAGAATGAAGCTAGTTGACTTTAGTTGACTTTGCCAAATGCCTGCCCATCTACATAGAGCCTACATACCCACCAGCAGCTAGATATACAGTATCTTTCTGCTATTTTGACTTTGATGACAAGAACTATTTGAGAGCATACGTTAGTTTGTAATAGGAAATATGCGGGTGGGATTGGATGTATGCACACCTCCTTCGCTTCTTGTTCTGTAACCTTCGATATCTCTACCAGCTTGTCATCGATGAGTCCAATCCTTTTCTTCCGAATAAGCCACCAAAGCTCTCTCCTATCTTCGCCTAATTCATCATCCAGCAACTTCCGTTTTAATTCGCGAACGAAATCGTTATATAAATCTGGTTCTTCGAAGGAAATCAGTTCATCTCTCATGGTTCCTATGTATTCAACGACTCTATCATAGTTGGCATCGCCCAGGCTGTGCTTGATTTGGTTCTCAATAATCGCGCACATCTGTTTCACAGCCTCCTTGACGGTATTGATATCATCCGTGTTCGCAAGTGCTTGTTTGAATTCGGGTATTGCATTCTCTGGGGAAATTCTTTGGCGCTTTTCGCCTTGTAGAAGGGCATCCACGTCCAGTCCAGAGAGTGGCTTATCGGTGATCCTATTTCTCTTGCGGCCTTTCACCTTTGGTGGAACTATGATGGCTGTTAGCAGGAAGACATAGTGAGAAGGGGGTGGGATTAGATCCCCTCATCCTACTCTTGGGATGTTGGGGGTTTAACTTGCCTTTCTTAACGTCAGATGTTTTGATTAATTGCTCCAATGCTGACTTGCTTTGTTCCATCAACTCGTCAGGTTGACGGGACTGTTTCTGGAGAACTTTCGGGATTGGTGGAAGTGGCTTAGTAGGATGGATAGCACGCCACCGAATAGCCTGGTCAACCCTGTGTAAAAGCGGGGAATAACAATCCTGAAGAGCAAACGACTCAACTTGACCACTGCTCAGATTTTAGTAATTGCCTTTCTCTCAGGGGTCCATTGATTCGGTGTTTCCTTACCCTTCTTCTCCAAGCTGGACAAGCTCCATGTTTTCCACATATTTTTCCATAGCCGCTAAAAGATTTTCGTTTGGCAGGTTTCGATGCTCCTTGACAACTTTTCCAGACATGGTAGTTACCCTATCCAGGGGTGGGAAACGATAACAGCGGACATCTTCTGCAAACGGCAACTGGACCTCAAGCAAACACTCATAGTCCGGGTCAATTGAAGGAGCTAACAGAACTAAGGTAGGAGATTTGCCATCTTTAGTAACTAGCCGCCCCACGGCATAGCTTTCGACTTCGTGAAGAGCATGTATAATGGAGGAAAGAGCGATGATAGCTTTGTTATTGGTCCTCTGGGCGATAATAACATTAGAATTCGACATGTTCATGTATCGGTCGTACTGTTGGAACATAGTCAGTCAAAGGCACTTATTATATTATCAAGGTAGATCTGGGGATAGAACAGACATGTTCAATTGGGATGAATCCAACTATCTCTAAGGCAGCCTTTGTTTCAAGCTTCGTTATATTTTCGTCTGATTCAGTGATATGCACCGCCGTCCGGCCATACTCGTATCCCTTTGCAAGGGCATCACGCTCCACGTCTCTCTTGCCGCCTACTACTCCACTATCAGCGACTTGATAAGATCGCGCATTTCTGACACTTGTTAGTTCGTTTGAGGTGCTCTTTCTAGTGTCAGTTCTCGCGTTCTTCAAATTTGCTGAAGAATCTCCAGTTTCCTGAATTTCCGGGGGTGCACCGGATAGTACGAATGAACTAGCAGGTGGTGGTCGGGCCGCATACGTTCGAAAGTACCTTTCCACCTGGATTGTTAGTGCAGAGTCATACTTGTCCGGGTCCCCGAGTTTGAAATCTCCTTTGAAACTGGGTATACCTCGCACAACCTTAACACGTGGGGTATCAAGCTCGGATATCGCTTGTTCCAAGGTACCATAGACACCATCACAGACATCACATAGTCCTTGAAGTGAAGACTCATTCTCGACCTGGAAGCATCAGTAGGGAAGAAGGATAAGGTATTGTGAGAAAATTACCTTAGCTGCATCCTTGTCTTCTTCTTTAACGCCGAATTCAAGGTCATCAAAGTCCACCCCGCTAGATAAGATTAGATATAAAATGCAGCTGAATTAATAGTGGGATTTGCGTACAGAATAACAAGTTCAATGCCTTCTTCTCTTATCTTTTCTGCAATAGTATCCATGCCATCGAGGTCCATAGGCCCCTTTCCGTTGGTAACAAGGACAATTTGTCTCTTGTATCTAAGTTTCTTGCAATATTTGGCTATCATGTCAATTGCCAATATAATCGAAGAAATTGCTGAAACGTCGTTCGAGTTAGCAAATCTTATGTGACAGGAAAGGGATGGACATGTATCTCATACCATCGCCGTTATCTGTATTGCTGGGTTTTATCAAGCTTTGAAGCTCCCTAAGATCAGGCATGCGTGCTCTATGAAAATTATTAGACCCATCTAACCCTCTAGGCTTAACGAAGACGTACTGGCCAATTTCCTTGAAAATTGAAATATTTTTGTATGAATTATCTTTGGATTTGGTCCACATGTCACTCGAGGTACCTTTTTGAGTTAGAGCTCGGCCAGAACGAAGGAAGCGAAGTACTCTACCATCTGTTCTCAGGCCGACAACACCAATTGTTGCCGTTTTTCTACCCGTAGCGATCTGCATATAGGCATTTAGCATTTATCTGGGGAGAGACGCGTTGTCAATTCCCATACCGTAGTGGTAATCCTGTCCCAAACATAAAGCATTGCCCAGTCAAGATCTGAGTATACTCTCCCATTGTTCATCTCCCCCATGGACCTCCCGACGTCCACAATGTAAACAGTGGCTTCCTTGTCCGCCATATTAATGAAATCGGGTCAAACAGCCACAATATCTAACAGCTCAGGACTCCTGTCCTTTTCAAAGCTGGCGGTGTTAGACAAGTTCAACAAGTTCATACAACAGGCTCCTTCGACGTTAACAACGGCTTAGTAAGCTAGGCAGACGCGTAGGACAAACGCGCCAAGCATCAATCAAGTACCAGACAAACACGAAATCACGTGAAATATCTTTCCTTGGCTAAACGTCATAGTTTCTGCAATCGCCAACTTTCCGAGACCAGCTACAAACAACAACTCTTCATTTCAATTCTGTCAGTGCTAAGAAACCCAAGATTAGGCAGAGGAATAGAGACTAATACAATGCCTGAACGATCTTCTATGCTGGCTCCGGCCCATATTCTGAGGTGTGCATGGCGATAATCCATACTTCCAATATCTAGTGGATCTAGACTGATCTGAAGTGCAGCTATGGCTCCTTGCTAGGATTTCAGTCCTACCAGGTAGGAACTCTCCGTCCATTATATATGCTGTTGTGCTAACCCAAGCTGTAGACGTTTGTTAGTGGCATAATTGCGTTTAGAACGCTTCCCAGACCGCAGTTCTCGACTCTCCAGTCGTCTATTTTCCCGGTTTATTTTGGTTTGCAGACTGCAGTGCCACTCGTGCTTGCTTTGACCTACCCGGGTGAAAAAGTCGCTGGACGCTTCGGAACTTCGGGTCTTTCGGGAGTATTTTCTGAGAGCAACCGATGGAACACCCTTGTTCCCATTATGACCACATTTTTGAGCGGGATCACCAACTTGCTGGTTATCCAGCCAGCAACCGCAAAAGTAATGCGCCAAAGAAAAGAGCAAGGTTGGTATCCGGTTATAAACTCTTCTCTTTAATGACCTAAAATAGCTGCTAAATGGTTGATTAGAGTCCATCGACGGAAAGAAATACACAGACGCTGGCCCCCACTCGAAGGAGATGATGAAACTAAACAAATCATTTGGGAAGCTTCACCAACTCTCTGCTGTGGTTAACCTGGCAGCACTAGCTGCCACAATCTATTACGGTGTAGTTCTTGCCGAGCGCGTCAACTAGAACCTTAAGGAGGGCATCACTACTTCCGTTTTATACGCTCCGACTTGCTATGCCTAGCTTGTTACTTCTTATATGATTTCATGTACTACTAAAACATCCGGCATTGCATGGTATGTAGCTGGATCTTACACCAAAAAAGGATATTCTGGATTTCTTTATGAGTTAGTTTGCTGCATACACCTATTCAAAATTTGGGGATATCTATTCGTAGTGATAACTCATATCTTCCAAGTACTAAGACCTAAAAGTAGGAGGCACGGATTTTTTTCTCTCATAGTTGTAAGTATATAGTTAAATGAGCTGCTTTGGGCCATAGGCGAAGGATACGTGTTTGTTTTGTTACTAAGTTAGGTAACTAAGCATTTAGTCAGTCCTCCGTACGTACTAAGCTTGATTGGTTGGTTAGTTAATCAGTAACTAGCTAAAAGTTTCGAATCTTTGCTATAAAAGTTTCAGTCTTTCTCAGTATCAACAATTAATATATGCAAACAAGTACAAGCAATTCATTATCCAGCGTTGTCCTTAGTACTTTATTATCATTTCATTAACCAGAATAACCCTGAATGGCACTGCTTCTTGGCAACACCAATTTCCAACCCCACAGACAAAGGCGAAATGGATCTTGTGAACAACCTCAATGCAGAATCCTAGATATAAAAGCTGAAAATTATTGCTGTGCTTGCGGAGACATTTCAATCATCTTACAATGGCTTGCTTGGCTTTGATATCCTTGATGATCCATCATTGTTTGCCGAACAAAGGCCGAAAGTTATGTCCTCTGCGGGCCTTAGGACCCCTAGATCAATTAGTTGGGATTCATTCCTGTCCTTCACTGGATTTTCTTTAATACCCTGGAATGCTTTTCTGCTCACGAAGGTATTCATTCCTGCATGGAAGCAGGCGGAATACAAAAGACATCGTTAATGCATAATATACTTTTGATTGCCTTCATGGCTCATTAAATTATCTATTTTCCTCTTTTTTATTAGTGGAAGCTTTATACCATCTCTTCTTTAAGCTGTGTGATAACACTCTCCTTGCTCAGAGGGAATCTAATGAACTTCTTGTACTGTTGGGGATCTCCAGTGGTATAAGTTCCCCTGGCCTTCCTCACTTTACTTTTCCTCTACTAATACAGGCCACTCAAATACACATTCTCCTACAGCAAAACTATCGATTCTAATCAGCTTAAAAATAGATTAGTACCTGTAGGTTTTCAGGCCTACACATAGCCACGAAAATATTATACTTCCATAGATCGTCGACTTGCGGTTCAACAGAGGCCGGGCCTCAGTGATGGAGCCTACTATCGTCTTTGGGTTATTTACCCTGTTCACTATATACGGCCTTTGGTATCCCATCCCGTTAACAACGATTAACCCACATTTTCCATTGCCTGCTAGAATTGCTGGAACTATTCAGTTAACAGCGACGACAAATTCCGCAGTCTCTATGTTTCGAAATGTCATGTGGCCAGATTCGAATCCACGCCCCCCCTCAAATGAATCTCTGCTGAACAACATCACCCCTTCAATCAACGACCAGCTGCAAGAGTTTTTTGATAAATGGGACTACAAACTCGAGAAACACATCACAGAAAATGCAGAACGTCCGATTTCTACAGTCACATCATATTCTACTCCGACACCCACGCTGCAAGCTATGGTGACGAATATCATAGAGCCACAGTCATACCCAGCTTCTCTGGATTATAACAGTTGGGTTGGGTACACATTCTATCAGTTCGCAGAGAAAGAAGTGACGCGCAATCCTAATATGTATACCTTGGCTGCTATTTTCATACTGGTAAACTATTGGCTTGTGCGATCTGCGCGACAGCCTGAAGTCCGTGAGGAGCTCGAAGCAGCGAAGGAGGTGCCTATCGATAAGATAAAGGAATTGCGTGATGAACTTATTGCTCACAATGCTCGATTACATTTGGTCGAAGTCAAGGTCGAGGGTCTTGCTTTGGCTGATGATCAGCGCCGGTTTTCGAGGACTGCTTCTAGGCAGATTCCACAGGTGGGCGAGTCTAAGCAGGCCTCAGCGAAAGCCCAGACATTACCAGGCACATTACCAGCCAGCCAGCCAGGAAAGCCTGAATTTGATTCTCTTCAGGAGCAACTAACTGAAATGAGACAAGATCTTGTTTCTTTGAAAAGCAACTCGGAAACACGCGCAGAACAACTTTCGGAAAACATTGCTTCTGTTATGAGCACAATCAAAGAGTTACAAAAGGAATCCGAGTCTACTTCGCGGACTAGAATAGTGAACGACGCGGCCTTAGTCAAAAAGGGCGTATTCGAAGACCTTAAATCAGAACTGACGCCACTTAGTGACCGGATATCTGACATTGAGGCCTACACTTCTTCATCACGAGGGGAATTGGGAAGATTTACTAGCCAGATATCGCAAATCATGGACAGTATAAACTTGCTAAGAAGGGAATTCGAAAAGGTCAAGCGCAAACTTCCGGCTGATTTAGCGTCAATAAAGACCGAAATGTCTAGAGAACACAAGTTAGAGTTTGATGCTGTTGAAAAGCAGATAATCGAACTGAGGCGAGCAGCTTGTTTATCAAGAGATGAACTGGATGATCACCTTTCACAGCGGGTATCTTCGATAATGGGCATAATCAACGAAGCGAAAGAAGATTCCGCAAGTGATGCTCCTATCGACCCCATCAAAAAGGAAATGGCTAGCCTTAAGTCTTCCTTGAAGGCCGTTGAGCATGCAGTGAAAGAAATAGGAGACGAAACAAAGAGCCAAGATGTACACCATCTACGAGTTTCTCTAGAGGCTTTACAGGCAGAAAGTGCCAGGTCGTTGCAAGAATTATCCAACCGGTTGGATATTGTGATGCAAGACATGCAAGTGGAATCATGGAGAGTTAAACACCAGCAGTTTGACCAATGGATTGCCATGGTTGAAAGTAAGCTTCAGGGTTTGGAACATAGTACGCTAACTGAAAGCAATCTACTCCCTGTTCTATCACAAGTGGAGACGTTGAATACCAAAGTTGATCTGAATGATTCTTTGCTCAAAAGGGTTGAAGATGAATGTGCCACGAAGTTCGAGCAGAAGACTCTTCATGCAGATGTTAAACATCTCGAAGGACGAGTGAATCAGTTAGAATCTATTCCTCAGAAAGATCCGCCAAGTACCATAAAGGAGGAGCATACTATTAAACTGAGGGATTTGAGCAAAAGTTGTGTGGATCTCAGGTCAGAAATCGGTGAAATCAAAGATACCCTCACTACATTAATATCAGATGAGGTTCCCAAATATCGCTCGAAAACCTTCGATAAGCTTACCGAATCTGTTCGACTAAGTACATCCCAAATTGAAAGAGATATAGAGGCTCGTTATGCTCGTAAGGAGGATGTACTCAAGTGTTTAACTGCTCTTCAACTAGATGGAAAAAGGCCTATTGACCTGCAGCGCTTGAAGAAGGATCTTTCTGAGATTGAAAATTACGCATACGCCACTCAAAATAACTTGAATCTAGCAGTCGAAAGAATAACCGACAATGAGCAGCATATTGAAACTTTACGTGAGGGTAACGCTACCAACTACAAAGATATTCGCCGGTGTCTAGACAAGCTAGGGATATCTGGGACCATCGTGCCTCTCAGTGCGCCTATTAACCCGAAACCAGTCCCCGGAGAATCGAAGCCACCTGTCCACATTGACTTGTCTGTGGGGAAAAAGTCTATCTCACAGGTCTCGTCCAATTCACAAGATCGAGGTGATAAAAACATTAGTCGGTTTGACCCAAGGTACAAGGGTGACGACAAGCCTGTTGGTTCTGATATCGAGTCTAACCTGTCCAAACGTTCTGAATCCTTGAAAAAAATAAATCAAGACAAGAAGAATATTAGTCGGTATGACCCAAGATACCAGGGCAGTGACAAGTTCAGAAAATCTTATCCCGATCCAGGGTCTTCAGAAGCACCCAAAGCAAAAGGAAAGCCGAATCCCAAAGCGGACTCATTCGAGGAGCGCCCAAAGAGTAGTAGGGACAGGAGTCCAGCGTCAAGAGCCAGCGTTGCCCAGTCAGAGTCTGCAGGAAAGGAAAAGACTGAAGTCAAAATGACGATAGCAAAAGAGAGGCCTGAAGAGGGTGAAGACGCTATAAAATCTCTGGTCGAAATCACATCGCGCCAGGAGCAGCCATCAGAGAGAGAGGAAAAAGATGTAGACTGCATGTCTGTCTCAGACGATAATGGCGACGATGCTCCTGATCCTTCTTCTGAACCAGTTTCCAGCAAATCCCCGGAGGTTGCAGCTACAACCGAGTCTGAAGATAAAATGGAAATGTGATTCTATCTGTATATGGAATAGGAGAACAAGTTCCGAATCAACAACACCAATTTCTCTTCTCCCTTCCAGTGACAGTCGTATGATAGTTATATCACTGCCTACTTCTTCATTAGCAGGTAGATGCTAGACACCACCTTATGTCCCGTAACCTCTACAGTAGTCAGTTATACGTGCATTCTATGCACAGCAGTTAACTCCAGTGG
The DNA here is from genome assembly GCF_000151425.1 of Trichophyton rubrum CBS 118892. Lineage (NCBI taxonomy): Eukaryota > Fungi > Ascomycota > Eurotiomycetes > Onygenales > Arthrodermataceae > Trichophyton > Trichophyton rubrum. The sequence continues at coordinate 2,729,975 of NW_003456428.1, forward strand.
CTTTTCTCTTCATGTAAACTAGGCTTGCGTAGCCTATTTTTGAAGGGCTCTGAAGTGCATAGAAATATGATGGAATGTTAACTAGTTTTCAGAATCAAACACATACTTCCTACATGCCACCTTAAGCAATTCAATGCGCCGTTGCGTGTGGGTGAATACTTCGCTGTACATATCAACATTCTGTCTCACTACCTCCGCTTTCGTCTTGGTCCCAGAACATATATCTCCCATTCGCAGTTCCATTTCTTTTCGAAGGAATGGCTTCGTGAGGCTAGGACAATCAGGCAAGCCAGCAACCACATTGTCATATCCTTCAACAAGAGCAACCCCAAGCTTCGTAGGGATAAATTCATCTACCCTTCCACCAGATCCTCTGCCACCACCGCGAGGCCGAGTTGCAACATACTCTCTCGCCTTGATTTTTGATATATGCTCAGCCATAGTAGCGTCGGTACCAATTCCATTCGCATCCATGAGCCCAATGAGTTCTGGCTCGGTAAGATATCCGGGGGCAACCGTTTTCCCTTCTGTAATATTCGCTTCTTTTGGCTCAAAGGATTCATTCAGAGCAAAATTCGGTAGCGGTTGGCTGCTCTCCCATTTGTCATACACATAGACATCTAGATAGTTTCGTTCTAAGACGACAAGGCCCCGAGTATGAAACTCTTCATCCCCATATTGGATTTCAATGTCGGTCGACTCGCCTTTCGCATCCTCAGAGCAGCAGGCTAAAAATCTCCGGGTTACGAACTCATATACTTTTTTCTCATTGGCACTGAGCACTGTTGGAGAAACATAGGCCACTGGGTGAATTGGTGGATGAGCTTTATCATTGTTTCGACCCCGACGAGGTTGTTTGAAACCACCACCTATAAGCCTGTAATTAAAAATTTCGCAACAGAGCGCGAGAGGTTAGTGTGGAACTCCGCTAGAATGGTGTTTGTGGAGAAGACTGACCCTCTTGCGTATTCGCCCCATGCTTCACTTGGGTATTGTTTCTCGACAAGTTTTTTCAAGTCAATCTCGTTATCAAACTGGTCGGTTTCGGTACGAGGATAACTAATAAACCCCTTTGTATAGAGGGTTTCGGCGGCCTTATACATCATGAGGAAAACGAATTAGAAAAGGTTCAGTTCAAACTCCTCGCATGTTGTAGCGCAAACCTTCATAATTGCTTGACTATCAATTCTCAAGTATTTACTTCCCATCATTTGGAGGTCAACGGTAGTTAAAGGAAGTGGTCTCCATTTGCTGGTCGGTTTTTTGTTAACTTTAGTAACAGTGGCTGTTTTGGCTGCCAGGCATCGCTCAAAGAGGACTACCACTGCGGCTCGGTCAAAAAGATGCCCACGTTGCCAATTGAAGTTCACTGTAATACCATCACGGGTATGTGAAACTTTGATGGACCAAAAGGCCTCTGGTTTGAAATTCTTAACTCTCATATACCTATCCACAACGAATCCCAGAGTTGGAAACTGACATGACCCTGAACAAGTAGACCGATTAGCAAATTATGCATGCCGAGTACAAAAAAGCAATGAATAAATAAATTACCGTAGCTGATTATCTTTTCAGCCAATGCACCTCCCAGTGTCTGAAGCTGAAGCGTTTGAAGTCTCGTGAAAGCTGCTCCGATGCGCAGATCTAGCTCAATTCTAGCAGCCACAGCATCCACTTGGCGTTCATCAAGCCCAATTGGCCTCCGAGCAGCTTCTAACACATGCCTATATATAAAATTATATGTTAAATACTGATTAATTTTATTCTGGAAGGCATCCATACGTTCGTTCGGTATTGCTGAATCTTGCCCTTTTGATTTCAATGCTTGGGTTACCAAGCACAGCCTGGTCTCGGACTTCAGAGCCTATGTGCTCTCCTTCTCTATCACAGTCAGTCCATATAAAGAGAGCTCTGGAATCTCTGGCTTGTCTCTTGATATTCCGAGCTATGCCGACTTTTTCCTAATAAAAGTACATTAGTTTGGTACTATCCCTTTGAACAGATGGACATTTAGGACACTCAGACTTTATCAACTGCAATTATAACATTCGCGGCAAAGAGTTGAGAGGGGTTGCAAGAATTCCAGTTTCTATATCTAGGTTCAAAGTCCGAAGCTGTTAAATGTCCTAGGACACTGGTCATAACAACGGAGCAGCTACCCCACGGGGGCCCGAATGTGAAATCAAATTCGTAGTTTTTGACATATTGATTGCCTTCAATTCCAGACTTGTAGAAAACAATATTAGTTTGCCCTCTGGTTTAAGGGGACGGTATTCATACAGTCCTTATGCGTCCACCAGATAGATGCTGGGCTACTAACTTAGCGATTGCAGGTTTCTCTGCAACGCATAGAATTTTGGAGACCATAAACGCGTCCGAATACCGGCGTCGTTTGTCAGTTCATCGTGCACTAGATTTCAATTCCCAACTCTGGCTATCCTCTCCCCGTAAAAGCCGCGCGTTTGAAGGCGAAGTGTCGCCTGACGTTGAAGGCGCGCTAAACAAGGTTCAATTTATGTGCACGGTCCACAACCCGAAATCTCCCCTTTTAGTCGAAACGACGATCAATTCTACGTGTTAACAACAAACGGAAGGAAAAACGAGAGAAAGCTTGACGCTGCACAGGTTTTGTGCCAAATATTTGCCATGGCGTTACCGACTCTTCAATCTGTGGCTGATTGCGCTGATTTCACGCAGGCTGCTCTCCCTTTCCTTCACCAGCTTTCCTCTTTGCCTACGAGAGTGGTGGAGGCTGGTCTCAACGTCGATACACTGCGAGAAGTTTACCTATCAACAAACCCGCTTGTTATAGCATTTGGGTTCTCTCTATTTCTTGTCCTGGCTTTTGTACTTATCTCTGAAATCAACCGAAACTATTCTCAAGTTGATCGATTGTGGAGCATTTTACCCTCCATTTACAATGGACATTTCGCCCTTTGGTGCCGGCTGAAAGGCCTTGCCACAACTGAAATCAACACCATCTTTATTATTACATTGATATGGAGTGTAAGTGCAAGGAATTTATTATTCTACTCGCGTTAACTCCCTTGATTTACCCGGCTCAATGAACTAACTCCTCGCGCGACAGGGCCGCCTTACTTTTAACTATTGGAGAAAAGGAGGCTATTCCATCGGTTCTGAAGACTATCGCTGGGATGCCGTTCGAAAAATGGTGAACAGTCCTGCCTTATTTTTCCTATTCAATGTCCTCTTCATCAGTCTCACTCAATCGGTCCTCCTATTCCTCATTACCGTACCTACTTATATATTTGTCCTTATCGGTACCCTTCGCGATGCGCCCAGTTTCGGGCTGCCTGATCTTATATTTTCTCGGTTCCTCCTGTTTCTTATATTAATCGAACACTTCGCCGATCAGCAACAGTGGAAATTCCAGCAGGCCAAGAAACAATACCAGAAGACCGCCCGCGTTCCAGCAGAGTATAAGGATATTTTTACGAGTGATGACTTGGACCGCGGGTTTGTAGTATCCGGCCTTTGGGCGTGGTGCAGACACCCGAATTTTGTTGCTGAGCAAGCAATTTGGGTTACACTGTACCTATGGTCCGCTTACCGAGCGGAATCATACTTCAACTGGAGCGGAGTGGGTGCTTTTTGCCTTCTCCTACTATTCCAAAGCAGCACCAATCTAACTGAAAGCATCACGGCGAGCAAATATCCTGATTACAAGCAGTATCAAGCTCGAGTAGGGAAATTCATCCCACGCTTCAGTGTCGAGCCTTGAAGTGCGGCATCAAGAATAAGCGAATGTTCCATGTTTATTATATGTAAAGTTCTTTCACTGTTAACAATTTTGGGGAATTTTGTTCCCCTCTCCGTTATGTTACTCAGTGGGATGAGAACTGCCTACCTCAATGATAATATTAATTAAATATAAACCCCTAGAGTTCAAGTCAATTATGTCACAAAGATCAAGCCTTGCTACATTGCTAAAATCATTTGTCTTTACTAATTTACAACAGGGTGTGGTTGTCTGGGAGATGAGAGGGAGATGGGGAGAGATGAGAGTAAATGAAAACAAAACAGCCATCGCTTCGCCAGATAGAAGGGTGTACAACATAATGGCCGCATATGGATTTCCCATTTTGATATGCTTTCCGAACGAACACTTCTACTAACACCTCAAACATCAATGATATATAGGAGATAGAAAAATGGCAAAGATTTAAAACATTACACCCAAACAAAGGAAAACAAAGGATTACAAATAGAATGGATGCGAAGGGTGAAGGGTGGGGTGAGCTAGATAGTACATGTATACGGAAGGGAGCGGGCGAGGAAGGTATTCCAATCAAGAAGATAGATCAGGGGTATTTAAGCAGGCGGTGATGAAGGTTTGTTGTCCTTAGTTTCCGCATCGTCGGCCTTAGGCGAACCAGTCAGAGTCTCAGCTGGTGGCGGTGGTTGTATCTTCCCACCAGTTCCATCAAAGTACTTAGCAAACTCTCCGGATTCAGGGTAAGGTCGCTTGCCAAGCAATCGGATCATATCATCGCGACTAAGTACTTCTTTGGAGAGAAGCTCTTCAGCAACTAAACCAACTTCGGCTTTCTTCTCAGTTAAGAGGTCACGGCATTGCTTGTATGCCTCATCAACAAGACGCCGAACCTCCATGTCAATATTCCGGGCGGTCTCTTCCGAGAAAGGTTTGTGGAGCTGCTGCTGGTCCTCTTCGAAATACACTGTTCCAATCTTGGGGGACATTCCAAATTTGGTAACCATGGCAGTGGCCAAGCGAGTAACTTTGTTGAAGTCATCGCTAGCTCCGCTCGTCACAGTGTCGAAGTGTAGCTCCTCACTAACACGTCCACCAAGCGTCATGGCCATGCGGTCCATGAGTTGGTGTACATTCATAAGATAAGTATCACCCTGTGCTGGGAGGTACTGAGCGTAACCTAGAGCTCCCTGACCGCGAGGAATGATCGAAACCTTTAGGAGCGGGTCTGCGTATTTGAAGTACCAACCACATATAGCGTGGCCAGCTTCATGGTAAGCAACAGTGCGCTTCTCTTCTGGTGATAACACAAGCGACTTTTTCTCCAAGCCCCCAACAACTCTCTCAATTGCTTGCTCGAAATGTGACATAACGACATGATCTGCATGCATGCGGGCAGCTATAATTGTTTGTTAGATTTAATTCGAGCATCGTAAAGAAATAGAAGAGTACTTGCAACATACCAACTAATGCCGCTTCGTTGACACAATTTGCGATATCAGCACCAGAGAATCCAGGAGTTAATGCGGCTAGTCGTCCTTTTAGGTATTCGATGTCCTCCTTTGTGACGATCTTCTTCAAGTGAACGCCGAAAATCTGCTTTCGTCCATCCATTGTAGGCTTATCGATAGCAATATGTCGGTCAAATCGCCCAGGACGCATCAATGCCTTGTCCAACACATCAGGTCTATTTGTGCCAGCTAGGACGACAACCTGCTCAGAAGTGTTGAATCCATCCATTTCAGTGAGTATTTGATTGAGAGTGCTTTCACGTTCATCATTCCCACCACCAAAGTTGGATTTCGATCTTGACTTTCCGATGGCATCAATTTCGTCAATGAAGATGATACATGGGGTGTTTTTTCGAGCAGTAGCAAATAGGTCGCGAACACGGGAAGGGCCAACGCCAACGAACATCTCCACGAATTCAGAGCCGCTGACGCTGTAGAAGGGAACAGCGGACTCGCCGGCAGTCGCCTTTGCTAGTAGAGTTTTACCGGTACCTGGCGGCCCAGAAAGAATAGCTCCTCGAGGTATTTTCGCACCTAGCCTCTGGAACTGTTCCGGCCTCTTGAGGAAGCTGACGAACTCCATGATTTCTACTTTGGCTTCATCCATACCAGCGACATCTGCGAATTTTGTCTTTACATCAGTCTCATGGTTGAATTTCCTGGCTCGGCTCTTTCCAATGCCAAATATTCCACTCTGGCCACCGCCTCCTGCACCACCGGCCCTTCTTGATAACCAAAAGAATGAACCGATGAGGAGTAGAGTGGGTCCAAAGGATAACAAAGTAGCTAGCCATGGAACTTCATCGGCATATGCGACTGGAATCCGCTCTGAGCTAGGGATGTTTAGTTCTCGGTGAGCGTCATCCAGGCGTCTCTCAAAGGCTTCGACAGAACCTATTGTGAAGTAGTAGTGGAAGCTCATGTTGGTGGCTGGCGACTCGGGATATAACTTAGCAACCGCATCTCGGTCCAACTCAACTCTTACTTTGCTGCGGTTGACGACAGTGAGTTTCTCAACCAAGCCTTTGTCGAAAAAGGTATTCCTAAATTCCTGCCATGTAATATCTCGTGACGATTCGCCAGGGAAAATACTTCGGTAGACATAGTAAGAGATGAAAGCAGCAATCAAGAAATTTCCGGCGTCGAACTTAAAGTCCATTATCCTAAACTGGGGCCCCTTTGGCTGGTCCTTATCATCATTGCGTTGCCGTTTCTTATCGGATTTTGACTCCTCTTTCGATCCCTCCCTGCTTTCCTCTTTGCGGCCTTCATTGGACTCTTCCTTGGGTTTCTCCTCTGTTGGAGCTTTGTTGTCTTTTCTCTGCTCCTCCGACGAGTTTTTAGAGTGCTCATCGGCAACACTAGAAGCTAACTTCACAGAGTGTTTATTCAGAACCCGCACAAGCTTCGCCGCGTTTGACAGGCTGATATGTTTTGACTCTCTCACTTCTTCCAGAGCATTTTTGACCTCTTCTGGCAAGCCCTCACGCTTGATGACTTCCGCAGCCGTGTCAATAAGCTTCGCCTGCGATTTAGGTAGGTTCACCTTAAGCTGGTCAACGATCTTATCGAACTCCTCTCGCTGTTCCGCATTGAGTGCATAATTCGGCTGGGAGCTTTCGCTTGCTTGACTTCCACTGGATTGACTCTGCGAAGATTGCTTCGCCTGTTTCCCAATATCCTTTTCTCCGTTCTTTTTATCCTTGGGATGTTCCGGGCCACCCGTGCTATTCGTTGCATATGGCCGTGAGCGGTTTGCAACAATGAAGGCCGATAGCCTGGATTGGGGGAGGGAGACAGAAAAAGGTGTGCGCGAGAAAGCCGAATATCCTGCAGCTCTTCTAGAGTACTGAGCGAGGCCGCCGGGGCGCCGTAGGAGTGTGGCCATAGCCAGAGCAGAGCACGAGGGAGGCAGGCAATCTATCAAATCAGTTACGGTTCTAGAAACCAGCTCCCAAAGAACAAAGCCACAATCCACAAAGCAACTCTTAGAGACGACTAAAGAGCTGCCTCTCGCTAAACAGAGGGGAAATAGAGAGCGAGGTTGATGTAAGAGCGAGATGAAGTCGAGATGATTGCCAAATCGGTTGAGCTTCGCAAGTTGTTCCTGTTCCGAATTTTTCGCCAGCTGCTGACTCATCACTGATCAGGGTTCGGGCGATGATTTGGGCCGTTCGGACTTAAGCGGGTTTTACCAGGCTGACATAGTTGATGATATAAAATAAAGATAGGAAACATAACACAGCTGGGAGCGAGAAGAAGGTGAAGATGAGATGAGAATTCATTTGTTAGCTAGTATCTACGATTATGTATTCACTACGTACTCCCGCATTAATATTCCTATCCACCCATGCTCGAATATACCAGGCATCAAAATATCACCAGGGGAAATTCCTCGAAGGGATGCACATGAGGCCGGCCTTCCAGAAGCCAATGATCCCTTAAAAGACAACAGCAATCAAACCGAAAAGAAAATAACTCCTTCATGGCCCATACACCTACGCTAGCGGGAGACAATAAACCGCTCCATATAGAAAATTCAAGCCCATAGCATTGTGTTGAGTGAGCTCCCCGGGTAGGTGGGACAACTTTTATTACTCTGTAGCCCCATTAGCAAATGGAAAGCCATTCGACATGTCCGCCCAGTCCCATTCAAGGGTCATTGGCATCTGCCATAAATCTTGTGGGACAAAAGGCTGCTGGAAGGAGGAGACATCCAGGGGCATTGACTCATTAGGAAGCTGTTGGTCGACGCTGAACATTCCAGGGTTGACGTTTAACCCAGGGCCACCAATGATATCGTTTAGCTCCTGGTTAAATCTTGCGGTATTCTTCAATTGTGCGGCTGAAATATCCTCATTTATCACTGTATCAAATGCGTTCTGTGACGATGTCTGAGGTGATGGGAATGTACTTGAGGATGCGCTTGATATGTTATTATTAATGTGTGCCGGGAATGGTGAAGTAAATGGCTGATGTTGGGCGTTTGATACTGTGGGATTCTCTGTCATCTGTGTCTGAGGACGCTGGGTATCCTTATCGTTGACATGCGGCGTTATGTTAGACTCCTTCTGTTGTTGTTGTTGTTGTTGTTGTTGTTGTTGTTGTTGTTGCTGCTGCTGCTGCTGCTGCTGCTCTTGTTGCTGCTGCTGTTGTACATCACTTGTCTTTCTTTTACGCCTTGATTGACATTCTTTCTCGGCTCGATCTAAAGCCACCTTCGCTATTCTTTCGAATTCGCTGCAGACGCTAAGCATACGTTTGACACTACCATTTGATTCATCAGTAGCGAGCATTGAGAGGAAGTTAACCACAAGGTTCATTAATTTAACGTCCGATCGAGCTCTTGCATCAAGCGGATTTTGTAAGATATTGGCAAAAAGTGTTACCAAGGATGATATAGGGAAATAGAGGATCAACCTACAATATTAGTTTCCTGTATCTTAGCGGAAGGTATTTTTAGATATATTACTCACCATACACAAGCAAAATCGCCCTGCGGAATGTACTTAATCAGGTTAATCGAAGCTCGAGCAGCTGAGACACAGAGTATAGCAGACGAAAACACCCGAGGGTTCAATGGTCGAGCATTTAGTCCTTGTATGGCGTAGTTTGAAAGACGACTTGTCCAATACCCGTGATGAACGGACATTCGATGTATAGTCGTCAGGCAATTGTAGTATGCGAAATGAAGAACAACGATGGGCAAGATCAGAGGCCTGTGAGTGGTTTTTATTTCGTGTTCCGGCCTGAAATCTATAGGAATGCTATTCTTCCATTCCTCAAGTTCATGATCCAACTCGCCAATAGTGTTGAGAAGCTCACCGTCGGACTGTCGAGATGCTTTGGTCGAATACAATTGTCTATAAACCCTGCTCTCAATAGTTGCGAATATGCACATGAGACGGAACAGGTTGATTTTCCCTTTGTTATCCGAAAGAGGAACATTGCCGATGTTATCAGGGGGATCTTCACTGGGCAGCTCTACATTCATATCGTCATCATCTTGTACAGGAGGACGACCGGATCGGAGACAGATGCTTTTAACAATGTTAGTAATTGTAAAAACTTTCATGAATCTTAACATTATCGTATGCTTACTCTTTATCTAGGATATAGGCGATCCAGAAGACACGCTTCCGTTGTTCAAGCTCCACGGGGTTTAGACCAAAGCCTGAACAGCGCTTATGTAGACCTATACTGTGAGAGAGACGGATTCCGGCTGCAACAAGGAAGAAGGAAGGTTGAGGATTTGGTGTTCCTTGAAGAAATAATGCCTATAGGATCCCATAAGTGTCAATTAAAGGCATGAAAAAAAAAAAAAAAAAGAAAGAAAGAAAGTGTAAATTCTTACCATTCCAAGCAAAGCCTGTACACTTAGGAGGTCTGTATTTCTCATGGTAAGCTCTGTAAGCACGCCCATGGCATTTTTCAGGTAAAGCCACGCCTTTTTGTCTTCTTCCTGTGGAGCAAGGTTGCTCATTACCCGTAACCTATGGGCGATTGCCAAAGCAACGTTGATGCTAGCCCACCATCCAGAGCCTTCGTAGGGATCTCTTGAATATTGCTTCTCAACTAGATGCATAAAAGTAGGCTCGTGGAAAAGAGGGAATATACAATTGAAATTTTCAAAATAATCCCTGAAGAGAGATAGCGCCTCTTCCTTAGGTGGTAAAGGTTTGAAAACCCGACGGGCAAATATGTCGCTGAATATTTCTGGTTTCCAGTAAATCCATTTGTTATCATCCACACATGCAGATGAGATCATATGTTGGAAAGAGGAATCGCCCGTTTTCTCATTTACCCACTGGATGCCCTTGGGTGAGAATATTGAGAACCCGGAGGAGGATCCTGTGATGCAAGATTAATAGCTGCCCACAAGGAAAATCGGCCTTGAGTAAAAATACCTATATATCGTGTTTCTCCACAGTTATTTGTAACTAAGGAGCACATCATATCTGAGAGGGAATCAACCTCTGCCTCTGACTCTTTTTGGGAATCCGGGGAGCCTGCAGCTGATGAAGCTCTCGGACTAGCATTCAAGTCACCACGGGGAGTAGAATTCGAAGGCGACACCGACGAGCTCATAAAAGCATTGTAAGTAGGAGGTATGGTCGATGCCTTGGGAGGTTGCGGCTGTTGCTGTTGCTGTTGCTGTGAGGTCGGTGACGCTGCTCTGTCTGCCAATCTTTTCTCCAGTACTCCTAGATCGGTCTTTCTAGCATCAGTCTCGGACAAAAGACCAGACAGCCGAAGTAATGATTCCATACGGCCTAGTCGGTTCTCGAGGCCTTCAATGTACTTTGCCCTAATTCATGAGTCACTCTAGATTAGACAATAGCTCCAGTCGAAAATGCTAATATGTTTAAGGAATTCGTACCCTTTGGGGGGATTTCGTTTCTTTTCCACTTGCGTAAAAATGCACTCGGACTTGTAGTTTATGCAATGCGAACATTTTGGCATTTTCCCATCACACTTTATCTTCTTCTTCCTGCACATATCGCACGCCTATAGGTAGACAGTATAGGTATTAACTCGAAAATCCCGTAATCCAGAGTGATAGGGCAGTCTACATACTCTAGCAATCCTCCTCCTTTTTGCATCGTTATTATCTTCCGCGAAAGCTGTTCCAGGGTGTGATGATGTAAGGGGAGAACCATCCGAGTTGGAGGCCCCAAACGCTTGCGGCATTTGATTGGCATTTGAGCCGCGGTTATCGAATGTGGTGGCATCCATATCTCCTCCTGTCATGTCCATTACAGCTTAGGAGCTTTTTTTGCGGGGAGCCCAGGCCGCAACGTTTTCGAAGTAGAGGCACCGCCGTTCGTGGTGTTCGGAAGCTGTGCCCAAGGCTGCACGAGCTATCCGGCCGAGCCTATCAAACACCAGGGGTTGGATCAGGAGTCAAGATACCGAATAAATTGGTCCGATGCACCCAAAAGCTGTGGTATAAGAAAGCTGCGACTTCGTCTCTCTGAATGCTTGTGGCGGATAACGGGCTAGGAAAATGTCTGCCTGCTTATTAATAAGGATACGCTGCACAGGAGAGGGAAAAGTACATCAGGTAATTGGCAATAATAATGCATTGTATGTCGTAGCATATCACTTGCGCGCACCGCGACTTACTCCCTGGTTTTGTTGCTGGAAGATGGCTGCTCATCCTCCTCTCCGCGAGTCTTGACTGATGCCTTGCAGCTTTCAGCGGCGGCGATAGCAGCCTCGAGGCGTCGATAAGGCACGTGAATATGACTAAGCCACTTAAGTAACTGAGGTCCTCCTGTTAAACTACGAGGGTCAACTTCTTCCACCATCCATTAACATTATTCGTATCAAACTAGAACCAACTCGTTATACGGTTCGTTCTGGCTGCCATCATACGAAATGAAAAAAGTGTGAATGAGAATCGCCGAGTCAGAGCAACGCAAAGGAGAGCCCTTCGCGCTTCCGGGGTCTTCGGCCTGCGCCTCACCCCCCTGTAACTAACTACAGGGTTTACAGCATTCCGTCTATATAGACATTGAGGCAACTTGATGGCCCCGATTTTTTTAATTGGTCCACACGGACGGACAAACGGTTGAACCTCCTCCGGCAGTTCGAGGGGGATTGCTGCAGCGGAGAGGCGGGATGTTCTAACTCCGACTTCCTCAGCCGTCTCGCCATGCCGCTACGGAGTACGTTTCTGGTCAACTGTGCGAGGGGATATTTCATGTTACAAACTAGCCGGCAGCCTAGTTCAAGCTATTTCAAGGTTGAAGCACCACGCCGGTCCGCTTGATATTATGTGAAGCCGCGTCATAACAACCCTGGCGTCACTCGGAATCCTTCCAGCGCCAATAACGCACCCAAAACGAGACAGATGCTCCTTGCATCATGCGACTCGCTATTTTTTCGCCCATCGATAACAAACTAGCTCGACTTCAGGGGGTTAGATATAAGCTTAACTAGCTTAGCGAATGTTTTAATGTCTGCTGGCTTCCCCAGAGGGGCATGGCTTGGTGTCATACTCTCTTTCTACTGGCCAGGAAATGCTCTTTAGCTATTGGCTCAGATTTTCCCCCGAGCTAATTATCCGATTTCTATTGGTTAAGATATAGTTAATTTTTTAAATGTATTGCGGCCTACTTGGCCATCCAAAGGTTGAGGAAATAGTTATACGAATTGATTAATAAGCCGTCTGCCTTTCTGCGCAAGTCTCAATTATAGAAAGATTGTAAATATCCCCGGGTTTCTGCTAGGGGAGATGCTGCCAAAGAGCTACCTTCTTGACAAGTATAAAGACTACCCGGTTCATATTTCCTGCCAGCGCACGAAAAATCAGCTAGTAATTACTGATTAACCGATGGTTGCGAAGTATTCTCAAATCAGGTTATGGCAGTTACTTACCTCGGTCTATAGTAAGGCAACATTGCTAGCAGAATCTTTCCCCTAGAGGACTAACTACGCAGATCACCTTTGACCTTGCCCCCGTTTGTCTTTGTCCGTTGAATGAATATGACCAATTCAACAGCGGCACCTCTGACAAGCCTCAGGTTCTTATTGACATCCAACCACGACCAGACTGTGACCGGCCTGTTTCAATGACAGCTGTTGGAAAAAGCGAGGTGCTCAACCTGAGCCTGGGTCCCAGAACCTGGGTTCCTTCTCTCTACTATGTTCAAGAATCTGGCCACAACCATGCGAAGTAGCCCGTTGACACGCCACTCCTGGTAACAGTCATAAACCGCAGTCGACTAGAACTCGAGCCAACTAGCTGTAGAGTCCTGTGATATTCGGTATAAGTTATTTCAAACCTTATGGTTGTAACGTGGGTAACCCACCGAGGAATATATTGTCAGGAAGTTCAGAGGATACTGTGGCATCAAGCTAATGTTCTCCCCAATATTCACTTGGGTGCTAGCGTCAGAAGGAGCCTTGTATGAGATCTGCAGAGATGAAAGATCCCTCTAAATCCCGGAACTTATATTAACCTAAACACTCCATGATTGGCTTCCAATAGCACTGTAGTGCGGCTATATAAGCACATTCAGTCAAGAAGGAGCCTTTCGGGCAGCTTTGATAGTTATCCTGTGGCTACATCCAAAATTTTGCCTACTACTTCCAATAAAACCAATATTGGAATCGAGTAGGAGATTTCTCAGGCTACATCCACCTATTTTTGATGGCCGGTGGCCGAGTCTCCACAAAACCTAGAGAAAGATCAATTTTATTAACTAATCAACTAGTTATACATAACTAACTAACTAGTAACGTCAAACATATCCAAAGCCATTGTTAAGATACAGTTTACACCTGAACTTCCACTTAACCGGAAGACTTCCAATACATTTCACTTCACTTTAACTAGTTAATGATTATGTTAAAGGGAGGAGACACGGGAATGATTTACTGAATGAAAATATGATTAGTTGAGGTAATATAAACGGATATCGTATTTAAACCCAACCTGTTGGGATCTGCACAAAGTTATATCTCGCGTTATAGGTCATTAGAAGATGTTCAATTCCCCGCTAACTAACCAACTAACTAACTAGTTCGAATTCTTGAAGGTAGTTCAATTAGCTAAGCCTATTAGCTAACCATGACCAGCAGACTTTTTATTGCCATATCAAATGCATGGAAGCTAGTGGACTCTCATTTTTGGCCGAACAGCAGAGTCGGGAGTCGGCATATATTTGATTTGCTTTTTAACTACTCCACGGATATTTAGTTGGCCAAATTGCAACGAGAGAAAAAGTCATAAACAGCTTGGAAATAACAGCAGGGTTAACCGAGTATACATGTTTGTGTGCTAACAATATATAGGTGTTGATAAAGCATGCAGTATATCAAGCAGATCTGGGACTTCAGTTTAATATCTCAACCCAGCCTGAGAGCTCCAGGTGTTAATTTAAAAGCCAAAGCCTGGTTACTCATCGAGGTTATCCTTGAGCTGCTGGAACATGGCGATATTCACGGCAGGCGCTTCTTCCTTGGTAATATCCGGGTTGACCTCGATATCAGCGGTAGCCCATACTCTATGGGAGTTTTTCTGAGCTGCTTCTCTGAGAGTTTTATCGGTTGCATTGAATTGAGCTGGAGTTTGATACGGCGAAGAGTCTTTCCATCCTTCTTGAGCTCCTCTCCCCAGTCCAACCTCACTCCTAACCTCCTGTCATCGATTTGATTTCTAGGGGGGGTTGCCCGAGACCCTGCCTCTCCGACTCCTTTTGCTAACTTCCACGCTTGTGATGGTTTTTCGATTAAAAAGTTCTCCATCCGAGATAGGGCTTTCAAGATTTTTCCCCGGACCATGATGATGACTGGATAAACTAGTTAGTTGACTAACTAGTGGGGTTCCGGTGGAAGTTAATCAGTTAGTTAACTCGTTGGTGTTTGGAATAGAAACCGTCGATTGTCGTGAAGTATCCGAAGCTATAGATTTAATCAGCACTATAATCATTGGGAAGGTGGTATAAACTGAATGCAAACTCACTTAACAAAGGCCCTTATTCAGATGATGACTTGTGGTTTAAATTGTGATATTTTTTGAGGGAAAAATCGACCATCAGCCCGCCTTGATATGGCACTCCGGCAGTGCGGAGCTAAGGCATGTCTACTTACAGGGAGGGTGACCATCCAGTGAAATGAGAAGCACCGGGGTTAGTTAACTGTTCCTAGCTGGTTATGCACACCCCTGCAAGATGTCAAGAGTATGGCTGCATTTGAGAGAAGCCAATAGCCTCGTATATTACATGTTGGGGCCGGAGTTTGCTTGACAGATGATTTGAGCTCATTTGCTGCCTTGAGAATCTGGGTGCTCTAATGCAAGGCGACTTGCATAAATGTAAGAGTGTTACTGCGAGGCTATGATTCGGGGCAGAGTACACGGAGAGTGTGCGGTTGATTACCCAATAACTAGCAGGTGTACTGGCTACATTTGGTCCTCTAGGGTAAACGGATTATCATCTATTTGCTTTTCTGAAATTGTCACGATAGGCGTTATCAGAGATATATTTTAATCTACCTCCTCCGTACCTCCTCTGTACCAGGTCATCTATAACTAATAGCTACCTCTGTAGGAAAGCTGCAGAGTAACTAAGTAGTTACCCCGATAGTTAGAACTTTTAGATTGAACCCTCGATACCACACTTAGTTAACTAAGAAGCACTTCCGATTAGAATTTCTGAACAGGGCTAACCCCTGCTACCCTTTTTTCTAACGCTCCATGAAGCAAAAATCATGCAGCAGCGAAATGGGAGTCGTTTGTATCAGGCGCTAACTATTTGGTTAGCTAGTAAATTGATACCCCATATCTTGGTAGGAATCTTACTAGTTAATCGGTCATCAAGGCATACACATAATTCATGCTAGATACTCCGTAGTCGAAAATAATAATGCAACAGCCTTGACAATTTCATAGCCTGATTTATTATTATTTTTTTTCGGTGGATATTGGAATTATCGGAACCCTGGTAATTGTGGATGTTGCTTAGCAACTAGTGGACCCAAGCAACAACCTGAGAGGTAACCATGCTAGCCTATGTAAGTTAGTTACTTATGTACGGAGTAGTAAGCTAGTTAACTTTGGTCAATTTGTTCCTTATGCTTCTCAAATGACACTGGGAGAAAAATAACAGTTACGCGGTAACTAACTAATTAATTATTGGAATCTTCGGCGCTTTGCGAATACATTATTCTGTTTGCGTTCGATTTTGCTTGTCTTCATTTCTTTAGATACCATGTTCTCAAAAAACCCAGGCCATCGAACCCGCTTCAGTCGGTTCTTCACCAAGGCCATACGGAAAATGGCTACTCAGAAGGGTGGGTAATCTCCAAACCTACATTTTAACATGAACAGAGCAAACTATGTTAAACTAGATTGGAACTCGACTGAGAGCTTTTTCAATTATACCCGAGGGCGTTTTGTTGTCAACGAGGCAGAGGAGATGCGGCAGAGACATGTGCGCTTTGATATGAATGAACTGGCTCGGTTGGCTGCAAATACCGTTGGTGCAAAGGAGGTTGTCAATATCAAAAAATGCGCAGATGGCCTTTTCAACAAAGCCTTCGTTTTCACCTTCGAGGATGGAAAACAAGTAGTTGGGAAGGTTCCCAACCCGATTGCCATTACTCCCCATCTCACAACTGCTAGTGAAGTTGCAACTATGGAGTTTGTATGCCTACCAATCCAATGACGTGATATCATCAAGTTGAAACCTTATGCTGACCTCTCTGTCTTTATTCATGTTTAAGTAGATGAGAACTGTGCTTAAGACCCCCACTCCACAAGTCCATGCATGGAGCTCCAGAGTTGATGATAGCAAAAATTCTGTGGGAGCTGAATTCATCATCATGGAGAAGATTTCAGGCATTCCATTGGGAAAAGTCTGGGAGCGTCTCTCAGGAAGCGACAAGATGAAGGTTCTAATCAACATCTTCGAATATCAGAATGAATGGGCGTCTGTTGCATTCTCAAGATTCGGAAGTCTATACTACTCAGGAGATGTAGACACCCTGCCTGCGGACTATCTTTATATCGACAAGAATGGGAATCAAGTCAATAACCCTAGATTCGTCGTAGGACCAGCTTCACACAACGAATGGTTTATACACGGACGGGATTCCATTAGCTGTGATAGAGGGTCCTGTAAGCATTCATGCCTGTTTCCCCCTTAATATTTGGTGTATTTACTAATTTCATCTAGGGAATACAGTGGTTGACTATAGGAAGGCAATCGCCCATCGAGAGATCACGGCTTCTCGGTCATTACCATTCCCGAGACAGACCTTGTTGATTTACGGCCCCCGTCCACTCTACTTACCAACTGTTGAGAAAAAAGTTGCAGCTTTGAAGTGCTCTTTGCAGTCTTTGGAGACTTTTCTCCCTGAGGATCCAGCTCTTCTCCGGGGCCATCTCTGGCACACTGATTTCCACCATGAAAACATATATGTGAACCCAGAGAAACCTACTGAAATAACTGGAATTATTGACTGGCAATCAACCCCGATAACGCCACTATTCGACCAGCCCTTAGACCTTCCATTTGTGAACTATGATGGCCCAGATATCGGTGAAAATCTCGAAATACCTGTGTTGCCTGACGATTTCCAATCAATGCAGGAGGATGAAAAAAAGAAAGTCCACAAGAATTACATGGATAAGTCTGCTGTGGTTGCATGGCGTCTTCTTCTGAAGCACAAGAACCCGGCGTATTACAGAGCTGTCTTGTTTAAGCATACCCCTATCGGATTGACTCTAGAGCTGTCTCGTCAAGTCTTTACCATCGGAGAGTCCTCTCTTCGCACTATATACGCAGAAATGGGAGAAGACTGGCAGGAGTATGCGCCCAAAGGGTCGGACATGAACCCTGTCCCATGCCCTTTCAACTTTTCACAGGCCGAGATAACAGAGATTGATGAGGATGAAGAGGCCACAGCCAGTAGCACAAGGATCGCAACTCAGATTCAAGAGCACCTGGGACCATTATACCCTCACAAAGGTGTTATTGAACATGAAAACTACGAGGAAGTAAAGAAAATTCTAGGAGAGATTAAGCAGGAGGTCATTGAACATCTGTTCGAATCCACAGATGATATCCAGACATTTGATAGTCAGTGGCCATACAAAGATTAGGTGTCCGTCAATTCGACAAGCAGCTTAGTTGTTATTGGCTATAGAAATACCCAAATTTAGGCTAGACGATGTTACCTGATTCAAAGTGAGGAGGTATTCCACTCATTGACTGTATTGTGCTATATTATGTCGGGTTATATATCAAGAGTAGATAGATTGGCAGGCAAATATTTACAGTTGATTCAAGACTTTGCATCGGAATGCCAGAATGTCTCCTGTTACATTGATTCCAAGCTGTCGCTTCAAAGCTCGGGAGGCAGTTACTGACAGCAAACTCGATACTAATAAATTAGCAGTAAATTCCTAGTATTTTTTCATTTTCTTTTTCTTATCATTTATTAACTCTTTCACGTTTCCCCATCCTGGGACAAAAAAGCCAAGTCATAAAGGCTTTAACTAAAATTTATACAACATCGATTTTCTAGAGTGTATTCTCCAGGCGGCGTTCCTTTCGGAGAGCGCGCAGTTTAGCCCTAGCCTCCTCCAGGGGTACGAGACTGCCCTTGGTCTGTGAACTAGGGTCATCACGGTTACGAATGTTAACTGAGCGAGACTCCTTCTCTTGAGCGCCCACAACTAAAGATTTTGTTAGTACAAATGTTCCCTCCATGTAGAACATAGGATACGAGAGTGTAAAAGCTTACCAAAAATGAAATTATACTGTGCCAGTTGACCATTTCGAATCTTCTTTTGCATAGTGTGGCCGCTAAGGTCAATGTCGACATTCAACTTATCGCCTCGAAGAATCTCCTGAAGTTCTTCGACATAGTCGTTGGCACTGGCCATGACAGGGACAATCAAAATCTGTCGGGGGCTAAGCCAGAACGGCCATTTTCCACCAAAATGCTCTATCAAAATTCCAAAGAAACGCTCAAAGCTTCCAATGATAGCTCTATGGATCACAACGGGTCTAGCTCTGCCTGGGCCTGGGGTAGAGGAATCTGAGGGCTGGGCTTGAGCTGGATTCGAGTCGCCCTCCGCTGGTTTAGCTTCGGCCTTGGACGTAGCTGGAGCAGCAGATTTAGGAACAGTCTCTCCAGTCATGTACTCGAGTTTGAAATTAAGAGGTAGCTGGTAGTCGAGTTGAATGGTTGCACACTGATGTTCTCGCTTCAGAGCATCGGAAATGGTGATATCAATCTTTGGTCCGTAAAAGGCACCATCACCTTCGTCAATTTCCCAGTCTGCACCCTTGAACTTTGTGAGAGCTTCTCGCAATTGAGCTTCGGCAAAGTCCCAGGTCTCGAGCTTTCCGAGGTATTTCTCAGGTCGGGTAGAGAGCTTCAGTTTGAAACTGAAGCCAAACAAGCCATATATGGCGCGGAGGAAATCGAAGAGTCCCTCGATCTCTTCCATGATCTAGTAGAGGGGAAAAGAAGAAATTAGTGATTTCTCCCTAACTGGTCTACGGACAAGTGCAGCCGTCATACATACCTGGTTGTCGGTGCAGAAAATATGAGTGTCATCCTGTTGGAACTTTCTGACTCGAGTCAATCCGTGCAGAGCACCAGATGCTTCGTTTCTATGAAGCACGCCAAAATCTGCCATTCGTAATGGTAGTTCTCGGTAACTTCGCTCTCTATGGCCAAACATGATGCAATGACCAGGGCAGTTCATTGGCTTCAGGGCCCAATCACGTTTTTCAACGTCAAGTTTGAACATGTCATCTTTGTAATGAGCCCAATGGCCTGATTGGCGCCATATACCGACATCATACATGTTGGGAGACTGAACTTCCTGGTATCCTCGTTTCCGATACTCGGTACGGAGTAGTTTTTGTAGGGCATTGAAAATCTTAGTTCCGTTGGGAAGCAGAAAGGGACATCCAGGGGAAACTTCATCGAAGAAGAAGAGTTCTTGCTCCTTGCCTATTTTAAGGTGGTTTCGCTTCTCTGCTTCTTCCAGGAATTTAAGATGCTCTTGTAGCAGTTTCTTGTCTGGGAAAGCTACACCACGTATCCGCTGCAGGGCATCGTTGGTCTGATCACCCAGGAAATAGGCAGAGGAGTTCTGTCTGATGTTAGGAATGGGCCAAAAGTGGCGTTCAATGACATAGAAACGCTCACCTGAGTGATCTTCATGGCCTTAATTTTGCCCGTGTTCTGGATATGGGGTCCTCGGCACAAGTCCACGAGAGTTCCGCATCGATAGACAGTGCTGCTTTCTCCTTCAATAAGATTGTCGATATAGTGCAGCTTATACTTGCTATAGCCAAACATTTTCTTCAGATTCTCCTTTGAAACCTCCAATCTGTCGAAGGATTGTTTTTCTTTGAAGATCTTTGCGGTTTTAGCATCCAATAATGGATAGTCTGCTTGGGTGACAACGCCACTATAAAGAAGATATCATTAACCTCAGCTTCAAGTTGATTTGGTAGGCCAATTGCAATTGTTGGTAAAAGGGGGAGGGGCCATTGCATACCCTTCGGGAATTGCCATATCATAGAAGAAACCCTGAGCAGTGGGAGGACCGTGTGACAGGAGGCATCCATATTGGCATTCACAAGCTTCACCGAGAGCGTGGGCACTGGAATGCCAGAACACTTCTCTACCCTCCACTGAGTCAAAGGGAAGATAACGAATGCGACAATCCCTCTCAAGCGGGCGATCCAAGTCCCAGAGCTCCTTTCCGTCAAGCTTAGCAATAACCACGCTCGAGCTGAGCTCCTTGGGTATATCCTTCAGAAACGAGCCTGGAGTAGAGTGCCATGCCTGCGCAATAACCGTGGATGGTGCACCATCCCCCACTTCCAGCGTCACGGTGATGTCGAACCGAGGCTTGTTCTTGAGTTCCTCCACTTTCTGCTTGTATAGCTGGTCGAACAGCTCATTTCGCTGTATAATGAAATCTGGCAGCGGCCTCTCAGCGGCTGCAAATTTGCCCTTTGGCTTGTCTGCTTTCTGCGGGGCATCCTTCGAGGGGTTGCCAGCGTCCATGGCTGCTGTGCGGTCGGGGAGGGCGGTGTCTTTGGTCGAAGCGCCTGCTGGAGCGCCAGTCTCACTCATACTGCCTCTGTTAGCCCGCGCCGGTCAATCTTTTCGAGTCCTGCTCCTGGTCTCGTGCTGTCTTCTCCTTGATATCGTCAAGCAACTAAACTGTGACTCTTGGAATATAGTGTATAGATAGGGGAGTTAGGGTGCCTCACGTGACACTGAGTCGACTAATTTTAGCCGAGACTTTTTTTCGTTTCTTTTGACAAGCAGATATAAAAAAAAGTCTTCAAGATATCGGACGGCCGATCAGCTCCAACGGCACCAGCGGACGTTTGTTAAGAAGAGAGAAAAGGGAATTGCGCAATGTCGTTTCGCGGGGCACCCAGAGGCCGTGGCACAGGCGCCAACCGTGGAGGGTTCGGAGCTCGCGGTGGTGAGTTGTGCGCTCCATCAATATTACATGCGTAACCAGTTCAATTTAGCTGACAGCAATTACCTTCTTGTGTCTAAGGCCGTGGAGGAATGCAACAGTCGTTTGGGCCACCGGCTACCGTACTAGAGATGGGGACCTTCATGCACTCTTGCGAAGGAGAGATGGTCTGCGAATCGATCAACCCCAAGATTCCATATTTCAACGCCCCGATATATCTGGAGAACAAGGTACAATCGCAGCACTGTTTCCACGCTGGAAAAAGGGATGCTAATTGGAGATCCGATATAGACACCAGTTGGAAAAGTTGATGAAGTCCTAGGCCCGATCAACCAAGTATACTTTACCATAAAGCCTCAGGAGGGAATCGTCCCTACATCTTTCAAGGCCGGTGACAAGTTCTACATCGGAGGAGACAAACTATTACCATTGGAGAAGTATGCGCCTGCGTTCTATCTGATGGCTGTTGATATAATGCAAGCTCACACCTTACCTAGGTTCCTCCCCAAGCCCAAACCACCGCCAGGTGCACCAAAGCCAAAGAAGATCGGAGGCGCAGGCCGTGGAGGCGCTGCGCGTGGTGGTAGAGGAGGATTCTCCCGCGGCGGACGGGGCGGCGCTCCCCGGGGTCGTGGTGGTTTCTCCAGAGG
The DNA here is from genome assembly GCF_000151425.1 of Trichophyton rubrum CBS 118892. NCBI lineage: Eukaryota > Fungi > Ascomycota > Eurotiomycetes > Onygenales > Arthrodermataceae > Trichophyton > Trichophyton rubrum. The sequence continues at coordinate 2,751,845 of NW_003456428.1, forward strand.
CGGCGCGCGAGGTGGACGAGGTGGAAGCGGTGGATTCTCCCGCGGAGGTGCTAGAGGAGGCTCACGAGGCGGATTCCGTGGACGAGGCTAGAGAGAATCGCATCAGCCGATTTCCCGCTTTTCCTCGCTGGCGTTTAGGAGCATTCTGGATGGGAGTTTGATTCATTCTTTATCATTTAACGATCTCTCTGCTATTTTGGCCTAAAAAAAAGAGCTGTCGGTTCCCGTTCCAATGTACTAATTGTAACATAGAGCCAATTTGCATTCCTCACAGTGTCTTCTTCTACACCTCTTCCTATATACAGTCACAAAAAGAGTGGTGAATATGCTGTCCGGCATGTCGAATCAACTGTGACCAACGGTTTTGCTGCAAGCCAAGGTCAAGCTTTTTTTTTTCTTAGTGCAGGGTAAACTCGCAATATATGACGTCCTTCCATCCAGCCCACATCAACATCATTTCGAACCAAGGACAAACAACTCCCATTCCACCCACCTCGCACTCTCTCCTGCGCAATAGCAGCTATTATTACCCTTCTAGACGTCCCGGGACGTTGAATTCGTTTATATCGGTAATCTAGCTATACAATTCGGCCTCCTGCGACCCAACAATCAGCCATGTCGCGACGAAGCCCTGCAGCGGGCGGCAACGGGCCCGAGAGCTCTGAAACCCCCAAGGATGCCGGTATGGGCCTCGCTATACAAGATACATGCGTTGGAGTGACAGTCTGACTGATATGTTTCCTTTTGCTAGGCCAGGATAAGCAGAAGATACTCCTCTCTGCAGACACAGGCCACTTCAGCTTGATCAGGTGCGCAAACAGCTGGAATATTACTGATGATGACTGCTCTCCCCCCCTTCTAACTCGGCGGTTTGATACTTCTAGGGCCTTGCATCTTGCCGATTTTATTACGGAATTAAATGGTATGTGGTCGCCTCAGTTCTGATACAAGTTGGGCGGGCCCATTGCTGACTGACGGCTTCTTAGGATTTTGCGGAGGCAAGTTTTCGGCAACGATCATCGATCTCGATCACCTAGAGAGTGCCGAAAAAGCCTATAACTATATCTGAAGCTGACCAGAAAATCTCCAGTGATGTCGATATTTTCGTCGTTGAGATACTGCCTGGGTGAATCCCACCAGCATGGAAACATCTGGATGGCCCTTGGTTTCATCCCGTTCGGCCTCTTCTTCGACTTCATGGATGGGAAGGTTGCCAGATGGCGGAAGAAGTCGTCGCTGATGGGCCAGGAACTGGACTCTCTAGCGGATCTGGTACGCATTTCGACAGATACTGAACTTATTTTAAAACCCCTCAGCCAGCCGTGCGCAGAAATTTGTTGATACCTCTAACACTTGACTAGGTCTCGTTTGGCGTTTCTCCTGCAGTGGCAGCATTTTCAATTGGAATCAGATCGCCGGTTGACCACATCCTACTCACGCTCTTTGTTCTCTGCGGTCTCACTAGACTCGCTCGATTTAACGTCACTGTCGCAACACTCCCCAAGGATAAGACAGGGAAGTCAAAATACTTTGAAGGAACCCCCATTCCAACAACGCTAGTGCTTGTGGGAATAATGGCGTATTGGCTGTCTCAGGGTTGGATTTTGGAAGATCTTCCACTCGGTGTAATGCTCCCAGGCACTGCGCTCGAATTTCACCCTGTTGTTGGCATGTTTCTTGTTAGCGGGTGCCTGATGGTAAGCAGATCTATACATATCCCAAAGATATGATAGACTCTACCTGTCGTTTAGTACCTTTTTTGGTTTTGTTAGTATCATTCGCTTTTGTTGTTAAAGAAAAAGAAAGAGAAAGAACTGTTTAGCAATCTGACGAATTTTGATGCACACTTTGGGTGCCCTTTGACCTCGCCGTGACATTGTTTAGTTTTATGAGCAAGCCAGTTAAGTTTCCGGTTTCCAGTCAGTCAGTGTTGGCAAACATGACGCGGTTCTATGGTCTTGATAATCAGATACACCAGTGTCGAAATCCGGATGATAAAGGACTCCATTGGTTAAAACTTCGTGTCCTTTTTCAGTCCTTTTTGTATTCTTTTTTGTGTTTGGTAACAGTTCCCGACTCCGACCTATGTTTAGCCAGAGCCTCGTTTGACAGCAATCCTTCGGCTACTAGCACGAAGAGCCACGGACTTCGGGGCCATACGGAATATTCGCATATCCGCTGTGACAAAATAGCAAAAATAGTCAAAAATATCAACTCTCAGATACAAAGAAGGACAAAACGGACGTATCACCTCAATGTGATGGGCCACAATAACATCCAGGATGGCCCTCGATCTATTCCACGAAATCAGCGATCCAGGGGAGATTAAAGGAGCGCTCTCTGCACGCACAGCGATCTAAACTCTTCAGCCTCGACGACAGGCTGGAGATATGGTTGGGAGCAGGTGCGAGCTAGTATCGGAACACGGGCTTTTGCAGGATGAGCTTTGTTCTAGATCATTCTTGGTAGAATGACTGAGACATATGTTGCCGTATTCCAAAAGCCTCAAAATTATTCTCCGCTGTCTCAGCTGGCTTTTTGACAGCTCAAGCTGTGACCGGAGGTGCGCGGTTTTGAGGATCTTGGGCATCTTCTTTGCGAATTATTGATGCCCTTGCCCAAATGTTTGCCCGCACTCCAGGCTTGCCACGTATCTTGAGCCGTAATCCAGCCATCCACCCATTTCACTGTCATCAACCCGCGCCCTGCATCCGTTACAGGAAAACATGATGCATCAGGCCAAATGTTCCAATTATGGAAATCGAGCACGCCAGCCACAGGGCATAAAAGATGTACTCTGTATGATGCACGCCGATATGCCAGTTGATGACTTAATCGGCCCCCAGTAACGGAGTAACTGCTAGGAGACGAATCATTTCTGGCGCTTGAAAGCGACTACCCCTGCTTAGTCCTGAGTTAAGGGCAAATCACACGATAGCAGGGATCCACGAAGTCTTAGTGTCTTACTTGATGCGCAAGCAAAATAGATTACAGATTTACTATTGACAGGGGAAGTTGGTAGCCACCGGGACCGGCTAGCGCCAAGTCAGCCATAAAATACAGCGCAACAGAGCAAGAAGAATGTCAACAGAAGCAGAAGACAATAGAACAAACATACGTTTGGGGGTGGAGAGGTAACCGCCCGCCCCCAGTGGCGAGAAGCTCCGACACCAGAAAAAAATAAAGAAAGGGGAGACAACGGAAGCAGCGGCCTGGGGATCGTGTTACACTTCCGCTCGTGCTTACGAGACTTGCATGTTATCTTACAGCAGACATGCACGCAAAGAAGACGAGAATGGTTGCTCGCAGGGGTACGCTTTAACCGCAGTTGGACCGACTGGAGGAATCTCCAAGGGTATATGACGGCGAAGAGCAATAACTACTGTTCACTCACCACTGTGCCGTGGATGAAAGACAGTGTAAAAAAAAAAAAAAAAAAGAAAAGAAAAGGACGATCAAATGATGTCCACCATCACTCCGTCATTTTGCATACAACTTTCAAGGCCGATGCTTTCTGCCAGCACAGCGAGCCTTTTCCTTTTGAGATGACATGATACTTTCCCCATACTCCATACTGGGCCTGCGAATATACGGCGAAGGCGACCACCTGGCTGCACCGCCACGGATGGCATATCCCGCCCCTGAAGCACACTAGATGTTACAAGTACCAGTTCCGGGCCAGGATGCAGCAAGCAGCGGGTGTTCCTGGGCCCAGAAACCAATTTCGGGGTCAGAGCGTATTCCCTATGTACCACTAGGACAACTATCGCCTGCGCTTTAACGACCGGCAAAGTTCGCAGGCGCTTCTGATTGGGTTGCACCGCATACCGAGCCTGCATGTGAATGGTGACACCCCTTTTTTCTAGCAGCCCAAGCAGGTACGGCCGCCGTATATGTATATCGAACGGTTCCAGTTCTCCATAAATTACCTGGATATGCATGGTCATAAACGGCAGGGATACGGCAAGTTCTCGCCCAGACACGCACTTCGTCCCTTGCCCAGAGCGAGGCTTCTCCTCTCCTTTCCATCGCTCGTACAACTCCGTCCCTTCTGCCTCCATCTCGCATTCTTCGACAGTCCTTTTTTTTTTCTTTCCCTCCACACTCTTTTTTCCTTAGGCTAGGTTCATCTCGTCGAGCGGCTGCTGATGAGATCGTCTGCTCCAACCACAGTCCTTCAGAGTCCTTGAATGCTAGGGCTCTCTCCTCCCGGTTACTCCGTCAATTTCACACTCTCTTAAACGTCAAGTCAATCAATTTTTTTCGATTGCGTGGTTTTTTTGAGGTTCGTCCATCTCATCAACTTCCCCTTCTCACCCACCCCCTCTCCCTCAACCCGACGTACCAGCAACCCATATGAAGCCATCTTCCGAATGAAAGCCCGATAACTTCGGCCATACTAACACTGTGTATCGCAGGCGTCCTCGTAGGTGGTGCATACAGATACACACATCTTGACGTACGAATTATTTCATCGGTGCCGACCTGTCACTGGGCGTACGGACCGGTATCCTCAGGAGGACGCTGGAAAGGAGATGTTTTCAAGTCGAATATAAAACATCAACTCATTGATATCCACCCAGGGCATTCCGGCCAACCATTCTCTGATATCGACCGTCCCAGACTCGGCGTCTCGCTTGACATCCATTTCTTTATATACAAGTCGACCCTCCCCTTCATCCACAGGGGTAAAAAAAATTATTATTATTTTTTTTTTTTTTATCAAGAATCAACCTGTAAATATGAAGATATATACGCCCAAGGCCGTCATGGCGGTGGCCTTCCTACTGAGTTCGAGCCTGTCATGCGTTGAAGCGAAACTCGATGAAAGCCTCAAGGGATGCTACAAAGGTTCCGGAAGTTTGAAGGACATGGGGCCCACCAAATACCAGAGCACAGGAGCTTGTCGAGACTTATGCACCCAATCTCAGAACGCAGTATTTGCGCTTCATGACACTGACCGATGCTCTTGCGGTGATAAATATCCTCCAGAGAGCCTGAAGGCCGCATCTACAGATAAAACCTGCGTTCTCGTCAACTGCCCTGGCTTTGACAAAGATAAATGTTCGTCCATCCTGCTTCTACCTTTCCTTTATATTTTCTGGTTTATGGTGCGGACAAATGACTAAATTGATGGCATTCTAGGTGGTGGAAAGAACAGCTTTGCAGTCTACCTGACCGGTCTAGTCGATGACCCGGCAACAGAGGGCGGCGCAGACGACGGCGATGCCACGAAGACATCGTCGACTCCTCAGCCAACAAGCAGCGAGGGAGGAGGACACACGATCATCATCACTCCTAGCAGCAAGCCTGCCCCGTCAGGCCCCAACAAGGCTGGAATCGCCGCCGGTGTAGTCGTCGGCGTCGTGGCCATCGGCGCCATCATCGGGGGTGTCATCTTCTTCCTCAAATACAGAAAGCGACAAAAGGTAGTTGATGAGTACCGTCGCAACCAGACAATCAACAACTTCGTCGCTGGAGGGAAACCGTCGTACAGCCAGAGCTCGGCGGATTCACGACTAGACCCAAGCATGACATCTCAGCGCCGCCAGAGCAACGGCAGCATTGCTGACGACCAGGACTTCTCACGGCGGGTTTTGAAGGTACATACTATCATCCGTCTTTCCCCCACCTGCTTACGGTTCCCCTTGGGCTAATAGTTGCATCATCTCCAGGTCACCAACCCGGATGGAAATTACTAAATATACCCACGTCGATATACGTTCATCAAGGCCGCCTCCTACTGCCTCTGCCTTTCCTTCTCCTTTTTGTCTGGGGGGAGCGCTCCCCATTCTAATTGATCGCGACTTGTCGATACTCCTGATTAAACCCGATTATTAACGCCCGTGTATATTTCCGTTCCCTCGCCGTCGCTTACACTTGTACCTCAGCCCCCGTTCCCCGACCTGTATTTTCAGCTTTGACCTTACGACCCAAAACTAACCTCCACCTTGTGATTCCTTCTCGGCGTTATACCACGTTCGCACAGTCTTTTCGGAAAGGAGGGGAGTTTTGTGGACGTATACTCCTTTTTTTCATCTCCTTTTTCTTGTCTGTACACCCTCACTCTCACTCCTTCCCTACCGCAGACGAGTACGGGATAAGCAAAGCAGACGTCTGGGGGTGAATTTGAAGTCTTCCAAATGAAATGACCAGTCAAAGTGTCGTCCTTCCAAGCTCCTCTATTTTCCTTATGCCCATTTTTTCTGTTCTCCTTCCTGCTCCTCTGTTGGACGTGTGCTATGATCCATATCTCTCGTGGCCTGCCATATTCCCGAACTCTTGTTATATCTCTCTTATATCTCTTTACCTACATATCTTCTATCTCCTTTCCCCCCCTCCCCCTCCGTCTTCCTATATACCTTCTACTATGTATGCATCTGGGCGTTACTGTGTATTATTCCTCACCGGCTTCCTATATACATCTCTTATTTTTACTAAGTTGACGTCTTGGACGACTGGCTCTCTCTTACCCCCGTTTTATACCGTACATATATATACATACTATTATTACTATATGGTCTATCTGTCTGCCTTCTATGATTATCTGTCTACTCGTCCTGCTCATGTTTATCCCTGGTATTAAATTAATACGTCCCAGCTGCCCCTCGACGTCCATTGGGCCATTTTCGCCCTTGCCGTCGATCAGAGCATGGAGATCACACCCGTAGCGCTTCACATGTCCACTTTTCCTCCCATTCATCTTGCTCCGTTGGAGTCATTTGACAGTTGTCTCGGCATCTGGATACAAGAGCAAGAAAAGAAGACAGGCGAAGTCAAGAGAAGACAAAGGGGTGGGAAAAAAAAGCAAAGGCTCGTCGTGTATATCGCTAACTGGCCGATACGTATCATATTCCGGGCGCTCACCTCCTCTGCCGCAGGGCACCCTCTCTCTCTCCCGTTGCCTAACGCCGCCCATCGCTCGTGTGTATCAGATTAAGCTCTGGTAATCCCCATTCTATTTACTCGGCAGATGCTTGAGGTTAGTAAAAAGAAGGGAGGAATTCAGCTCCGATACTCAATATACGAAAGGCGAGAAATGCAAGAGGTGGAGGGGTGTGTTGAAAGGCCAATATCAAACTTGTTTATTGTTGAGATCCAGGGGCAGCCGCTCAAATAGTCAAACCCTCTGGGAGGACAAACGGGCTGTGAGCCAGGGGTCGACGGAGCACTCGCCGGCCCTGTCGTATGGGTGCAAACAAAGTAGTCGAGGCCTTGTGCCGTCATACCTTGCCTGCAGTCGATTGTTCTGCAGTGGAATGGGTGCTTATGCGCTGGCCGTGTCACAGTCCCTCACTTTGTGCATGTAGACACGGCACTCATTACTCTGACCTCAATAATGGGGCCTCAAGCTTGTATCCTGTACTACCCCAGCTTCTGGGGTAAGCTACTGATGATACTGGGGCGAGTCTCATGGACGAAAGGAACTGTAACTGAGGTAACTAACTAACGAGGCTTTTTTTTTTTTTTTTTTTTTTAAAAAAAAAAAAAAAAAAACTATCTGAGATTGATATCTATGGGAACGAGCAATGCTAGTTTTGGGTAGCTAGTTAGCTACTTGTTAACAGGTGTAAAAAAAGGATATAAAACAAAAATGCTACATATTATCGTAATACTTCCAAAAGACGCCCATGCAACTAGCAACGACCAAATCTAACATCTTTAGACCCTCGTCTTCAATGATTAGTTTGCCCAGCTTAGCGCTGTTGCCGCGTAGACCTCCGCCAGCCCGTTCGCGCGCAAGACTTAGATCTAACTCTCCGACCCAGGGGGAGCTCTTGGTTGGGCTGCTATTTTGGTCACTCGAGCTGGACGGCCGGGGCAGTAAGGTTGGCAGGTTGAACCGTATTTCAGCTACTGTTGTAGTTGTGGCTGAGGATGGCGATGTCCCTGCAGCTCCTGGGATGGTATGCTTGCACTTTAAAGTCCTTCCGTTGGCAGCAGTGACAAAGTTACAGTAACCGTTCCAAATGGACAGAAACTGGTAATGTCCGTTAGACTTTTGAGGGTACTTGTTGGCCTTGGGGGAGGAGAGATTGAACATCTCGCCGTGAGATGAGGGCTGGTGTCTATGGTGAGACGACAACTGCGGTGGCTGCCAGAGCTTAAGGAGACGGGTGAACTTGACAGGGCCTGCCCCGCGGCCTGTATCTGACATATCCTCTACCTCTCGGGACATATTCGATGACATGCTTTGCTGTGGGGGCCGTGCAGTGTCCGAGCGGCGCGCAGCGGCAGGAAGCTTGATGCCTAGACTCTCAAATGACATTCGAGACGTATCAACTGCGAATTTCTGATAGCCAGGCGTGGTGATTTCAACTTTGATAGAGCCGTCTTGTCTCCCTTCAGAAGGGGAGCTGCCTATGTTATCGATTGTGCCGACGTTCCACTGGCTGCTGTGGGTTGGATCACGTCGTATGAGTGTCAAGTGGAAAGGGGGTGCAGGAGCAGCCTCTCGTGGCCGCTCGTAGCTTTTCCTCGGCCTCAGGGGCAGCGGTGGTTTAGGACCTTCGTCCTCTGGTATGTGTAAGAGACCTCGTTGGCTCTGGGGGCGTGGTGTGGGTTCAGGCTGGAATAACGGCCTCCTGCCGCCATCCCAGCTGGCTCGCACTGTTGTTCCAGAAGTCTGGTCATGCCGACTCTGCAACTGCGGCGACCCTATAGCGGATATTGATGCGGTTACCTGGGCACTCCACCGCCGTGTGTCTTCATCAACAGGCTGAACGGGGAGTGGTCGAGGTGGGAGAATCGGTGGTTGCGGCTCCCACAGAGGCTGGCCGGGCGACCCTGACACGCCGATAGGAGAATGCTCATGCACAGGAGTTACACTCCCTAGAGCTAGATCCTCCTGCTCCCTTTCGCATCTTATATTTGCATTTTGCTCTGGATCTTGGGTTATAAGTTGGGGTCGGGTTGGTAGGGGAGGGGCCGCTTCCTGTTGGGCATTGGCCGCCGTGGATACGCCAGGCACCGGTTTTCTGCGAGTCCGATTCAGGATCGCGAGTTTGCTTGTTTGCGGTATTGGATTCATAGTCTGCTGTTGCTGCTGATGTTGTTGCTGGGTATGCCGTTCTTTTGCTATAGATTCTAGGATTTCTTCGTCCCGCGGCCCTGCCACATGTATGAAGTATAAGGACGCATTTAGAGATTCGGGAGAGAGACTGGACTTTGTCGGCGGTTTCAGCGGCGAGAGAAAGATATCTACGTAAATATTTCGTGTCAGTATCAAGGGTCTCTGAGCTGGCTGCCCGGTGGTTTCGTCCGATCTCACCTTTGCTGCCGGGCACGCGAACAATGTACAGAACGAGCGGCTCCAGCGGCTTCTGCGTTGGATTCCTGGGATACGCCGGCGGGTTCGAGGCGAGGCTGACGATAGACCCCAGCGAACGAGCCTCGACGGGAGCGCCGTCCATCGGTCGTTTGCAGACAGCGCTTGGATGGTGGATGGAATGTCCAGCTGGAGGGGAGTTTGCGATAAGATAGTTATAGCGGAGTTTGTAGGCTTTAACTAGCTGGGTTGGCTGTGGCTGAGGGCGCCTGCAGCCCAACGCGGTCCCAAGGAGCGACGAGAAAGGACAGAATGAGAAGAAGAAGAAGAAGAAGAAGATGATGATGATGATGATGAAGATGGCGACAGGCAGCTATTTATTGCTTTTTCGCGTCTACGTCCAGACTCAGCCGCGAGTTTGCTATTCACCAACGCCATACCAAGATACCAAGCTGACTACTGGATAGTTACAGCTGAAGCCCGAAGACGAGGACGAAGGCGAAGAGCCAATGGCTGAATTCAGCTTGACGAGGCCTGATTTACCTTGGACAAGAGCCCGAGTGTAAATAATAGAGAGAGAGAGAGAGAGAGAGAGAGAGAGAGAGAGAGCAGGAAAGAGAGTCGAGTTTGATATCAAGATGTTGCGATTTCGGTATAAATAGCACGAAAGCCACAGTGGATATATGCACGCTGTCAGAAGTGGTTATGCTGATGCCTGGACTGCGCCTCACGATGATGAAGTAAAGATGCATGCACGCATGTATGTAGACTATTTCATGTGTGACTATTTGATCACAGGGCCTGCGCGAGGTGAAAGATCAGGTTATCAATCAGGCCTGTCTGCTGGGTGCTCGAGTAAGACAGGCTGTGGATAGCTGGATTAAATGACAAGAACGAGATATATCTGTGCCTGTGCTATGGCTGTGAGTATGGACAATAGGAGATAGGAGAGGGCAGGGAGAGTGCAAGGAGAGGGTCTGGAACAGTAAGAAGAAGCTCAAGCAGAACCAAGTGAAGCAAGCAAATGATAGACATATAGTATGACAAGAGCCGGTTGATCAGTCGGAAAACGATTATTACGCCTTCAGCTCCAAAAACTCCCCCAAAAGAAAGACGACGGATGATTCAGACAGAGGATGAAAACAAAACAGAAAAAGAAAAATATGGCCTGGTGTATCCGTTCTCCTCCGCCTGTCGTGACTCCCGATTGTATAATGGTACTTGGTTTAAGAGGGTGATGAAGAAATGAAAGAAAATTGTAAACTCCGCGGGTCCAGACGGCACTTTTTATACTGCAGTCTCTGACCGTTCGTTCTCGGCAATGATAGGGACGGGGAGGCCACGGTTAGGGCTTTGGAGGATTAACTGTTCATGTCTTCGTGCCCTGAGATAGTCGCTGATAGCACGGATAAGGATGAACCAGCCAACAACCATGAGGATATAGGAGAGCCAGTCGCTGGTGGTGAGGCCATGAAATGATGACCCTGATTCGCTGGAGCCATCGACGGCACTAGGGTTGAAGTCGTGGCTGTTTGGGTCTGGTGGGTTGACGTATCCGTCACCTCCGGTGTCCGAGTCGGGAGGGCTGTAGCCGTCTGTGTTTCTCATGTAGAAGCCGTACTGTACCATGGTAAGACCGAGGCCGGCTCTGCTTCCATTCTTGGCTGCGTGAGTGGTGTGTAGGAGGTAGGTGAGAAGGAAGCCGACGAGCTGAAACGAGGTCGAGATCATGCCGTTCCAGGCAAACGAAAAGACGGAGCCGACGGGGAGGCCTTCAACGTAAACCTCGTCCGACGACATGCCAGGAGCCACGATGGTGGTCTCCCAGTACGGAGGAGCAGCATCTGCCGCCGCTTGTTCATATGTCTACAACTCATCGTCAGTCATACATCAACATAATCTCTTCTAACGCCTTCAATAATAAAAGTTTTTGGTCAGGGGCTTACTGGTGGTAGATCGTCGAGTTTCTCGCCTCCTCGCTCTGGCTTGGCTGACAGATTCGCAAACACTCCATCGTTGGTGCCTCGGATTACTCGAGATGCTGAGGCGTTGGGTCGTCCTGCTGCTGGTTGAGCACTGTTGCTCCCTGCTGGCGCTTCTGACGGGTCGATGTCTGGCGTCGTGTTGGCAGGGCTCCCCCTCATCAACCGCTGTCTGTCATCGGCCCCTTCTTCGTCATCAGTGTGTCCGTCATCATCCCCAAAGGCATCGGCCAGTGTTCGATCTGCGTCTGAGTGTAGAGGGTCCTGGGATAGCACGCGGCGAGATGCTGGGGATGGTGTCCGCGAATGAAAGGAGGGTGGAGGGGATGACGGGATAGGCTGCTGCTGTGTGGCTTGAGAAGATACAGCGTCGTCTTCGCTGCGAGTATTTACCTACAAGGCAAACGCGCCGTGGTCAGTATGGGTTTCCAAACCGCCGTGACAGGACCCCCAAGAGGCTTGGTTGGTGCCGTGGTTTTTGCGGGTGCCTTGGGGGACTTACGGGTTCATATCGATGTGAAGTCATAGTGTCCCTTCGTCCACGGCCGCCCCCGAGCAGCAGACTGGAGCGAAGACTGGTATTCGAGGGTTCTCTCTGGGAAAACCCACTGCGCGGTGACACGTTCTCTATCAGCAAACAAAACGTAGCAGAAGAAGCAAGCGAGCAAAGCCGGTGCTTTTCTTCGTCTCTTCTTCGTCGTCTTCGTCTTCTTATCTTCTGCTGCTTCAGCTTCTTTTGCGGTCGAAAAAGGGCGAAACAAGCCACAGTCACGTGGAAGGTCACGGGACAACTTTATTCCGCGGTTTTGGCTTTTGCGGTCAAAATGGAAGTAATTTGGATGGACGACGACGACGAAGAAGAAGGCGTTGATACAGGCCAGATAACAGGGAGTGAAGGCTGTCAATACCCAGGGTTAGCCTGAGACAGGGCAGGAGAACATGTCGTCCAAGGTATGAGGTGATCCAATTGGCCTGGATGTGCAGTGAAGAAACAGTATACTAACAAGTTCAAATAGCTCCCTCCAAACACAGTCGGGCAGATCCAACGCCTCATACTCAGATGGCCCAAGGATCCCATTCGACCAGAGTCCGTTTCGGTCCAGAGATACCTCCAGTCACGGCTTGAGCCTCCGCGCCCTCAGTCCTCCGATTTTTCTCTCACGTCCTACATCACATCCTTTTTCTCGCGATCCAAACCACAATCACAGGGTGATGCGTCACTACAGCCTCCTCTACTATCACAGGAAAATATAAAAGTGCTACAGTCGTTTTTGGATAATAAATATCAGAAAGGATATCCCCTTCGGAAGAACGTGCGGTACCCCGCCAGTATGCCACAGCACTACGACCGGCTGATAAAGGAATTTGACGAAGCTGCGAATCGATCGGCATTTGCACGATTGGGTAGAAGGATCGGGGGGTCAGTAAGGCTGAAGTAGACGGTCAGGAAGGAAGGCAGCCATGGATCATTTATAGAAATACTTCAAGAGTCGGACCTGGAGTAAGGGATGTTAATGTGTAAGATACATCGGAGCACGAAAAACTATGTCTTGAAAGACACCTCAATTTAATAGAATATTAATTGATGAATATATCAAAAATTTATGTATATATATATCAAAATAGATTCCCCCGGAAAAGATTCGTCAAGTACATCCCATATGCCCAGCAAACAACACAAAAGAAATAGGAAATACAAGAAAAAGAATCATGGTATATACAGAAGAAACTCAGCGCTTTCTTCGCTTACAACATTGGCTTAACGTCATCGGCTATCTTGAAGGGAGCTTCTGTTTTGGAGCGGACCTCCTCAACGGTAACACCATCAGCCAACTCGATCAGAGTAAGGCCGTTGGCAAAGTCAACATCAAAGACGCAGAGTTCGGTGATGATTCGGCTGACACAAGCTCGGCCAGTGAGTGGGAACTCGCACTGCTTGAGAATCTTGGGGTTGCCCTTCTTATCGGTATGTTCCATGGTGACGACGACTTTAGTAGCAGTAGGGTTGGAGACGAGATCCATGGCTCCTCCAAAGCCCTTGACCTTACCTGGAAGCATCCCTATTTGAAGTGTTAGATACATACACATTGGGCAAAATCAGAAAAAAAAAAGGAGGGGAAGAGGCAGAAAGAATACACTTACAGTTGGCCAAATCTCCCTTAGCGCTGACCTGCATGGCACCAAGGATAGTCAAGTCAATGCGTCCGGCTCGGATCATTCCAAAGGACTCTTCGCTTCCGAAGATGGAGGCGCCAGGGAGAAGAGTGACGGTCTCCTTGCCCGCGTTGATCAGGTCAGCATCCTGCTGGCCCTCCTTGGGGTAAGGTCCAAGACCCAGGATACCGTTCTCAGACTGAAGCTGGACTTCAACTGATGGGTCAACGAAGCTGGGAGCAAGCATGGGCATACCGATACCCAAGTTTGCGTACATTCCGTTCTTGAATTCCTTAGCCGCGCGGCGTACGATGCGCTCTCGCTTGCTGGCGGTTTCGCCCTTGCCAAGTGCAGCGGTATCCTCATTCTCCTTAGCAAAGGTGAGTCTCTCGATTTGCTTCTCGGCTTTGCTCTGGATGACACGCTTGACGTAGATTCCGGGAAGGTGGACAGCGGCTGGGTCAATCTCGCCGACCTCAACGATGTTCTCCGCCTCAACAATAGTGATCTTTGCGTTACGGCCCATGGCACCGTTGAAGTTGGCGGCAGAGTATCGGAACTGGCAGTTTCCAAGCTTGTCTGCCTTCCAGGCCTTGACCAGGGCGTAATCTCCCTTGATGGACTCTTCCATAACATAGCTCTTGCCATCGAAAACCTTGACGTCTCTTGGGGTTCCGTAGGTTGCAACAGAACCATCTGGGTTGTTCTTCACAGCCAAGTCACCTGTCTGCACGACAGTGCCAAAAGCAGCTGGGGTGTAGAAGGCGGGGATACCAGCACCACCAGAACGGCAACGCTCAGCAAGGGTACCCTGAGGAGTGAGCTCCAGCTCAATCTCTCCAGAAAGGTACTTTTGCTCAAGAGACTTGTTTTCTCCAACATAACTGGCAATCATCTTCTTGATCTGTCCGCTGGCAATCAAAAGACCAAGCCCCGCACCGTCGATACCGGCATTGTTGCTGACAGCAGTCAAGCCAGTGATAGAAGGAGTAGAGTGAATCTCATTGATCAGGGTGCCAGGAATACCGCAAAGACCGAATCCACCAGCCAGCACTGTCGAGTTGGACTTCATGTCCTTGATCGCCTCTTTGGCAGAGGGGTAGACCTTGTTGATCTCGAATCGAGCAACGGTGCTCGAAAAGGCACGAACGAGGAAGTGTTGGCTCTGCAGATAAGCCATATTTAGTTAGCTAAATATGCCTTCATCATGAACCCTTAAATTGAAGGGATTCCCATACCGATGCTGGGTTGGCAGCGAACCTCCCCGCCGTGCGGAGGCAGGTCTTTGCAGCGTAGAAAGGCATTGTCGCTCAAGTTTAATGCGGAAAAAACAGCAAAATCTACCCAGGTGCCGGCCCCTCTCTAATGTTCTTCCTTGTCTCTGCTGCCGTCTGACTGCTGCCGTTGATGGTGGTTGGTGGTTGGAGGTGATGGTGTCTTGCTCGCGTGAAGCTCGGGGAATATGTACTGCCTCCTCAGTATGCGCTTGGCGAGGGGCGGGAATTTCCGTGTATTTCTTTTCGAGTATCGGCCGTGCGGGCCGAAGACTTAACCGCAGCGCATGCAAACGCCGAAGACAGGGATACAGCAGGACAAATTGCCCTTCACGTAATACTAGCCACGCAGACAATGAAAACTACGCACTTCTGCCCTTCCTTCAGGCCGTTCGGCTCTCTTACTTCTTCCTTTCTCTGCTTTTGCGTCTTTCTTTGCGTCTCCTCGAAGTCGCTTCTTCACGCCCTTTTTCGTGCCTCGGCAAAATCGGTATTTTGCTTGGTCAGAAAGTCCGCATCTAACCACAGTCACGTGTTGCGGATGTTCAAACTGCCGCTTATTGCCGCTCTTGATTAAGCCTTCCTGATACGGTAATATCAACAGCTTCTCGCCTGCATTCATTATAGACTCACAACAGATAAAAGATGTGCTTGCCACTACATCGATGGAAACAAATATTATTAGATTATTAGCCTGGCTCTTCCATGATACAGGTGGGAGGCTCAAGGTGAAAGTCCACGACCACTATAATCACGCCTGATGCTGCCCGGACCGGGGACTGTTGCGGCGAAAAGTGGGATACCAAAACATTGCGTTTGCATGGCACCATCGCAACGGTCTCGGATTCGCGCATCATGTCAACATACACTTCGTGCAACTGTTTTATGTGAAGTCGGCCACTGGATATTCTTGAAGAAAGATAACCCTGCAAACGAAACAGGCACACTACCAAGCGAAAACTACTAGAATTAAGAGAAGCCAGAAAAATTTTTATTGTTCGTTGCGATCCAAATTAATATAGCCTTCTCCCCCGTCAACCAAACTATGGCTGAGGATGGAACAGGAACCAGGATGCTTAAATAACAAAACGGGCAGAGTGCAGATATTTTTGTCGTAAAGCTGCAACCTTTTCGCAATTAGCTAGCGCTTTACAGAATCCCTACTTCCGGTGTGGGTTTATAGTTATATGGATGAGCGACAGTGTGCGACGGTGGTGATGTGGTGATGCCAGGCAGGGCTACCCGCCTTCTCGATCCGGATGTTTTGTAAGTTCAAATCTAGAAAATTTTTACATTGTCTAGTGGTTTACAACTGCTGATACTCCGTAGTTTTGATGAAGATACTGTTATCCAAGTATATCAACTTCAAAGGAGTTGAGAAGCGATAAAGTTAGAGTTAAGCTATTTTTAGTGCGGCTCAACAATTAAAGTTCACGTGTCGTCCAACTCCATATACATTTTAGGTAGTTCGATAGGGAACAAATTCCCCTCGAAACCTTTATCGTACTAACTTCTACTTACTTTCATACAGTATGCCACCTAAGCAGATAAATGATGGGTTTGATGCCCAATCATATCCGCATTCATTATCTATTTTTCAGTACAATAGTGACATAAGATGCGGGCCGGCCTGTTACATGTTGTAACCATGTGCCGGGCACGCCGTATGAAAGATTTGAAATTCCATCATATCAATATATCAGATTACTTGCTTTTTGTTCCTTGGAATTAATTTATATTTATGTCAATTCTAACTCATTGAATCTCACTTCACCGGCTGTTACGTCGGCGACACTATGAATTCTAGCTTGTATTTCATTGTTACTTGAACAACACCTCACAAGACACATGTGCTACCATTATCCTATCCTGTGTATTCCCAGAATTAAGACACAAATGGTAGTTGATAAGTCGAGGTACCGCATTTTCCTGTCCCATTTGAAACATCTTAGTACTTAATTCTGCTACATCTAATCTTCGCCCCTTCTCTCGAGGCAAAATGCCCATAACTGAGCAAGACACCAAACCATGCCATCGTCCGGACCAAACTGCCTGTGTTAAAAAGAGCGGTGATACCACCCCGCCATTGGTGGTGAATGATAATTTAGAAGCGGCAAATAATAACGAGGCGAAAGGCGGTTTCAAAGCATGGATCTATGTCCTTGCTTCGTTTTTCTTGTTTATGAACGCATGGTGAATAACAGTCCGGATAAAACAACTTATGTCTTATCAGAACTGACGAATGAACAAACCAGGGGCCTAACGCAGACCTTCGGGGCGTTCAACCAGTACTACGTCAGCAGCTTGCTTTCCACCAACTCTCCCAGCTCCATCTCTTGGATTGGTAGCTTCCAGGTGTCCCTGGTCATTGTCCTTGGTGTTTTCACTGGTCCTCTATTCGATGCAGGGTATTTGCGCCAGATGCTCACACTCGGCTGTACTCTTGTCGTTCTTGGAATGAGCATGCTATCGCTGGCTACTGCATATTGGCAGGTATTTCTTGCTCAGGGCATATGTGTTGGTCTCGGCTCTGGCCTGCTCTATGTACCGGCCCTGGCATTTGTTTCGACACTGTTCCCAGGCTCGGTTCGTCCCTGGGCAATTGGCTGCGTGAACGCCGGTGGAGGCATGGGTGGTATCGTCTATACGTTCATGCTGCGTGACCTGCAACCTCACATCGGTTTTGGCTGGGCTGTCCGTGCGATTGCTCTGGTCACTCTCGTGTTATCAGTCGTGGCTCTAGCAATTCTCCTCCCTTATCGCTCAAAGGCTCCCAAACCCCAACAACGACGAGCCATATTTGATCTGAAAGCACTTCGTGAGCCCAGTTTCTTACTGTTCTCAATCGCCATGTTTTTCAACTACCTTGCTTTCTACATTACGCCCTTTTATATACCGATGTATGCGACAGAGGCCTTGCATCAATCCCGCAGCTTTGCATTCGCGTGCCTGGTGTACATGAGTATTACATCCATCATCGGACGTACCCTGCCCATGTTAGCTGCGGGCCGCTTTGGTTCTCTGCAGGTATATACTGCCGCAACACTAGGAACTATAGTTGCTCTGTTTTCCTGGACGGCTGTTCACAATGTCGCGGGTTTTTTGGGCTTCGCTTTGATGTATGGCATAGTCTCGGGCGTGCAGGTTGCAGCCCCAAGCGCAGCAATGTCACATCCCGTACTATCCCCAACAATAAACGTAATCGGTACACGCATGGGCATGGGGTGGATGTTTGCTGGCGTTGGCGTTCTCGTTGGTTCACCCATCGCGGGTGCCTTAGTCAACGTGACTCCTGGTCGGGTAGACTTTAAACCAGCACAGAGCTTTGCAGGGGCCGTTGCCGCTGGCGCACTGCTGTGTTTGATATTCCCCCTCATTGCAGTTATCAAGCACGATAAGAAGACTGCTTGACGTTTTGTATTGATAACCGAGAAACCCCCTATTCTGCGATTCTTGATGGTCAGCTACAAAAAATTATATATAGGGGCGAAATTAAAATGCAAGGTCAGGGATTCGCTGTTATCCTCTCTGCGGGAATGACGGCTCTTATTCCCTTCCTAAGCTAAGGAGTTATATACACCAAAGCCACCACCCGGTAAGGAACAGCTGACACTGTGAAGGAATGCAAGTCTAACGTTCGCTGGGAATGTCTGATAAGCGCTTTTACAGGAGACAAAGGGATATCCATATCAAGAAGAATACGAAGGCAAGGAGAAAGTAAAATGGTGCTAAGAGATTTCTCTATGGTATCGGAGGGGCAATAGAGTTATAGTATGGGCGTCGAATAGTCATAATAATGGATTCGGTATGGAGTGGGGGAGTAGGGTATACGATTTCAAGTCGTGAAAATAGTATTATGGTTAGTTCTTTGATGCAACAGTCGGGTCTTCCTCACTTTCGGCGCCCTTTCGTTTTAATCGTTTGCGGTCGGGAGATGGTGATAGTTTCTTCGCCATCGCAGCTGGGCCCGTCGAAATGACTTTCTCGTCTACCATGCGTGTTCAGGCCGGTCAGCATGGTTACTTTCCCAGGTTCCCCGGATAGGGATACTGCCTTCGGTCCCTTGACGGAAGCTCTGTTGGCTGTCTGGGTGTGAGCTGTCCCTACCTGGGGCTGATTTTTGCGCCTCGTCATAGCTCGGAGGTAAGTCGGTCATTTCTACATCCGATCTGTCACCTGCACGTTCTCGGCCCGGTTTTGATTTTGAACTATCTGCCGTCAAGGTTGTCCGTGCCGGACGCTCCTCAACGTGCCGGCACACAGGTTTGGCCAGGCGTTTCTTTAACCCGTCGTTTAGATAAACAAGGAAGTAAGGGGTTGGCGGGTTCTTAACGTTGCGATCACTAAAGATTTCTGCCGTGCTGTGGACCTCGGTTACCTCGGAATCGTTATACTTTCGCCATATCTTCTTTTCAAAGTCAAAAATGTAAATGTAGTAGTGGCCGAATTCCACGGATCCATGATGAATAAATACCGCATAGAGATGGTAGGGGAGAGACTTCATATCAGTGAACTGATTATCTATCAAATGGGTGAGTTGTTCCATCCGAGAATCAATGCCTACATGCTAAGTTAGTACTATAGTGGAAAGCGACAAAGCAACTGGACTTCCACTTACGAATGAGCTCCTTTCTTGTCATTACTTCCAAATTCGAAAGATGTGTTAATACCCCTTCATCGATGTCTAGGGCATCGTCTCCCATTTCAGGATCGTCCTTCATCAACATCAAGTCTTGGACTTTGTCATGAGCATCTTGAAAAAGGTCGGGAAGGGATTCCTAATGAAGAAAAGTTAGTCAACGGTTGTTTTTTGTCATTATAGAGGGAGATAATACATTGTTACTTAATAGCTCCTCCCGCCGAACTTTTAACCCATTAAGCTCGTCGTTCCATGCCCACTTTTCTCGGCGTCGTTTATATAGACCCATATTATCATGTTCAGGGACGTCCATGTATCGGTCCATGTATATCGTTTCCTTTAGCTCTAAATGGTGAGTGGATTTGAAAGATGATTTCTTAACCTGATCGAACTGAACACGCTGCACTTGAATTTGTAGTACTGGTGGGATCTTGCTGATGGCTCCATACTGTTCTGCTTCCGCACCATCAACATGTACTTTTTGTCTATCAAAAGCACCGTCAATGGCAGAATAGATGTCTCTCGAGCCAGTGGCGACATCGACTTTGATGTCTGACCAGAACTCGTTTTTAGAACGTATACCATTCATTGCAGTGATGTAAGATTTGGTCTGTCCATAGAACAGACTTGTATCAAAGAGTTAGTAAGTTCATCAACTTAAAGCACTGAGAGGTATCACTTACTCCATGATCAAATCGATCTGATTCCCGTCTGCATCGATCTTGGTTGGCTTAATTGCGCACTGAGCCTGGAAGAGCACGTTGTTGATAACTTCCGTGACATCCTGCTGCGCACCCAACTCAACTTCTTCTCGAATTAGCTGCTCGTTATCAACCCGGGGAGTAGGCCGTGGGGGAACCGGTGGTGGTCTGTTAGGGGCTACAATAGCCTCCGACACCGGGTGTTCAGGTGTAATACTAGTTTCGCTGGAGGACGAGGTGACTTCTTTTGTTTCAACAGTTGGTACCACAGTTTGGTCTGAAGCGTTGCCAGACTCTAGCTCATTGGGAGCTCTTGTAGAAGGGGAGACGCCAGCGTCTTCTTTAGCCGACTCCTCCTTTTCTGGAGAGCTGCTACTCGGTGTAGACTTCTCTTCAGGGATTGGAGCTGGAGGACCAACAGGCCCCATGATGGGCATTCCATTAATCTCCCCTAACTCTGACGTCTTGTGAGTTGATAGAGATTTACGCCGAAACGCAGCTTCACTTGAGGAACTGAGCAACGTCAACCTAGCAAGCTCTTGGGTCGGTGTTACGAACCTCTTAGGGCTGCCCTTCTTAATAGGCTTTCCTTCCGACGTCACATCCTAGAGTATCTGTCTCTAGACCTTGTTCTGCGTATAAGTGTCATCAAGGCCAAGAGGAACCAACATTTCTGTGAGCGTTGGATCTCTAAAAGAGATACTTTTCGCGATCCAACCTTTTTATTCCGAATCACCTCCTCATCAAGTTCAGTCTTATACCGGTCAAGATCCAGTACCATATTCCGGAAAGGCTGGATGGTAAAGTAGAATTGAAGCAAACTGTTCAGGTAACAGGTGTTACCAATATTTCGAAGTCCGACTGGCCAGTCTAACAGCGCGCGGTTCGCTGGGGCGCTATCATCAACCAGCATGCTACGGATAACCGCGCTGCCACTCTCCTCGGCAATAACAGCGAGTGCTTGTCGATATGTATCGATCTGTTCGGGAGCTTCCGAGCAACATACTGAGTATGCAGCTATTATAGCAGCATCATCTACAGATCTATCGGGGATCTGTAGCAAGCGGAATGCATCCCCAATATCCATCTGGGCGGAGGCGGCTTCGCCTGTCTTGAGAAAATGTTGTAGGGCTTCAGACTTTCGGCTGTCTGCGATAAGTCGAACAGCTCGTTTAGCTACCTCTTTGCTGTCAGGACTATCGCTAATCTAATTTTTTGTATGATGGTTAGTAGCAGAGTGTTTATAATAAGATACATTTCTAGAAGACATACCTTTGCAGTATACATCGAAATCACGAAATCATCAGGGGTATCAGCATGGACTCCCAGGAATACCTCAGCTTGCTCCGCGGTCGTCACTCCTGGGCATGCATTAGCTTTATGCAAAGGGAAAAGATTAACAAGAATGAAAGGGAGACACGCACTCTCCTCTGCAGCGGCCTTTATCTTTTCGCTCTTGCGGTAGTCGCCTATTCTCCAGAGATGTTTTCGTGGCTCCATATCATTTGGAGTGTCTTCAAGCCGAGCATAGAACGAGCCGATGATGGAATCATCGCTTAGAGCAAAGTCTCGGTAATAGTCAAGGTTGAAATATGAGTAAGAATCAGGCACATCATCGTCGGCATACTTGCCGTTCGTTGTTTCTAACTCAACAAAATCATTTATTGTCTTGCCATCGACAGGGCCCCTCCAGTGTCCAATTGACCGTAAGCATCTGAGATAGTAGCTATTTCGTGATGGTATAATTCTGTTTTGCTGGCGATAGGCTTCAATGATCAGTTCATTAGACATGTCACTGACAGCTCCTAGATGTTCATAGAAGCTATACACTGGTTAGAGCAGGAAAATTCATTATACTAAAAAAGGCAACATACGGAGCTTTTAATTGAGAGTTATTGGGGAAAGCGCGTGTTTTGGGATCTGTAAAATGGGCGTAAGTCGACGTTAGATAAATAGGGATGGTGTGTTATACTGACAGTCTGTGGTACCGAGCAGCTGGTTAAACTGGCTTATAGAAGGCGTGAAAGCTATATTTGCTCCTTGGCCCTCTGTCTCATGTTGTGGCCGCTGGCTTATAAGCACCAGAAGCTCGAATGAGATATTGTCCAAGAAGATATTTAACGGGTCAGTGTATGGCTTTAGCGCTTTTGTATTGGGTCGCGGTGGTTCCCAGCGATCGTTCTGCAAGGAAAAAACAGTCAGATATCATGCATTAAAGAGAAGAAGAAGAGAAGTACGGAGGCGAGTCATGGAATGCCATACCACCAACTTAAAGCCTAGGTATTCAAATAGTTGCTTGCAGGATTCTCCACCGGTGCCAAAGCAGACCGTGAACTTCTTGTTCATGATATTAATTGATCTATTGCGCTGCTCATCATGCAAAGCATTGTCGATGTATGTCTTGAGATGCGTGAGGACGACCAACGGTGTTGGTCTGCCTATCCCTTCCAAGCGCTCTGGTTCCAAGGCTAGGGCGTCGTCTACTCGTTTCTTCAGGATGTCTTCGTCCGTCAACAAGCTCACCCATTCCGGCATGATAAGGGGTGTCCAAAGCTTCAGGTGAACTGTGGCAGAGCATTGGGTCTGTGTGCAGTTGTAGATGTATACCTCTAGAGCTTGTCCCGGCGATTTGGCGACGGTCTTGAGCCTATCCGCCGATTCCTTGGGAAAGTAGCAAAAGTGGTGCACAGCACCTGGTCGACAGGCCAGCTGTGTCTTGAAGACCACTGCAAGCTCGAGATGAAGTCGACACTTCTGACATACCGACGAGACCTGGTATCTGGCGCCTGCAACACGCTGGCTGTCGTTGACCGGAAGCACTGACTGCTGAGGCTTTGTGATGAAGCGGTGGACACAAGCGTTCGAGTCGGAGTAGTCCGGGTATGTAGACTTATCGTAGAAGATAGGTGGCACGTCTTTCAGGATATTGAACTGCGGCCGAGTCGGGCTCGCTGGGTCATGGTGCAGGACATGCTGTATGAGCAGAGGAGCGGTTTTGCCTAGATTGCGCAGCAAACGGGGGAGGGCATTCAGGTCAGCGTCCGGGACTCTACTAAGGCAGAAGATGCTGCGAACATACCCAGCTTGGCCGGTAGAGACATATAGGCGTTTCTTCCAGCTCTCACAAGCTGGCGGTGTGCCTGGCGTAGCTCGATATTGGGGGGGGGGGGGGGGGGGGTTTGTTCAGCCCGGTGTTTACCTATCTAGGAACCGTAGCAGACGAGCTTCTCAAGCACAAATTGGGGCGGCTGTAGGTTGTTTCTTTCGGTCAGCGAGGGGATCGACAGGCTCCGGGCAGTCTGTTAAAGCACGAACGAGGGCGGCAGCAGTGCTGGTCGGGCGTGAAGGGAGCTTGCTGGCCTGGCGGGTAAATGAACCGGGCTTGACTGACTGGGCGCGGGGAGGTACAGCAGCGGCAGCGGTGCGAGCAGCAAGCAAGCAGCAACGAGTGACGGTCGGGCAGGGCAGGACAAGCAGCGGCTCAGGGCATCGCCGTCGTCGTCAGTCAGTCATCAAGAGAGTGAACAGAGGCACAATTCCATGAGCGAGCCGGCGTCGTTTCATTCTTCCTCGTCTCTGTCGTTCTTCATCCTCGTCAGTCCGCGCCAAGCCTCGTCCCAAAAGGGCAGAAAAACCAGCAACGCCGGCGACAGCGAAAAAGCGACGAAACATCAAACGACGTCGAAAACTCGCCCGCAACCGCCAGACTCGCCCGCAAACGTCTCGCTCGTCCAGCAACGATGGCCGGCCAGCAGGAGGCTCCCATGTATCATCCCCAGGATGCGCTCAAGCGCGCCATCAACACGACCATGGTCACCGGCGGCGTCGGTCTCTTCACCTCCGCCGTCCAGAATACCCTCCAGAAGCAGAACGTCGGCCCTTGGGGCATCTTCACCAGGTCCGGCAGCACGATCTTCTTGTTCGGTACGTTGATTCTACTGATGTGCTGCCATTGGATGACGAATTGATGCAAACTACGGCCGGTAAAGAGTGATGCTAATGTGTTTGTGTGTGCGAGTGTAGCTGCCATGGGAGGATCCTACGAATTTGTCAAGACTGCCTCTGCCAACCTGCGGACAAAGGAAGACCATTGGAACTCGGTCTATGGAGGATTTGCCGCTGGTTCTCTGGTAGGATTCAGAGGTGAGTCCTTTTTGCCATCGTCTCTAGAACTTGCAGGGAGCATTGTGTTTTAATGTGTGTCTCCCTCTAGCTCGAACATTCCCGGCCATGATCGGATATGGAGTTGCACTGGCTACACTTCTGGGTGTTTTTGAATACAGTGGAGGAAGCATAGCGGGCAGGATTGCCGACCCTAACGTCGATGAGTACGACCGAAGGACCGCCCTCAGGAAGAACTTCCGAAGTCCTGGCGAGGAGACAATTGCAGAACTGGGTGAGCGAAGAGGTATGTCAGGCCCGTGCCTTGCGGCTATTCTGCAGCTGTACCTGTCTATATCTCTGCAATTGATGATAGCTAACCGTCCACAGGAATCGAGGCACCCGGATTCGCAGAGAGACGACGAGAGCGGATAAAACAGAACTACGGGATCGATGTCCCCGTCAGCCAAGCATCTGCCTCCCCGACTACTCCTCTTTCGTAGGATTA
This sequence comes from Trichophyton rubrum CBS 118892, assembly GCF_000151425.1. Lineage (NCBI taxonomy): Eukaryota > Fungi > Ascomycota > Eurotiomycetes > Onygenales > Arthrodermataceae > Trichophyton > Trichophyton rubrum. Next base: position 2,776,472 of record NW_003456428.1, read on the forward strand.
GAAGCACACAGCCCTACACCGTTACATGTCCATATGTAGTATATTTCCGAGTCTAACCCAGTCGGCTCTCTCTTTTTCTTATGTTTTTCCGCTCTTACAATTATCATCTAGACAGGAAATGTCAAGTCAAATCAGCGTTTACTACAGTGCCATCACACCCTCCGCCTGCCCACCGGCCTCTCCACCGGTCTACCAGCTTGTCGCTCTCTCCCAAGGTCTCTCTATCCAATGAACAGCATCCAACATCCCTGCCCTTCGCACCCGACTTTTATATCACATGACTGTACAGCCACGATCTGAGTCTTCCAAGAACAAGAAAAGAAAGACAAAAGAGACGAAGTGATGACGTTGAAGGGTGGCTGTTCAGGCAAGGAACAAGGACGAAGTGTTCGTCGACACTGCTTGCTGCAAAGTAATGACGCCGGATATTGTTCAGCCTCCCCAACCTTGCAAGAACCGAGATCAACGGGCGGCTGCGGTCTAGCTGGTAGATCTCGCCTGTGGCTGCTTGTAGCTGTTGGCTGTAACTAGAAAATCAGGCCAGCAGCAGCAGCAGCGTCAACCGTTGTATCGTAAGGGGGGTCACCTTCGTAGCTACCACTGCATGTTTACCGTCTATCCATCTATCTACAATTCTATCTACGCCTTCATCGCCTTCCACCAGCTATCCGCCTCTCTCAGGCACTTCTTCTCGGAGTAAACAAAAAAAGGAGGCCGCCCACCAGCTGCAAACGACGTCATCGCCTTCGGCTCTCTTCCACTTCTCCTTTCTCTCCTTTTTTATTTTATTTTTTTTTTTTTTGCCTCTTCCTCCTCCGCCATTCTTCGCACTCCCTGAGAATCAGAAACAAACCACCAGAATAACAGAGAGACAGAGAACAGAGAAACAGAGGAGAAACGCAGCTCACAGCTCCCTGCACCGTCGTCGTCTGCCAGAGTCTCGTCTCAAGCTTGCCACTGGCCTCGACCGCCTGCGTTGTTGCCCCTTGGACTCGCGGGGGTCAAGGATCGCTAAATAACGGCCAAAAAAAAAAAAAAAAAAAAGAGTCGCCGGATAACTTCTCTACTATATACGAAGATATACCGAGACATACACAGGGATACATAGCGGTGCACAGCGGACCGCAAGCTGAAGTGACCTGCGGGCTCTCTCGCCGGCCAGAGACATCGCCGTCGCCGATGGCAAACAGACCCGGCAGCGCACCTCACGACACCGCCAGCTACACCATGGCCAGCTCCATGGCCAACTTCGACCATACGCAGCTGAACACCGAGTACAACTCCATGCCCGGCTCACGCCCTGCTTCGTACATTGCGAACTCGTCAATTGGGCCGTCAGACTTCCACGTCCGCAGCAACATCCCAGACGCGTCCCCTCCCAGCCAACAGCAGCAGCAGCAGCAACAGCAGGCGTCTGCTCCCCATCAGTCTCGGTTCCAGGAAGTGCTCTCGGTCAGCAGGCGAGGTTCCATGATGGACAGCGGTTCCGTCAGAGAAGGTCCGCGTACGGACTCTCCGGCTTCGACAGCAAATACAAACCCTATCTCGCTCCCGTCTCGGAGCTCAACGCTAAAGAAAAAACCGTCGCTTAGCAAGAAGGCGAGTTTGCGGCGGGGAGGCAGCCGCAAGAGCAGCCGGGCCGGCAGCGTGCGTAGCATGAACCTGGGCGAGAAAGAGAAGTATGGAGTTGCGCAGGACGAGGCCAACAGCGCATTCTTCGTCCCTATCCCAACGAGCGGGAACCCGACTGAAGTCCTCGCTGCTCGGTTTCAAGGTCAGTCTGCCTCGAAAGGTAGTACAGAACACACAGAATCTAACATGATATATAGCCTGGAGAAAGGTTTTAAAGGACCTGGTCGCATTCTTCCGCGATGTTCAGCGCTCATGTGAAACGCGCGCGAAGAGTCTCATCTCCGCTTCAAACGCTATAAATAATATAGCCATGCCACCGATGTTTTTAATCTCCGGCGGCATATCGGATGCGACGGAAATATTAAAGGACTATCATAAACAGGCATTGCATGAATCTAATAAGGCTAGGGAGATGGAGACCGAGATTATCATGCAGCTCAACGGACTACGGGCTGATCTGGGCCAAAAGATCAAGGAAATCAAGAACCTGTCCGGTGACTTCAAGAATACCGTTGATAAAGAAGTTGAGGTTACTCGAAAGGCCGTCAAGCATCTACATGAGGCACTTGGTTTGGTAGACAGTGATGCTGCTGCTACTTCAGGCAAGGGTGATCCGTTTCTTCTCCGGATGAGCGTTGACAGGCAGCTGGAAAGACAGATTGAAGAGGAGAATTATCTACATCGAGTAAGTTACAAAATTCCATACTCGGGAATTTCTACTGCCGTACTGACAGAAAAACCTCCAGGCGTATCTAAACCTTGAAAGGTCTGGTCGAGAACTTGAATCAATCGTGGTTGGTGAAATACAGAAGTCATACAATGTATACGCCAGCATCCTGAAGCGAGATGCCGATTCCGCTTATCATGCGGTTGAAAGGCTGAAGGAAGGACCTATTTCCATCCCCAAGGACCATGAATGGCGTTATTTCATTGACCAAACTGACCAGATGGTCGATCCTGACCTGGATTTAAGAGATCTGGCAAATATAACGTACCCTGGAAAGGATCACCCTGCTGCCGCAGAGGTCCGCGCTGGCATGCTGGAGAGGAAGAGCAAGTACTTGCGAAGCTATACTCCTGGGTGGTAAGTACTATGAAACTTGGTGTCGACTGTTTATATATACTAACGATATTTCAAAAAAGGTATGTGCTATCACCGACTCATTTACATGAGTTCAAATCGGCAGATCGAATTGCATCCCAGAACCCTGTGATGTCTCTGTATCTTCCCGAGCAGAAGTTGGGATCCCACTCCACTCCTGAATCTTCATCCCACAAGTTCATGCTCAAGGGCCGTCAGACGGGATCGATGCACCGCGGACATGCTTGGGTGTTTCGTGCTGAATCCCATGAAACAATGCTAGCCTGGTATGACGATATCAAGGCCCTGACTGAAAAGACTGGCGCTGCAAGAGATGCATTTGTTCGAAGACATGCTCGCTCTTACAGTGGTGCCAGCTATCGAACCGCCTCTATTAGTAGTGACGGGGTTATGGATGAAGATGAAGCCGATAAGACTCCCTACTCGGCAGACCATTTGATGCAAAGGCAACCTTCCCCTACAAGCGAGACAACCACTGCCACCGGCTCCCAATGGCGACGTCAGAGAAGTGTTGGTCGGTTCCCAAGCGATGTGCAGATTAACCAGCATCTAAACGCACCTCTCTCACCCTCCAGCTCTGAAAATCGCGACGTCAGCAATACTGTGCCGATCTCAAACGCAGTCAACCACAACAGTATCAACAATGAGCAGAGACAGAGCCAGCATTTCAACCAAGGTATAAATGATCTTCCGAGCCGGGCATCCATGGACAGCGAATCCAGGTCCAGCAGACCAATATTCGACAGACGTCGCTCGCAAGTCAAATATGAAGACTGGGCGCAACCACACCATCACCCCCGACCAATCACAATATCCTCCCAAGGTGGAGATTCTAGCCGCCTTGTACAACAAACTCCTTCTCCACTCTCGGAATCTCCCTTGCGCTACAGTCAGGGACCGCCGCTCGGGGACCTCACGGACCATGATCATCACCAGCCCGCACCGACATCCCATCCGCACACAGCAAACCACGAAATTAAACCAGACGGCGTGAACGGAGCCGCACATCACCACCTAGACGGTGATGGAAGAGATATTGAACCCATCGTCACCGACGGAGTAACCAACAACAGATCATCGCTTTACCCGACTTCGCCCCTTGACCAACCCTTGAGTCGAACATCCATCGACCTGAAAGTTCCCGGCCAGTTTCCTCAAAGATCCTGATCCTGCCTTTCTATTACATTTATCTATACCTCTTCTGCTGCTTTTGCTCTTGTTGTTTCTGTTGCTATCTTTTGACCCTTTGTGCTGTTCTGCATCTCATTGCTCAGCGATATACCTACTTTCGTTTGCATCTACATATACACACATATATACTCTGGCTGCCACTGGCTGTCGAGAGGAAGAAACCTGAAAAAATGGTCTCATTTCCTCTCTTTTGACATACTGCATGTACAACACTTGCATGGTTGACTTCATATAACTGCATTTTTACCTCCTGGAAACTCAATTTCTGCCCAATATTCTATCCTCTTACCTCCTCCCTAGAGGGAGGTGTTTCAGTAGTATCAACACGTAGGCAAAATAACTGCGAACGTGATGACTTTATGGATGATAAGGAAATGGATTTTTTTTTCTTGGTAGGTATAATAGGATAGTACAAGTTGGTTAACACAGAAAAAAGAGGGCAGATTCAAAGGAAAACACATCATTAGATCAGGGTCTGGAAGCTCGAGACACATCTGGCAGAGAAAGAAAGGAGATAAGGGTAGAATGAATCAAAAGACGTAAAAGAATGCAGATGACCTTATTGTTAGCTGTTATCATCCAAAAGAAAAGTCAACCACCCCGTCACCGGCGCCAGATTCTCAGTGCAGTGTTAAATCGCGAGGATACTTTCAAGAACTAGGAGGGCTGTAACTGAAACCTTCGTCCCCTTCTTTAAACTTCCCCACCACTAGCTCACTTGCTTCAGATCCGTTATCGTCTGCATCCACATATTGTTACATGATCTGGTCCTGGGTAATAGGAGCAGCTTCACCAGAGCCGTTGAGGTCGGTGGTTGCTTGACCTGGGACCGGGCCTTGGCTCTGTCCTGGATTGACATACTTGACAAAGGACAGGCCAAGAGGACGACCACCGTATTGATAGCCGGTGAACTTGCCTAGTTACTGCGTTAATATATTGCAATGCAGACCGCGACACAAAAGATAATCTTACTAATTGCAGTTTCAGCATTGTCTGCGGTGTCGAATTGGACGACACCAGTACCACGGGAGCGGCCGTTGGGCTCATACTGAATTTCGGCGCGCTCAACTTTTCCGATGGTAGAGAATAGTTCCACAAGGTCTTCATTACAGGTTGACCATGGAAGCTAAATTGAAGGTTAGATTAAAAGAGATCGGATACAGAGTGGGGGAGTTCCAGCTTACGTTGCGGACATATATCGAGACACCTCTTTCTCCACCATAGGTGGCATAATCGGTAAATGGGTTAGCAGGGATGGATGCAGCGGCGGTACCATCGTGTGCACTTCCAGGTCCAGAGAAGCCTTGCGCCGCCAAATCCTCTCTACCAACCTGCCCCCCCGTACCTCCAAACCCTCACGGGCCCAAAGCGCCGCCTCGACCACGAAT
>NW_003456428.1:2782038-2819792 GCF_000151425.1 Trichophyton rubrum CBS 118892
CACGGACAACGGGCACCTGTTGTGCTGTAACTATGGTTAATATCTTCAAACTCTCACCACATACATACCAATCAAAAGAGTGATGCCGTGGTTAAGGAACTCGTCATGACTTACTAGCTTGGCGGAAAAGATCCTTTAGATCCTGCCAGCCAACATTGTATGGAAGCTATAAAACCAATCAGCCATACCTCCCTCAAGAAGAATTCCATACCTTCTTAACCAATTATGGTATTCGGGGTATAGCATGATTGAAATGCAGAGTACGAATATAAAGTGGTATACAAACGTTAGCAACATAGATCTGGCGGCCACCACCACCAGGGCCACTGCCAGGGCCACCAAATCCGCCTCGGCCACCTCCGAAGTCGCCGCGTTGGGGCGGGCCGGTGAAACGAGGTTCTGCCTCTCGGTCCTAGGAAATGATTAATACCAGAATAAACGGTAAACATAATAGTTTTCACTTACTTCACGGACGTATACGAGTCTGCCCATAAGGTTCTGGTTACTGAGCGTTGCAACAGCCTGCTGAGCTTGCTCCCTCGTTGCGTATTCCACAATCCTGTCATTTAATTAGTATATGGAAGATGTCATAATCGAGAGTGAGAGCATAAGAAAAGTCAAAGATGTAACTTACCCGCAGCCCTACATAAACCAAATCACCAAGCCCCAACCCGTCAACCCAACATTTCATCAAAATGGCCAAAGAAAACCAGGAAACCAGCCGCAACTACACAATGACGCCCACCTTCGACATTCCATTCGGAAGTAATAAGACATCGGCGAAGAGAACTTCTCCAGCTATAGTAGAAAACAATGGAGGAGTCAATAGTTAGCTAAGCTCCTCCAAAACAAACTAGCAGGCAAAAAGATGAACCACCCCCATCAATTGCCATTCGTTGCACGAATTTTCTTGCATTGGCCCAGCTCACCCTGTCTCATGAAATCTTTCAAATGATGCCACTTGACATCGTACGATAGGTTGCCAACGTAGACTCGGCGGTCTTGTTGGGACGATTCGCGGACTGATTGCATCATTTGTTCCTTGGCAACGGCACGATCCTCGAGAGAACGAGCAGGTGGAGGACCACTACGGCCGCCGTATGCAGAACCTGAATAACCTCCAGATGCAGCAGCCACACCGCTCATGGGAGATCTCGATCGACGATCACTGCGACGATAATCTTCACGGCTGCGGGAACGGCTCCGGGGTGAGAACGATCGCCGATTCCGACGCGGGCTTCGGGAACGGCGACGTGGAGAGCGTGATCGCTCACGCTAGATTTGGTTAGTCGATTTCGATTGAACGGTGTCACATTTGCTGTTATCACCGTCTAAACCAGGGGGATATTTTTGAATGATAAAAGGCAAATGCGTTCAGAGGTGAAGAAGGAAAAGAAAATAAAGGAAAAGAAATAAACAAATTATCCATGCCTGCAATCAACAAGGTAAAAGCATGGACACACAAATTGGTTTTCATGTATAAAAAATATGCCCAGCTGGGAGACCAGCCCCATGAGCCCGTTGACAACGGAGGCCGGGTGAAAGGAAGTATGGGGCAAAAAAGGGGATAAGATATCCGGGCCGTGAAGAATAAGGAAGTTTGGGATAATAGAGCCACATAGAAAATAAAAAAAAAAATGACGTATACTCAGCTCCCAGAAAGGTTGCTAATCCCACTCATATATTTGAGCATCATAGCGCCTTCAAAGGTCTGGCCAAATATACAGTGGGAATATTGCCAGCCATAGTAGTCAAAGACAGCAACTGAGTAGAGGAGAGGGGTGAAAGAAAAATTCGCAGGTCGATGATCCTTGACTTACTTGAGAAGGTCGATAAACGTCAGCTGTACCTAGGCATGTATCAAATTAGGAATAAGTCGCAGGTATAGGGATATAGAGCAACGAGGGCTAATATATAATGAAAAGAACGAGAAATGAAAGAAGATATGCTTTTAAGAGGGAAATAGATGGCAGTGAAAGGAGGAGGGGAAAGGATGGAATGAACAGAGAAAGAAGAGGTGACGTTTTCTTTGCGGAGTGGGTAATGGGATAGCGTGGAAGCCTAGTTCATAGAACGGGAACTGAGTTGACTCAACTGCAGCAGCCGAAAGCCAAGGCCAGGGAAATGGAGTGTGGGAGCAGGTAAGCAGTGATAGGGCAGGGCAAAGTGAGAGGGATGGGAGGGTCTTCTCTGGAGGGGGTAGGGGAACACGGGAGTAGGCGGAAATTGGCTGACTGGGGAGAGAACAAGTATGGGAAAAAGGCAGCAGCTCCAATAAAGCACCGAGTAAGGTAGAAAACGAAGCAGTAATATCAATCTTTTACGGCATAGGCGAGTCTTCAGGCGGAGAGGAAGGGGAACGGAGAGGCCGAAAGGCAGAGAGAAAGGGGGAAGGGGGATTGGGGAAAAAAAGATATGTCGGAGACAGAATCAAACCGAGAAATCGAGGGACGAAGAGTAATGATAATAAAAAAGAAACGACCGGGAGACACGCACCCATGACTTGGAGGTTGCAGAACGGGATATATTTTATAATATGGATCAGCGATGAAACAGGACAGCCAACAGGCAGGCACTGCACTCTCAAAGATTCCAGCACACGTTCAGAGTCACTCGAGTGAAGGGCTTAATATCTGCTGTTCCTTCGATTCACTTCTCGCTGTCTCTCTCCCGATCTGGCACTGTATTCTTAGTTTATTTTAATTTTTTTTTTTCTCCCTCAGTTATCTTTCTGTCTTCGCCTTTTTGGTCTTTTCCTTTTTCTTTTTTTCCGTTCTGGGGCTCTGCGGGTTTGGACTTGGGCGTTGGTGTCGAGCCGTGGGGATAAGTGTGATGGGGGATGGATGGCGCGACCTCAGATGGGCTGCACAACGAAGAACAAGCTTCCGGCGTATGTAATTGGAGGAGCTAGAGAAATCACGGAGCAGGGATAAGTCGCCAGTTCGGACCTATGTCCCAGAGAGTTACTGCTCCTTGAGGCTGTCTATCCGTCTCTTGTGTGTATATGTGTAAGGCCAGGCGCGGAGAGGGGAGGAACGGCGGGTTCGCTGTGCTGCGCTGTGCTGCGTCGGCTGCCGCAGCTCTGGTCTGGGGAAGAGCTGCCTTGCGGGCTGGTCGTTCCGCATGCAAGGGGGGGAGGCTGAAGTGCGCGCGCCGCGAGAACGGTGGTATGTATCGTCGCCTGCTGCGTCCTTGCTTCTTCTTCTTCTTCTTCGCCGTCAGTCGTCGTCCTGCGCGTCGTTGAGGAAAGGAGAAGAAGTGAGAAAAGGACGAGGTCGAAAGCTCGTCGTCGGAAGTTGCTTTTTTTTGGCTTTTTTCTCTTACCCTTTCGGGATGGGGGCGTGACTTGGGCGGTCGACAAGCGCCAAAAGCGCGGTTTACTTTTTTTTTTTCTTTTTTCTTTTTTATTTATTTTTCGACCTATTTTTCTCTAATTACAAACAACGACGAGATGGACCGAAACAGCACAGAAAAAAGGTGAGGGAGAGACGTTACGGCCAGGACGGCGATATGACTGCTCGAAAGGCGGCCGGACGGGACGAGACGATGAGACGAAGATGTCCGAGGGATGGTGTGGTGATTGGCTGGACCCTGACAGACCAAGCCCACACAGTCAATGGTGTGCTGCATGCAGAAGTGCGTTCAGGATAGGATGTTGTTGCGCAGGTTCAACCCGCTTCCAATCACAGCGCTAGAGGCGGCGTCGAGGACTGAGGTGACTAGCTGCTGCTGCTGGCCGCCAGAGAACCCCCACAGCCCTGACATAACACCCTTCTTGCGGTCGTTGCGGCGTGGTCCAGGAGTTATATACATGCATATTCACACCGTGGAAGCATGATGTGGGGGAAAAAGAGAAGCAGACCGGCCAAGAAGAAGGTGGCAGCAGAATTAAGTACTGAGTCCGGACTCGATACGGCGTACAGGAGGAAAAAGTAGGTGTGCAACGCTATCCGTGGCGGCTTAAGGTACATCCTTGCTGGCCTTATAGTTTGATGCATGGCCAGGGATATACCTGATCGCCCATCAGCAGCCACCAACAAGCAATCGACAGGACCGCGGAGTCACGGAGTTATTATAGGGCGTCCATATGGGACACGATTGCTCGAAGATGGCCGGCCGGCGGAGCTCGTAATCTGGCCTTTATCCTGGCTTCTTCCTCCGGATTCACTATCTCTTTCCAGATGTTTCCCCCTTGGCTACCTCGCGGAACCCGTCGCACATGATGGCCAATCTTGCATATATTTAGTGAAACTGGAACCTCCTTTACGCTGCAATGTCCTTCTCCCCTTTCCCTTATTCTATATGAGCACGCACCTGTGCGGAGTAGGGCTTACTGTCAAGTGCCAGCCAGTTGCAAAAAGGAAACGGAAAACGAGAAAAAAAAAAAAAAAAAAAAAAAAAAAAGTGAAGAGAAAGGGGGAAAAAGAGCGGGACAGAAAGACATAGGGTTGACGAACCCGTTACGCCGGGCTGCACGGCTCAGATGGCACGCCTGTTCACCTGCCAATTGTCACACGCTCGTTCCGTAAAGAAGATCAGTCAATATTATCTAGATATTGCGTGGATAGCTCTCTTCCCACCCACCGTCTGAATACCGTCTGAACGAAATACGGAGTAGTGTGTGATACCCTGCTTGTGCCATCGTTGAGATGTCGAGAGATCATAGACCACCATTGAGGTTACATATGATATTTTGTCTTCGTACTAGTTTTTTCTCTCTTTTTCCTTTTTTTTCCTTCTCTCAACAGGCCCCACCACATCCTAGCAGACAGCCAGCCACACTCTGTCAAAAATACCTGCCTTATTTCATTCCAGAGCGTCCTCCATACCACAAACTCAATAACTAACTACAGGGGGACATTCTCAGGACTCTGGGCTTTAATTACCTTATACTTCTCCCTCAAAGCCCAGATCAACCTAAGTTACTAGTCTTATCTTCTCTCTGCCGACTAACTACACATCATAATATTCAGAACTTATGTCTCGCAGAGATATCAGGTTGATAATACTCCCTTTTGCTGTTGTCTTTTTTTTAAAAAAAAAACGATACCCAGCGAGCACTACATGATTACCTGGTACAAAAACGGTTCTGCTAACCCCTTTAGTACCCCTAGCCCTGTGACCTCCTACAATAGGATAGGAGGAGCCCCTTAAATAGGGCGTCCCAAACCCGAATAATGCGCCCTTTAAGTGCCTTTTCTTCGCTGACTCCGATGATGATGGGTTATTTTAGCTATATTTTCTACTGGATATCCTTTTATACAGGATTCTTGCTGTCTGGCATCCTCGTATCGATACGGCACTATTAAACAGGTCAGGCCCAGACGGACGAAATATACATACAGTAAGTTGGTAGGCCAGTCTGGTTTGAGATGCATTTCTACGCTTTGTTGGGGTTTTCTAGACCGGCTTGAGAGTTCTCCTTCCAGCCTGCAACTCTGTCTCTCTTTGAAAGTGGTTTTTATACGTTCAAATTTGCAGCCGGATGTTCAATACAGTTGAGCCATATTATTGCCGGTCCGCTTAACCTGAATATACAGGACGGGGACCAGTGAATGTCACCACCGGTCATGTTACGAGGGAGCCTCGGGGTAGGTCATCAGCAAGACACCACTTCGTGCAGTTGTACGGCTCGCCAATCTCTTGGTAGGAGGAAAATCGCGTTATGGGTAACATATGGTTGCCTTGGAATGACAGGCGGAACCCGGACAAGAATCCAATTGGAAGACCGGGCTATGATTCCTCTCACAGCCGAAGAGGACATGGTTGAACAAACACCAATCCTAGTCTGTTACAGCCCTCCATTCCCTCCTTCGCTTCATATCTCGTGCGCACACGCCGACAAGCCCTGGCCTCCGGGCATGCAGATCTCCACCCCTTGCCTTTTGGTTGGTGCATTGAATGCATGTATATCATGCTATCCTCATTCCTAACCCTCCACATACGTAGATATCAGTGTTCGCTGGATCTTCGTTGTCGATTCGCCAGCCCGCACGCATATATATTGCTCCAAAGAGCGTTCAACGTCCACCAATGGCAAAGCTGTGTAACCCGATGCTGGACGCCTCTGCAAGACTCGTGATATCGGAGGCCACTCTCCTGCACATTTAAGTCTGTTTCGCCGGTATCCATACCTGACTGTGGATATTTATTTCCGTCCAGGATCTGGATTGCTCTCTCCCTGGTTCAGGCCAGATACCAACAGTGTCATTCACCACGACATCTAGAACTCTTTCTACCCATCATTATCCCGTTCTTCCACGCACGTTTGTTTTGGGAAGGTTCGTCAACCTCAGCTTTCAAATTTTAAATAGCCTGAGGACCACCAGGGGGCTGCCACAGTCACGCCAGGAACGTGACATGTCGCGAAGCGAGAAATTGAGTACAAAGCTAGTATCATGTAGGAATTTGAATGCCTTACTTGACACGGTAATTTTAATCGGAGGTGATTTCGTGATTATTTGAGCTGAGGTAACCTTGGCGGTTAAATACAACCCCGGGCCTAATTGAGACAGAAGACGTAATTCTGTATCTCAGTCTTCTGCTCCTTTTTTTTATGTTCTGTGCCTACCTACCTCCTCTTTTGGTAGAAATTGCCCCAGCATATGCTTTATGAGGTGGATAGTATGCTTCCATGAAAACTTTCCAGGCAGCACTTTTTTGTCGATAAAAGCCAATAACTGGCGTTGCTTTTCGACTGGCATGAATCATAAGGTGGATTCAGACTGTCACGTCCTATATTTTACGACATGTGCACAACTTATTCCCGTCAAAGGAGAAAATTTCTTGCTCTTCCTTGAACGTTGTCTAGGCATCAACAACCGCCTGTTCAGCCTACTCCGTACCATTGACGATATTGATGCCGAAGCGATCCTCATTCAATGGTTTCCGACACCAATGAAATAAGAGACGCCACAAAAAATCAGGTAGTTCAATCGAAGGACCTGATACGTTTCCTTTTAGCTCCGTATCTATTCGAGAACACAAGAGACTTGCAAGCTGATTGATGTCAGTTTAACACTAAGCAGCCACTCGACTTCTAGACGAACTTAGCGCCAACCTTCGATCAGTTTCCCGTCGATCTGTGCGCTTCTGTGTTCTGATTCTGCAATTGGAATCCACTGATTTGCCCTTAAAATGCCACGAAAACTGGATAATCGACCTAGACTCGATCGTTTACAGGCAATGCTCTCTACATGCCAACTTCCAGAGCCAGACATCAGGCATCAAGCAATGCGCCCCCTGTGATACCTCATTCTTTCTGTTTCTCCATTTAGTTACAACCTCTAGCGTCCAGGTTCCGTCACAATATTGTGCTGGGATCAGCTTTACAAACGGCAACTGGAACCTATACAAACTACGTCGGATACTTGCTTTTGAGTAGTGGCATTTCCTCTATAAATTGCGTGCAGTCGTTCGATTAAACACTTGCGGGCTCTCAAACTTTAATATGTTCTGATTGACCCACACGGTTCACCGCTGGATAAAAGCTAACGGAGTATGACCTCCGCGAGTCCCAGGGCACTTGGGGACAATCGATACAGTATTCGGGTAAACCCGAGCAAAGTCCTTGGGAAATCCAGAATGGAGCTTTGGAATCATCACTGATTCCCAGAGGCGGAATAGCCGATCCCTCGTCGTGTGTTGCACGATAAACTCGCACGTTGGAAATGCGGTGATAAATATGGGACTATGGCACTGATCATTCCCAAACAATACTTCCGATTTACTCCCGTCTATGGACTAAATAACTAGGGGTGCGTGAACCACAATCACTTCGGATCCATTGGTCCTTGATAAGGACCAGAATACCAAAAACATGTACCTTATATGCTGTAAATATGGCACATATTTTAGGGGAAGTCTGCTAGACCCCCTCGGCTCACTGACTCTGACCTCTTGTCATTGGAATAAGACACGGAATATCTTATTTCAAGCATTGCCTTTCGAATCAATGACGGCGTGGGTCAAGATTCTACTTTTCCCTCCTTCAAATGGCTTTGTGGCTCAGCTATTTAAACTTTCTTCCCCGGACCAATCACGCCGTCCATTTGTGTAATATCGCGGCTAAAGGTATTCCTGAGCCGCACGGGCATCCATTGGTCGACACACGCGCGTCTCGGTATGCTCCTTTCCAAAATGGGATGTTTTAAGCAACTTTATGCCAACTACAAAGCTACCTCAACTTAAACGCCATACCTTAGCATATCTCATTGGTGTCAGCTAATTATTAAACCACTACTAGGAATTGAGAAGCCCCCAGCTCGCATATTGAGCCGGAGAGACACTAGCACCTCGAAGATCGGAGGGTTAGAAGAGCGCAAGCTTCCATACATTCTTATTAAAGTCGAACTAATCGAAGCCGACGTCATACCACCAAATATGAGAAAGGCTAAGAAAATATAATTTAAATATGTTGAACAAAGAATCAAGGGTGGTAAAAAGCGGATATATCAATGAGTACCTGGAGCCTGCTAGCAAGATTAAGCTTAGATAGGTCATTGTTTTTGAATATGAATGGTGAGTGCTCGGAGACTGTGTGATAAATTACTTTTCATCATATCTCGCAGATGAGATTTGAGGATATTCAAGATCATTTCCGATATAGCAGGCTGGATATTTTGTTAGTACCGGTATAGGGAAACCCACCGGCGCCGATATCGAGTCCAACATACCAGCCGTGGAGAATCAGGGCCGATATTTCTTGGCTATTGCATATAACGGCTCGGTGGTAGACTTTGAACTTGGCATGGAGGCCACAATCTTGAATCTGCGAGTTCATCAACAATATCCAATCATAGAAATCTAAGGTAATAATAATCAGGCATGCTCTGACAACTTTACTCCCTTTATACGAGATAAAGGAGCCAAGAAGAGGGCTAAGACGAGTAAACAGTTTGCACCTGTTTCCTCAGTCCACCTCTCCTTAGCTATACCTTATCTTATTTCATTGTTGTTATTGCGATCTCATGGCATTTTTAGTATTTGCAGCGTCGACCAAGTCTTGAACTTGTTCTGCCCAAGGAACTTTTTTTGTCGATTCGCCGACTGATAGGATGGTGTATAAATCATGGTGAGGTCGCACGTGCAATTCTTTCCCAGACTGGCTTCTTAGCAAGCATATGATTTATTTTGAAACATATTGTTCTCTCTTCTGTTTTTCTAGATATCAGAGGTACATTATAGAAAGTTGTCACGAGTTAAAGGTAGACAAGAGATTAAACGGGACTGTGGGTATCTAAGCTGACGATGTCAACTTCGCAGTTGCAGGCAGCAACGAGGCATCACATCGTGAAAATCATGCTTTGAGATAACGGGAGGCTCTCCGATCTGATAATTTAGATCTTATTCCTCAGGCTGTTCCAGGAATCTTTGACGTCTGTACAGACGTATCGACACATGCCAATATCTGTGCATGCATATGTACTTACGAAGTGCCGAAGTCTTGCCCTGGAAAGGCATCCGAGTGGACAATGGATGCCGGCAGGACGGTTCCACGCGTGATGGAATGTAGCCTAAAAAAAATAAATTGCAAGTTCGGCTTCGGGACGCGGAACGACGGCTGTAAACATCAAAGCTATGGCAAGTATATCTTTTGGCCCCTCCATCCCTCGATAGAGAAGTTATGCCGGAAGATGAAACAGACGACTCCCTTTAGCATTTCAATACGGTTTGTGATCTACCGACAGGAAAAGCTTGCCCTCAAGGCTCCACCCGGGCGAGGGGAGTAGTTAACGAACTATTCTGGCTGGATATAGTTGTATACGCACTCGGAATCCGGGGTTGAAGAGGGAAAAAGCCGCAGAGACGATCCTGGGTTCGTCTGTGCGTGTCCATCTCTCACCCGGCCGCTTGACGAAGCATGAATGAACTCCGTTCCTGCGGGCTGAATCGGCATGCCTGGGAGTCTCTGGAGGAAGGGAGTTTATAGATCCCAGGGAGCAAACTAGGTACACCCCAGACGGCTAGTCGCTGCTAACGACCACATCGATATTATTTCCCCAGACGATTGCCAGATCGCGAAGAGGGCCATCCCAGAACCGGGCCACTGCGCTAATTAGCTGTAATATCTTTAGGAACAACGTTGGCAGGTGAAATTGCGTCCGATGGCAGGCCAGTTCCACGACAATAACCAATTGGCAGCCAGGCGAGAGTCTCGGATGGCAGCTCCGGCCACTCAACGCGCAAGCGAGCTGGGGAACAGACCAGGCAAAGCGAGCTGTGGCTTGCGCCCAGGTTTCGAGCATGCCGGGCCATATCAAATCTCCTTCCCTCTTCGACCGCCCTGTCGCGCTGCGTCGTGTGCAGCTGTCTCTTATTCATGTTATTATTTATTGACGGGTTGGTTAGTTGTCGTTGATTCGTTTTTTGGCCGGCGGAGAAATCTCCACAAGCGACGGCGTCAAGGCAAAGCGACCTTCCTCTTCGGGCAGCCCACCGGTTCCCACTCGCCCGTTCGCCCTCGTCGTCTTTTGCTTTTTCTCCTCTTGCTCTTCGCAGGCCTCGAGGCCTCTTTTTTCCACCCTGTTGCAACGCAGGGCCAGACGTTGTGTTTTGCGCGCTGCAAGGATGGGGTACGAGTCGCACTGGACTGCTGCTACCTAGGTTGTCTTGTTCGTGATATAACTACAGCGCCTGTCCCGCCCGCCGCTCCTCCCGGGCATTCTCCTCCCTGGCCCGCCTTGCTGATGGGAGTGCTGCTTGGAGGCTGAATGAAGAGCATCGAGACCGGCAGAGAAGTCAGCACCACCGCCGCTACGGAGATACACGTCCGGGGAGAAGGGTAACTAGTCGAGACGCCGCTGCTCCCCATTTGCATTCGCCCACCATGGGCCTCTCAACCAAGACGATACACGTTCACCGTCACCAGCAGCACCTGAAATGGTCTCGAGATATCCCTCCTGTGCTCACGATCAACTCGGGTGAGACGGTCACCTTCGATGCGCTTGACGGAAGCAATGGCATGATAGCAAGAGATTCCGGTGACGATGCTATATTGAAGTTCGACGTCGAGAGGGCGGACCCCGGATTCGGACCTATCTACGTGAACGAGGCCGAGCCCGGAGATGTGCTCAAAATTGAGATCTTGGACCTGCAACTTGGCGATTGGGCGTGGACAGCTATAGTCCCGAATTTCGGGCTATTGGCTGATGAGTTTCCAGAGCCGAAGCTTAAGATATGGGATATTGACCCCAGCCTGCCCTATGTCAAGTTCAAAGAAGGGGTGCACGTCCGTAAGGCACCCTTCCTAGGCATCATGGCGGTTGCGCCAGGTGTCGAAGGCGAGTTTTCTACCATTCCGCCTCTCGAGACTGGCGGAAACATGGATTGCCGATACCTCACTGCAGGTTCTACGCTCTACCTGCCCATCCGTACCAAAGGTGCCCTGTTCAGTTGCGGTGACGGGCATACTGCCCAGGGAGATGGAGAGGTCTGCGGGACGGCCATTGAGACCACTCTTACCGCTTCACTACGTCTAACAGTCGTCAAGAACCAGCCGTGGGTTACCTCTCCGCAGTTCCAGACACCCCCGCTCAAGCAGATGCTATCTGCCGCAGATATTGAGGCAGACAAGGGTGAATATGCCACCATGGGAATAGACTGTGACCTCCTCGAGGCGACCCGGAAAGCAACCCGTAACATGATTGAATGGCTCACTTGCACCAAGGATTTAACGCGAGAGGAGGCCTATATGCTCACTAGCGTCGCAGGCTGTCTCAAGATGGCTGAGGTCGTCGACATGCCCAACTATGCTATTGTAATGACAATGCCGCTAAGCATATTTGTGGCCCCGGAATGGCCAAACGGAACGACAACCTGATTTTACAACTATGTATATACTTTTGGAGCGTTACTTTTCATGACTGAGTATTCACTTCGCTGGTTTTTTTTTCCTTGCACATCTAATGCCTGCCCTCTTACGGAGTATGTTCCTCCTCCTTGATCACCTCCGGCGCCTTAGATGCACATAACCTGCTCACATCCAATACACAACGCATACATAGACATAATAAATATACCCATACAGAGTAGGCATGGGGTTCGATGTGTGACCCCATGTCATATATATACATTTGCCCACATATTTCCGTCACCCTGGTCCCGTTCGCCTGGGATTCCTGCAGCTCGGATGCTAAAAGGAGTCAACCGACGCTCGGCCACTTTAGCAGCGTGCATTTGTCCGCTCTCTTCCCTTCCAGTACCCCATATATATATACCCTTTTAAAGGCATCCCTTAGCGGCATATATAGGTGTATTTTACCGGCCCAGTGGCATTTAAAAAAAAAAAAAAAAAAGGCTACTGCATGGAATGATAGATGGTTGCATAACAATATATAGACTTGTTTAAGGATCACGCCCATTTTAGCTGCCTAATTATCCTTGCTTAGGCCAAGCCAGGGTAAGAAGTAACTGGATAATCTGATCCTAGCGGCGCCTTGCAGGCAGACAACTGGCTGGTAGAGAATCTACTGTCAATACTAACCCATCAAGTATTTATTTATTTCCTTACTTATTTATTCACTCGGTCTGCATCTCGGCTTGAAACAACAATGCCCATCGGGCGTACTCCAGCGACCACAATACGAATGGATCACGGCTGGATAAACATTCGATACCGAACTACCAGGAGCTAAATCACCTGCCTAAATAAGAAGGTAGTTAACTCGCTGGCTAAAATGAAAAGAAGAAAAAAATATTCCCCATACACATGCATAAGGTGGTTTACATACATATATCCGGAGTTTTATCCCATAGCTTGTTTTTAGCACCAAGAAGAAGAAAAGAGAAAAAAAGCTCCTTCGCTTGCACCGGACGGAATGTGGATCTGTCCGTGTTCGCAGCTGATAGCCAGAAGCTTGATATGGTAGATGGCCGAAGGCTTGAAGAAGCAATATTCAATCGGACTTGCAAACCCGGAGGAATTGATCCGTCAACGTGGGAAATGGGGCAATCTTGGTAGGAAGAAAAAGTGACATGTCGAGCGAAATGATAACTATAAAAATAGACAAAAAATGGAGACGCGGAATTTCCGTCAACCATGCATACCGTTTGCTAATTCCGCCCTGATATAGCTTGATCTATCCGCATAGTTATAATAGACATAGTTATAGCTATAGGGGTATGAGAAAAAAAAAGGAGCCCAGTAACCAGGCTCGAATGACAGAAGTGAAGACATAAAACCCCTGGGATAAAAGTTCGTTCATGATGCAATACAGAAAGAGAAACGAAAATAAGAGCGTTCAAAAAGCGTATCAAGGGCAGTAACGACAAGGAAATTGAAAAGAAAAATACGATGGGAGCAAAAATAATGGTATGTGGGTAATATGGAAAAGAAATGAAACACTTTTGCCGCAATATAGATGAAGCAAATCCCTTTCTTTTACTGCGACTTGCGGATGTATGCCACAGGGCCTTCGTACACCTTTCGTCCGTGAAGAATGTACTGGGCAATAGCGAAGAGGATAACGGTTCCCCATACCAGGGAAGACCAATTCATGGTCTCGGGGGTAACCATCTTTGTGCTTGGGAAGAAAGTGAAGACGAAAGCGAAGGAGAGATAGAGGGCAGAGAAAAAGTTGATTCCCATTCCCCAGCTTCCAAGGGAGAATCGTCGTGCGGGCAATGGCTCGGCGCATCGTCGGCGGTACATGAAACAGACAATACTCAACACGTAGGAGGCATAGAGAGATCCAACTGTGATGGAGGCGATGGCGTTGAACGCGGCAGTGGAGCCAATGTTGATTAGAGATAGAAGAATAGTGATGAGAGTAGTAGCCAGGACAGCGTTGACTGGGATTTTGGATGTCGGGTTAACGTTCGAGAAGAACTCGGAGAAAGGAAGGGCGTTGTCTCGGGCGAAGGCGAAAGCCTGGCGAGAGCAAGTGGCGAGAATACTGATGGCACTGCAGACTTCAAGGATAAGGATGATGCATGCCAGGCCAGTAGTTGCGCTCTTAGAGCCTGTGGCATAGAGGTAAGCTGAGAGGAAGGAGAAGCCAGATGGAGGTGTGAGTATAGAGTCGTCCACTGGGCCCATGGTGAAGAGGAAGGTGATCAACATCACGAAACCAAGACTGCCGTTGATGATGGCAGTGAAAATCATGCACCATGGAACGACTTTGGAGGCATCCTTGATTTCCTCAGCTATATCGGGAGTCAGCATTTCATCCAGACATAGGAGTGGAAAGCAATGGCCAACTTACCAATATGGGTAGCACCGTCAGGGCCCAAGAAGGAGAAAATGGGGCTAATCTGGCCAACAAGCACGGCGACACCAACAGTAGACCAGCCGCCAAAATTGGTGAACTCGGTGAAGACTTCCTTTGAAGGAGACCTTTCACCCATAACCCAGAGAGTGATCATGGTAGCAAAGAATCCAAAGATATGGAGAATGAGAATCAGCCCTTCCAAGCTAGGGAGGTGACTGGCGGCGTAGGTGTTGACGAAGGTAGCAATAAATGCAATGGCAAAAGTAAGAAGGGTTCCATGCCATCTCTCAGGGGTGTATGAATCGCCATAGTTCAACTGGAGGAACCCCTGGATGAGAGTACCGCAGAGAAAACAAATACTGGCGAAGCCGCCCTGCCATCCCAACACAGAGAGCCAGCCTGAAGAATCCAACAGTTAGCACTGTATATATGGAAAAATAAGGCATGGTTACAACTATCTTACCGGTGATGTAACTCAGGAACTTCTGATACCTGGGACTTGCAAATTCAGAAACCCAATGATATTGGCCTCCAGATGTTGGAGAACTGTATTTTTTAGATCGTTAGCAAATTATTCAAACATACAAGATATATGAGGTAGAGACGTATTGACTTACATTGAAGCAATCTCAGCCATAGAGATGACCGAGCAGAAGAAACCGATGAAGGTGGCAATGTACATGTAAATCATGCCACCCTTTCCACCGTTCACCAGAGCGAGAGTCGAAGTGCTATTCATGAAAAGTAGATTTTTAGTTCATGTTCAATCATAATCACTGTTGGATATTTTCGCGCAAGACAGAGATATCAACGTACAGCAGAACCGATTCCCATGTTGCCATCAGCGTACAAGTGAAGCCGAGTGTAGACAAGAAGCGGAAATTTCTCTATCAACATTGGTCAGCAAAAGAATCCGGCATTTTTCATTCCCGCTACTTCGAAGACGAATCTTACGTTGAACTGCTGTGGTTTTCCCAGCCGCGACATGTCTTTCTGGTCGTTGGAGGTATCGTCGGCGGAGTTAAAGCTGACGTCCAAGTCGCCTTTGCCGGTCTCGATAACATCGGGTTGGAACATCATGGTCGTCTGGCCGTCTCTTTGGCAATGGACTTCTTCGTATCTTCCGTGTCCTTTTGTTTTTATTCTCGACGTCACCGTCCTAATACTATCGTCGCAACAATGTGGTAGCAAAATCACAAGACCGGGGAATACGGATTAACGGGCGAAAGGATGGGCCTGTAGAGACGGAACGTGAGAATACAGGATCAATTAACAGCCGCTGCTATTATCTCGTCTCGTCTCTTCACTTTTGATAACAGCAAAGTCTCCAGCAGTGGCGACGAGCAGAAGATCTGATTGATATTTAAACCGACCGTCGTCTTCTCTGACGCCAAAACCCACGATTTTTGTATGAACGAACTAGCCTGTTTAGAGAAGGTCGCGCTCATCCAAAAAGCACATACATACAAGGAGTCCCGCCGGTGGGAGAAACGTGAGCGACAACGAGTGGGAGCTCCCGCTGCGCTGCCGGGGGGTCAAGGAAGGAGAAAAAGGGCCCCGGGAGGGGGCGGTCTCGGTGGAGAGCCAGTTACTTCTTCCCCCCTGACGAGCCAGTCAGCCAGTCTGGTGTCGACGCAGCGAGTATATGCCAGATGCACGTCTGACACCTGCCGCTTGCAGTCTAGCACCGAGATGGCTGCGTCTATTGCCTTTTCGACTAGGCTTCACCCTCAGGCATGGCCTGGAGGCACAGATATCAGTCGCGCCGGCGCGGTCATGGCTCCTGCGAGCCGCATGGCTAACCTAACTACGCTGCCGGAAGAGAGTGGGCAGCTCGATCGCCTGGCACTCTGAGATGTTGTGGGCTTCCCACTGGCTAGTTTGAGAACTAAGCCTGTAAATCCGGAGACAGACTTGCTACGGCTCTTTCGGCTGCCATCTTCCCTTACGGACGAAATCACCCTTGCAGCAGGGCCGGATAAAAGACGGCAGAGGGAAAGACAATGTAATCTTGATATGCAGAGGCAGAGTGCGCCAGCATCTATCCAGGCCCTGCAACTTTTCATGCGTCCACGGAGCATATATATGTACAACAGTGCCTTTGACGAGAAGGGATCCCAAACCATGGATAGATTTTGACATGGCATTTCCACGCTGTTGGGAATTATCTCAGACCCTTCTGGACGCCCTTCGACTGCAGCAGCCACAAGACCAGATGTCTTGGTTAGCTAACTATGGTTTTCCTTTTTTCCATTTTTTGTTCTTTTTCCTGTCCTTTTTTTCCTTCTCGTTCCTGCGTGTCTGTCAAAGCCAAAAAAATGTGTGCCTTCGATGGAACGGTTTGGAAGCCTCGGTGGAGACACAAGATGGACAGACAGCAAAGTTTGAAAGCCATTACTTAATACAGGACGCCACGTCCACTCGCGCCAAATACTTCGCAATGCGAAAATCCATGTCCAGATGCATGAGCATGGGATAACTTATAGACAGCATATCCTTGGAGGTGACCAAAGGCATCCCTGTGGCGGGCTCCGCCGGGCGGGGACTGAACGCACAAATGACAAACATCCTTAAGAGGAGTTTACGCTGGCTGCCTCTCTAATTCCCCCCTGCACATTCTCATTTAGGTGTCCTCGAGTCCAGGGGGGTAGGGGTAACGGGGGACATCAGACCATCTCATCTCATCTGTGCGAGGGGTTGCATCAGGTTTGTTTGAGCGGCAAGGTATTTGTCTCGAGATGTTCAAGACGCAACGTTACATTCCTTCTCCCACTGTCCTATAGATGGAGATTCCACTGTAGTTTGTTAAAAGAAGAGATGACAGGAAGATCAGTAGCTTATCGCAAACGAATGAGAGGGAGAAGTCTGGTAAGGATGGCTTCTCGGGTCCTCTTCTGAGCAAGTTAAGTTACCAGCTACCAGTAACCAACAGCCGACCCGCTGATGCGATGGCTCGCTCCTGGGGTTCATCCAAGAGCAAGTAGCATCTTGGCCAGGGGAGACAGTCGCCCCTTTTCCCCTCCCGTAAAGATATCGTACAGCCGACAAGGTCGCAGGATAGGGCTCGTACTTCTCCGTATATGCAAACATGCGATATCGCAACGAAAGCCATGTGCGCGATGTGGAGGAAGACTGGGTCGGAGAAGCAAGACATGTAGGTAACTAGTTGGCGGGATCCAATATAACTATGCAAGTATCTCCTCTATATCGACCGGATTATTTCGTTAAAACATTAAGTCGTTGATTCATATAATTTAACGGAGTATAGCTGTTCACTCTTTCCTCTCGCAAATAGCTGTCGGTAGATGGGTTCTCGTTCCCACTAGCTGAAGAGCCTTATAACCATCAAGCTTATGATTAACTGGCAGCTAAGAAGTCCGCCTCGCTGGCCCAACAACGCAACGAAGCAGCTCTCCACAGAGTGGATAAGAGCGACGGACTGGATCTGAACAAGAGGAATGCGACGAGCGTGCTTTTTCCTGCTGTTGTTTTTTTGTCTAATAATCAACGATTATATATGCAAGTGTTCAAATTCCCTGCTGTGGTCGAGATGGCAATTCTGGAGCAGCGAGATGCTGATTTAGCGAGCCGTTCATCCTTGCCTTTTGATTGCATGTCCTGTTTTCTCACCCCTGTCGACTATCAGGCTCTGACCTTTCGATTTCTAGCGACGGACATCCCCTCCCACACTCCAAGCCCTTGACTGGCCGCCACTGCTTGGTTATCCTCAACTCCTTCGGTGTATCTTTCTTTTGTCTCGCCATCCGCTGGCCAGCCACGCTCTTGGAATATTGCAGGGGTCAATAATGGGGCTACTGACGGGCCAGGAACATCCCTCCCCTGCCACGGAGACGTATAATTGTGCGTAATTTAAGCAATTCAGGGTCAAGGTCGATGTTCTCCGTCCTCTTTTCCCATGCGAGAACCACGTTTGGAAGTGGGATAGACGCGTTCAGGAGATCAATGCTGCTCTCCCTTATCAATTGCCGATATATCGTTGTCGTACTGAGTTACTCCGGATATATCAGAGCTTGGGGACAAAAGCACTACCCCGCCCATGAACATCAAACATGACTGCGACGGATCTTGATACAAAGGGCAGACGAGCTGCAGTGTCAGCCAACGCCCAACCAAAAGATTTGGAGCAAAGGAAAAAAGTTAGACGGAGCTAGCTCTTCGTTCCTACCGTTCTCCGAGTTAACCATATTAGTTACTCTGTATTTATAGTTTTATCCTATGGGACTTATTGGTCCCGTTCTGAAGGCCTTGTTGTTAGCTCGTCCACCAGCACCAGCCCATAATTCAATTAACTAACCAGGCTTCAGATGCACTGTATGGAGTAACTCGTGGAAATCGCCTTCTTTGTTTTCGAGGTGCCGTCCAGAAGCTAACTAGCTAGCGCAAGCTGTCTTTGCTAGCTTCCACGCCAGCAGCCGCATCGGAGACTTCCAACTGGTGTGAGTGGCTCGCGTAGTCGATATTTCTTTTTCTTTATCACATCTGAGAGATTGTTTAGAACGTCGTCCCCTGGTTAGCTTTCCCTTGAGAGGAACCAAAGCTTCCATTGCTGCCCGGGCTAGCGAGAGGCAAACATGCCAACTTTCTAGTTCCTGAATGCCTTCTCTTTGGCTGGTAAATCTAAATAACTGACATCTAGATCGGCTCCACTAGTTAGTTCGCTCATATTATTAGGTCCTTTCACCAACAAGGGGGATTTCTTGTTATGAAAACTCCAAGGTACGCATTTCACGTTGGATTTTCAGTTTCTCTTGGGACTCGTTGGAACATGATTCGTTCGTGTTAGCACTTCACAGGGAATATGATGGCGATTCAATCTGAATGAATCAGCTAAATTCCTCCCGATGTCGGCTGGTAGATGGTGATATGCAGGGAAGATGCATGCAAGGTGCATCCGCAAGCACTGGTTGCGCCTACACCATTCGTCTTTGCCTCGCAGCCTGATTCGAAAAGGGTATATGCCACCGACCCGGGCGAGTATCTGTACCCCGAGTAGAAATTCGAGGAAACGGGGCCTCCGCTTCCCCTTGCTTCTCTTTTTTGACAAGAACTAATACTCAACATCTCCGGTCCAAAAGGTAATAAAAATTAAGAGAAAGGAGACCTCGAACGGGACCTCTTACATGCTAGCTTCTTGGACATTAGACGTATCCCTCGTATCAGGATGTCTGGCACTAAGGTCTTAGTCTCCCACTACACAGGTTAGCCTTTCTCCATAACTCGACGGATTTCGGATACTCCTCGGCGAGAAGCGGTTAAGGGCGATCAAACAGAAAGGTCATTCTCCCCATACTTCAGCCCTGGGCCTCTTTGAAGACGTTGAACCGGAACGATGTTGCTGCTTCTTACGGAGTGCACTATACATATATAGAGAAATCCGGAGGTCCTCCAAGGGTCCTCGGTATGTGTATAGATCGGTCGCGTTACGACTGATACTGGTCTCTTAAACGTATGCCAAGGGGAAGGATCTATAATTATAGACATCCCAGTCAAATCGACGTTTGCGCCGCCGACACGCAAACCCGTCGATGCGACTTTGGATCCGCCGTTTCGTCCCCTCAGCTCCGTTTTTCTTTCTTGTTGCTCGATCAGTTGGGCTGCTCCAAGTCTGGCTTAGGGAAATGCAGTGGCAGAGTTCCCTGCTCCCTGCCGCTCCAACCAGCGCTTGCGCCCCTCCACTCACACCACTCGTGTTGTTGCCCTTCTCGTTGACACCTTGATAATGTTGCCCCCGCTGTTCAAAAAGTCAATAGGACTGCCCTTTTTTTTCACCAGCAGCGTCATTGCAGAACTTCCTCAGACTTTGTTTCTTGTAAATTATTCTTATCCACAAGTGATCGGCTTCGGGGGCCGGTGAGAAGCACAGAGAGAGGGAAATGATATGTATAGACGTGCAGCCGGTTTAGTCCATCTTCCGATACTACCTGGCAATTAATCGAAAATCGATCTGAACATCCAATATCGAGTATTTTACCTATGCAGACAGAAGGCTGGTGACCAAGACTTGAACTCTTTTGAAAATCAACAATTTGACAGAGGCGCTGTTCGCCTCGAACCTGCGCTCTGATGGCTCCGTACCACGTCACAGATGAAGAAAATGGACCATTGGTCGTTGTATCATCTGCAATCATGATGACTTATATGATACTTTGTTATCTTGTTAGGGTCTTCATGAGATTCACGATCAATGGTCCGTTTGGGAAAGATGATTGGTCTTTGACAATTGGATCTGTAGGTGTTTTGCAGACCGATCTTGTCATTCGCATGTGGCTAACCAGGGCACAACCATAGCTCATAGCGGTGGTACAGACCGGTCTAAAAATATCAGAGGCATATGCCGGCCTTGGGCGACGAAGGCATCTAGTACCTTTAGAGGAAATTGAACGAATTGAAAAAGTACGCCAGTCCCGGGAAGAAAGGTTCTGTTGCAAATTTATCAGGCTAATAATTATAGTTGGCGTACGCTGGCGATATCTTTTACCTTGTTGCACTCGCATTTTCGCGTGTTAGCACCTTTCTACTCATTGCTCGACTGACCCGACAAAAAAACCACCTCCGGGCAGCAAGCCTGGGTGCTATTGGGTCGATGGTCGTCAACATAACGTCGGTATTCCTTATTTGCATGCGCTGTGACCTTTCGAGGCCGTGGGACCTCATCTCGCCAGGCTGCTCTCAAATGGTACGAACTCCTTGGGTTTTATGCTTTGCCACCTGTGCCTGGATTTTAATCCGAGTTTCTCCCTAGTATTCGCGGTGGTATACCGTCGAGACCTTGGGCATCCTTGTTGAGCTCTATGCAGCATGGGTTCCCATATACCTCCTCTGGAGTCTTCAAATGCAGATCAAGTCAAAGCTCGTTGTTTTGTTTGCATTCTCTTTCCGCCTTCCGTGAGTACCACGAACGAACTCCCTTTCATTCATTGTCGGGCGGCTGCTAACCATCCAGTTAGAGTTCTTGTGGCAGCAGGCGCACGTTTATACTATCTTCGTCAACAGCAAATGCACGAGGACTTCCTTTTTTATGGAGCTGCTGCATCTGTGTGTCTCGAAGTTGAGCTTCACTATGGGTTGATGGCAGCCACGATACCATGCTTGAAACCATTCGTGAAATTGTTCAACACCGGGTGGTTTGACACGAGGGCTACGCATAGCACCAGTGGGGGAGAGCAGTATGCTCTATCGAACATTCAACCCGCTGAGATCACGGTAACCACGGAGGACCAGCCCGCGAGAAGAAAGTGGAATGATCGGCGGCATGTGCGGTCGCAGGGTTCCAGTGCCCCTTCTTCCGCTGGTTCCGATATAATGATTATTCGCCAGACCACTGCCTGGGATGTTACTTATGACACTAATGACCAGACCATATAATTTCTGGCCTTTTTCCTGTTTGCTTCTTCTCATTTCATTAATAGGTTAACTGGTTTTCCCTGGGTAATGATATTCAAGGGCGCAACGGTGGTCATGGGACCCGTTTTTATGTCCGTGTACCGTCTTCTTTCTTTTTCCATTGCCCTTTTTATTTGGTTTTGTTTTGGCCCTGGCATTTCCCAGCTCCTCCCGCTCAACGATGCGCAAGGCTCCTGATTCCGGTTCGAATAGAAGCCAGCGGCTAGTGTCGT
This sequence comes from Trichophyton rubrum CBS 118892, assembly GCF_000151425.1. NCBI lineage: Eukaryota > Fungi > Ascomycota > Eurotiomycetes > Onygenales > Arthrodermataceae > Trichophyton > Trichophyton rubrum. The sequence continues at coordinate 2,803,886 of NW_003456428.1, forward strand.
ATAAGCACTGAATGGGTATCAATTCTCAAACACATTTTATCTTCTTGGGGATTGCTAAGGCGTGGATTTTGCGAAAAATGTTATGATTTGAGTACTTGGAGCTCGCTCTGGAGGTGGCTGACCCCGAGTGTCGATATCTTGTAATATAGCTATATTTGAATACATATACCCTTTGATTTCCATTAGCTATGTCCATGCAGTACTGACCTCGCATTTCCGCCGTAGACGTGATACTTGTGGACAATTGATGTTCAACTGATGTTCAACTTGAGTTGCAGTCACAAATTCCCCTTTTGAGCGCATCACGTGACACGACCGACTTTCACATAACTAGTTACCCGATTTTCATTTTGACTGGAGGGTTTGCGCATTCAATCCGCCGTCAAGCATCACTTGTAGATGCCAAAGCTTGAATAGCGTGACCCTTAACTCTCAATTCACTTGGACCAGCCTACATCTGCCTGACTGGCTGAGGTGAAATATTTACGGAACGGTGATACAACGACAGACTAGAAGAAGGCGGTTTAAAAAGATGGTCGCTGTGCCATTAATTCGGCGTCAATTGCCTCAGGCAGCGGCATTGACTTCTTCAGCTAAACGTTTATCTCTGTCAGGCATCAGTCGATCGTGTATGGCTCTGCCCAGCTCTCGTGTGCGGCCCAACTCAACCAGCTCCATCCAGTATTATGCTCAAAAACCATATCCATACCCCCGAAACGGTCCATTACGTCGTCAAAGGTCTTCGCGAGTGACATGTGAGAGCAGGTCATACCATCATTCTGCCTCCGACCTTTCTTCCTCGAACGCTCATTTCTCCCCGGAACAAGCCTCAATACTCTCTCTTGCTCTTGGAGATCATGTCCCTAGGCTTGGATTCACAACTGAAGCTGTTGTTCTTGCAGCGCAGGATGTCGGTTACCCAGAGGTGTCCTTACAGCTGTTTCCCCGTGGAGGGGAAATTGAGCTTATCATATATTGGCTATCAACAAGACGAGCTCTCTTGAAAGAGAAAGTTCAAAGTGGAGGGATATTCGATGCAGAGGGGCAGAAACTAAGTGTCGATCAAAAGGTGAAGAGACTTGTCATGGAAAGGTTGAAGATGAACAGTGGTATAATCCAGCATTGGCAAGATGTAAGCTCCTGCTTTCTGTTACTACATTGCCTAGTCCTTTTTAACTGATCTGTCGTACTCAGGCTCTAGCATTAATGTCGTTACCCACAAACATTTCCTCGTCACTGCATGAGTTGTATGAGCTTTCTTCTGATATCCTCTATCTGGCTGGAGATCGCGCTGTAGATTCGTCGTGGTACTCAAAGCGGCTTTCTGTGTCAACGGTATATGCCACCGCTGAAATTACGATGACGGAAGATAAATCCGAAGGGTTTACTTCTACAGCGGAGTTTGTTGAAAGACGTTTTGGAGATACCGATGCTATCACTGGAGCTGTCAATGATGTGAAGACCTATGTAGGTTTTCTAGGCGGTAGTTTGGTTGCGGCTGGAAGGAGCATTGGTATGAAAATATAAATGGGAGGTAACATGCCTCCAAGGTGTGGTTAATCTAGTACCTCAAAAAACAAAGTAGGGTGTAGGATACCTTGTGATGTATATGTATCATTTATTCAACACTGCAGCGTTTTAAAGTGGAGATTATTAGTTTAATGGTGATTTGGGTATTTCAATCATGGGCGTTTGATGCTCCATAACTCCTGTGCCTTCTCCTCAAGCTCTTTAAACTCTCGGATTTGTGCATCCATACCCTTTGCCCAGCTCGTAAGTTCCCGGTACGCCTTTCGGATAGCAGGTGAATCCCACCAGCTGACACCAGCATTGCTGCCCGTTCTTCTGTTTCTGCTCTTGATGCTGCTATTCTTGTTTCGTCCGTCGGACTGTCGTGCTTTCAATATTGCTCGTGCCCCACGTTGCCTAATTCTTTCTACTAACTCAAGTGTTCTTTTATCAAAGTCGATGCCATTTTCCTCCATTTCTTTAAGCAAAGACACGATAGATGGTAAGTCATTGTGAACACGCCAGCGGAAATCTATTAATTCATGGAATAGTTCCTTTGATGACCCGATAACGAACGAAGCTCGTCCGTGGGATCGGATGCTTTCAAATAATCGAATGGTGAGTGGAGACATTGGAAACTTATTTTGAAGAATTCTCAAAGCATGAAGAAGAGTAGCAGGGTATACATGTCGTACAACAGTTACAATAGGTATGTCTGGATGGACACAAATTGGTTGGCACGGGGTATTGTTATATTTGTTGGGCAGATTGCATAGGTTTCCAGAAGCGTTATCACCGCTTTCGGAAACGCTTGCTGTTGAACCGGAAGACAGTATCTCATCTAAACCGGCTTGTTTCAGCATTGGAAAGATCATGTTCTCGCATACTTTCCAGATCCCGAGGTCGCCTTTACCGTCCATCACAGCGTCGTCAATCTCCTTGCAAATTCTCTTCGTTTCAGTTTGCGCTACAGCGAATGCGGCAACAGAAAGATCAATGCCAGCGAATTTCGCTTCGTCTGGTGACGACGGATCGACTTTTGTGAGTTGAAAGTTGTGCAGTTTATCGTTCACATTTGCTTTCTCCAAGCCAGAATTAGAGAGAGTATTTAACGGCTGCTGGAGTTTCTTGCGGCTGCTCCGGCTGTTAAGCTCACTCATCGTCTTTAAAACAGAGCTAAAAATATTTTTTATTTCCCGGTTATCTTGGGCTGAAGAACTATCGTTTGCAGATGTGTTCCCATTCTGAGGTACGGAAAAGCGGCCAGTTACTCTCGAATTTCGGGGAGCCGGCGTAGAAATCGGGGCCTGAGATTTCGCATGCCGACGTCCTGGATACGATCGTAACTCATGTCGGCTAGAATTCGAAAACGGGCATCTTTGCTGGTTGCCTGCTGGCAGGCGAGGTTGGTTCGGTTGCGCCCGATGAACTGGGGCTGTTAGAGTCGCGGTAAGGTAGAGAAACGGAAGATGTGTTGGTTCTCGGCACAACGAGACGAGGCCGTGGGGCTTTGGCATCGTTCACGCTTCCATCTGCCCTGTAAACAGGTTGCGTTGCTTACCCCGTCCTGTTATTTCAACCAATTTTTTTGTCCTATCAGTCGATAAATATTGTCACCACATGCGGTTGGAATTGAATCCAGAAGCTACAAAAGGAAACTTTTTTCGCTTTCGATCGACGTTCTGGAATCCACGTGATCACGCGACTCTAAATTGTTTAATAGAACTTTTCGCGTTTAGTTCAACAAAAAGAACGACAACCTTCATGTGTTATTTGCATTTGTACGCTGTTCGCCTTTTTGGATACGATATACCACACTGACGGAGTGCTGCAGCCTCCAAGAATAATAATGGCTCCTGTAAAATCTGAGCCGGTTACGGAAATGTCCGACTTCGAAAAGCAGCGCTTAGCCAACATTGCAGAGCGCGATGCGCTTCTCAAGAAGATCAGTCTAGAAGCACAATCCGCTGGTCTTCTATCAAAGACGCCGGCGCCAAAGGTCGGACAATCACATAAGAAAAAAGCAGCCCCAAAGATTGCCAAACGTGAGAAAGATGCAGCGCCCGTTCCCCGCCGATCCTCTGCTCGTCTCGCGGGTATAACACCAGATAGCGAGATTGCGAAGCGGAAGGCCGAAGAAGCCTATGAGGCAGAGAAATTACAAATGGAAGCCAAGAGAAGACGAGTGGCTGGTGATTTGCGGATGGATGAAATCGGAGTTAAAGGGAAATGGGAGGCTCTCACTCTGGATTCACTTGCTACCAGTGGACCAGCAAAGTATGAGAGAACCTTTGGTGACGAGGACATTAAGAAAACTACCAACAAAGACCTGAAGATCATGAGGGAAAAGATGAGTGGGCTTAGTCTTTGGGATGCCTGGGAGCCAAACAGTATGTCATCTCCCAGTTGCTTTTCTCAGATAGATTTTGTATCAGCGCTAACACTTATCTTCAAGGGATCAGAATCACTTCGGAACGAATTTTCACGATGCTATTTCATCCAACTGAGTCTAAACCCTTAATATTTGCAGGGGATAAGGTTGGGAATTTGGGTATTCTCGATGCTTCACAGGATATTCCAGGGGATGACGAGGAAGAAGATCCAGTAATCACAATGATTAAACCTCATAGTCGGCCAATAGCCGCTATGCACATACATTCTTCCACCCCGTCCAAGCTTTACACCGCCAGCTATGATAGCTCAATCCGGCAACTGGATTTGGAAAAGTCCGTGACCACCGAGGCTTATGTCGCTGATGATTCCGGCCTGTCTGGCGTTGATATGTCACCTGAGGATTCTCATACTCTTTACTTCTCAACATTAAATGGGGTTGTTGGCCGTTATGATACCCGAAAAAATGCGACTAAACGTGATGGTTCCACTAACGATGATGAAAGTTACAGTGCGGACGAATGGCAGCTAGCTGACAACAAAATTGGTGGCTTTTCTGTCTGTCCCACCAAGCCCCAGTACATCGCAACAGCCTCTTTAGACCGAACTATGAAAGTTTGGGATCTTAGATTTTTGTCTAAAAAAACTCCTAGGGCTGTCGCGGAACACATAAGTGCACTCTCGGTTTCTCATGCGGCGTTCAACAGTGTAGGCCAGATAGCAACCTCATCCTATGACAATACTCTCAAGCTCTACAATTTTGGAGCCTTCGACATAAAATCTCGAAAATCCACTGAAACTTTAACAATCGAACCTGATGCCATGATTGATCATAATTGTCAGACTGGGAAATGGGTCACGATGTAAGTTTTGCTACCTTTTAACTCTCCCCTTGCCCTATATTGTTGTAAGTCTAACACCAGCCTAGCCTCCGACCACAATGGCAAGCTGCGCCCCAGTCATCCGTTCAACGTTTTTGTATAGCCAATATGAACCGTTTTGTCGATATTTATACTGCCAAGGGTGAACAGTTGGCTCAACTCGGAGGTGAGGGCATTACAGCTGTTCCGGCTGTTTCCGTCTTCCATCCCACTAAAGATTGGGTGGTAGGAGGTACGAGGAGTGGGAAAGTGTGCCTATGGATGTGATATAGTAAATTGCCTACATTTACAGACATTTAGACACGCAATCTTAGGACTATTTATGACACCTGCAATTGAAATTTCTGCACCGGGAAAAAAGCAGCTTATTAGTTGTAGTGGTAATCATAGTAATTAATCATATTTGGCACCATTGAGGTGTCTTATGATGATGTGGGCGCACGAGAAGACCTTTTACAATGTAGTCAAAATTTGTTGTCTATCAAAATGCACATACATGCTTCTATGCTAGATCACGCGCTGACAAACATTTCTAAATACATGACATCAGCGTCATAGGTGTATTCAAATACCTTTAATGACAAAACTCTTTCCACTTCTGACTGCCGTAAAAGTCCGTTGACCAGAGTAGAGGACTATTAGCAGAATTCGAGGCTCAGTGCTTCCATAGTAGAGGTGTCATCCCCATAAATTTACTCGATATGTAAGAGTAACGTCAGTGGCTCAAAAATGAGGAAATAAACTCAGGGTGACAACTTTTGCCGTTTCGTAGATTCAATGTCTGATTTGCGTGACGATACCACAACTGCAATGTCACTACATCGCTTAGTAGGTAGTGGAGCTGCTGAGCTTTTGGGAGTTGAGGGGGGTTGGCCTTTCGGTTCTTCTGACATGGTTGTAGTATTCGCGGCTAAAATTTGAGCTGACCGTCCGTATTGATTGCGGATGCATGCCTCTCTGACTACAAGACCAAGCGCAAGGGCAACCTGTCTTGCTACGCTATTTCCAACGATTTTCCACTGTTGAACAGGACTGCCAATAAGAACTTCGTTGTCTGGATACCCCTGGGCACGCCTCACTTCTTGAACTGTCACCAAGCGATCTTCCTGCCAATGGAGCCAACTGCCCGTGAATATACAGAAGGGACAGACACCAGTTGTAACTGTTGGAAATAGCTTCTCAGGATGGATTCGGGACCAGGCTTTAGAGGTAGCAGCTTTCATCCGTGCAGAGTGTTCCAGAGGGTCAACCCAACCCCTTGCTATGGCTCCAATCAACCCTTGCGCCCTAGGATACTTGGGGATATTCTGGATTAACGTCTGTTTCTCCTCGGATTCGACTCGGGAAGGGCGGTGATCCGGCCAGGGTATGGACATTATTCGTGCAGTATCAATAGAAGGCAGGTCTTGAGTGGCCGAGTGTGCAGATACAAACTCGAAAACAGGAGTGTCCCAGCGCCTTTCACCAAAAGTCGAGCCATTAGGGTTATCACCAAGAGCACGAGATTTAGTTCCCGGGGGATGTGAATGGGTTAAAGCAGGATGCTCTAGGACATGAAGGCCTGGAGCTGTGATCGCGATGAAAAGTCTAGACCTACTTTGGGGCGCACCGAAGCTCCATGCATCTAAATTGAAAACACGAGCCTGATATCCCATACCGACAAAGGTACATAAAAGCTGAGAAAGAGGGTTTTGTACATGTGTCCGGCTAGCCATGCCAGTCACATTTTCGAGTATCGCGTACTGAGGCCGGTAGAGGTCGATATAGCTTGCCACAGATGCGATCATAGATGAATTCCGCATTGACACCTCATTATCTTTGTAGGCATTGGCACTAGAGTAACCCTGGCAGGGGCTGCCTGCAGAAATGAAATGAGCATCTCCTATTTTGGCAACGTATATATTCTCCTTTCCCGTAATAGCCTGGAGCAGATAATCGTTGACAGAGCCGCAAAATAGCTTTAGCCCCTTACCGTCAGGGTGATTAGCCCTATAAGTAAGCATCTGTTGAACGCCCCATTCCACTGCCCACTTGCTTTCGACCGCTCCTCCTTCTTCAAGTCCTCGATCAAATGTCCCTCCGCCACTAAAGAGATTGAGGGCCTTTAACTTATGCAGAGAAGAGGTTGAGGGGTCGAATCCTTCCTTAAAATTTGGAGGGGAATTCATAACGGTCAAATTCTCGCCATCCTTTTTATAAATGATGTAGAATGCATCACCAGTCCCGTCTCTATTATAAGGACATGGGATATTTGGTACATGAACTGGTTTGAAGACGCGAATATGGCAATGCCTTTCAATACGGCTTATTAGAACAGTCCGATAATCATCACAGTAAATGAGTTCATTAGGACGACAGTTTGTCTCCCCAAGGTCCTGGCGGTAGGGAAAAACTCGCAGAGTAGCTTCATCGGGTCCTATATTGATAACCTCTGCAGGCTGGAGTTTGTTCGCGAACTGTGCCAGCACAGTATCACCAGCTTTAAATTTCTGAGTAGGCGTTTTAGGAAACCCACAACGACAGCTGAAATCACTTTCACGCAAGGTTCTAAACGTTTCATCTTTCGTTTCGTAGGTCTGTCGTACAAAAAGGGTCGAATTATCACGGTCTTCGTTGAAAGAGAAAAATTCAACAGGAACCTTTTTTACCACGTCCTGAACCAGTGTTTTTCCTTCATGACAATTGCAATGGTCACTCAAGAACAGTTCATTGCTGTAGGGGTATGTCATGTTGGCACATACGGTATCACTTGGACGATACAGCCAAATCAACCGAAGATCGCGACGCTTATTGGGATCAAACCCCTGAACAAGAGCATACCAGTACTCTTCCTTGCCTTTCCAGATGGATTCATCTTCCTTTCTTAACGCAACAACATCCCCAACGGAAATATCACCAGCAGCACTGGTTTTTCTTTTCGTCTCAAGAAGCGCACTCTGTCGCCTCACCATCTCCTTGTGTTGAGTTCTAACTTCGGGAGCCAATTCAACTTTCTGCAGATGGGAGGACCAAGGCATTTGCTTAAAACATTCGTATACAAAGGGGGTGACGACGGTGTTTTTCACTACCGTAGGTTGCGGTGTAATAATCGGGTTTTCTGAAAGTCCTAGTTCATCCCAGAGAGTATGGCGGCAGTAAGAGGAAAAATCAATGGTAAAAGCCTGTCCTCGCAGGAACCTGCCATGTGCATTCACAGCATGTCGAAAGTCGCGGGAGCCATATTCTGCTAACCAGGCAATAAAATCCGGATTCTCACCGTGGCAGCTAAGTAGCCAGTCGTGAAAATCCTCCTTGAAGTGGTTCAGGGCGACATCCCTCTCTTTATTCGCGTGGAGATAGTCGACAAAATGCTTAGCTAGATCAGCTAACCAGCTAAAGAAATGGTGATATGGTTTGTAAGCTACGGAAGGTTTCCCCAAGTGGTACCATATGTCCTTCTGCTGACAGTGTGTGGATTGTATCCAGATATTTTCTCCCACAGTGTGCTGGTCCGGGTCCTCATAGCCCCCTAGCGAAACTATACTGAACGCAATACGCTGGAGGTAGAAAGGGCCAACTTCAGGATCGACCTCTCCCTCGGGCCTGATTATACCGTCAAAGAAGAATATTGAGCCGCCCTCCTTGTTCGCAACATCATTAAGCGGCACCATACCAGTCCGTCTCCCGTTCCCACCTGTGCGATTGTATATCGTATAATCGTCTAGTACAAAGCTGACGAATCGAGAGCCGCCGTATTCTTCCTGGGTACAATTGTCCTGGAGAAACAGGGTATTCACAGCATTCCCTTCCTTGGATATAGGGTATGGAGGCCGATACCCTTCATATGCAGATGCCGGGCCAGGTAGCGGCGGGCAAACGACGCTCAGGAACTCATTATGCTGTTTTTTGTCCCCGGCTTCCTCCTTGTCCACAGATGATTCCTCGGTTGGTACATCGTTTCCGGAGAATATCGACGGGAGGTTCGGGGTTGATAACGAGCTCATACTTGCGTGTACCCGGGGGTCGAACAGTGGACAGATCCGAACGTAGCGCCAGCTACTTCATATTCGTCTCTATGTTTTTGGTCTCTGAATGTATTTGGCAATGTCTGTATGTAGGCATAGTTAGTACAATTCGAGTATATGGCTCAATTGCTTTTATGGAGAGAGAAGTATACTTATGCAGGGCGGATATAGTAAACGGTAAGGGAGTATGGAGTGGTATAACTGTTAATTGCACCTATTTCCACTTTGGGGTATGTTTGGTTGTGATGTCAAAGATGCAAAAAGGTCACTGAAAGAGGCATTGGTGATTATTAGTCGATCAATCGCAATGCAGTTCGTTTATAAAGAGGCCAACCAAGCCGTCTGCTGTAAATTCCGCCATTCCTCTGCCCGTAGGTCTATTATTTCTTCCTGTTCGGCACTTTTTCTCTTCGTCGCGTCGCGTCAATGGATGGTGGAAGGGAGACGGTCACGTGCTATCAGATTTGGCCGGGGCCGTTGGACACACTACGCAAATTGGAAGAATAAAACGGGACTGATAGAAAGACTTGCTACTTTCCAGCTAAATGGTTGCTAGTTGACTTCATAATATACTACGTTCACGTTCATAAGGCGATACTAGCATACAGCGCAAATAGGACAGACAAGACAAGCGTAGCTGCTTCTAGCATAGACAAAAGGGGGTAGTCGTAAGAGTAAATCTATCTGCATAATTGACAGGGGAGGTAGGCAGTGAGTAGGTAGGATGGGCCGGTAGATAGAACGGGACGAGAAAAAGGGCAAAAATGGATAAAAGACACAAGAAACGAGTAAACCACCTGGCTTGAAAGGCTTTTTTCCCCCTGAGAAGCAAAAAGAGAAAAGAAGCAAGAGGAAGAATTAATCTTACATACATGGGTTAGTCAAGTACCTAGTCAGTCAGTCAGTCAGTAGACGATGGGACGGACGAAAGGAAAAGGAAGATGTGAGAAAATATAGAGGAATAAATTTGAGAAATTCGTCAAATGATGTTGATTTGAGTCGTCAAGTAAAGGCCTGCCTCCTTTCCCCTAGTTTCCCTCAACCCATTGGGTATATCCAACACCATGAGAAATGCACCACGTTATTTCAAAAATCCCCCCAAGTATCACCACACCACACTTTCACCAGACCACATCACATCACATTCACAATTCACACTCTCGCCTAGCCTCGCCTCGCCTGACTCCGTCCTGAGGTATGCGCGGATGCAGAGAAAGACGAGGGGATGCAGTAAATGTTTGTTTCCTCGATTTTTTCCTGCCATTCCATGCCATACTATGTCGTGCCATGCTTGGGTGTGAGGATATGGAAACCTGAAACCATTCAACTCCATTTCCTGAGTTGTGGGGGATATCTCTCGCAATATCAAGTAAGGAGAAATGCGTTATGACGGGACGGAACATGTTAGTAAAAGATAGAAGTGGAGAAAAAGGGATGTGGAGGAAGAAAAATAAGGGGAAAAGGAGACGTGTAGATCAGATAGATAGATAAAGCGGTAGAAGGATGTACGGGAGGTCTCCGTTTGTCATGACCCAAACCCAAATGCAGGAATAAGAACAGGAAAAAGAATAGAGAAGATATAAAAATGGACGGTAAACAGAGAACAGTGCAGATGTAGACAAGAACAAGAACAGAACAAAAGCGAAAGCGCTGGGGATTTGCAAGTGGAAGCATGGCAAATAATCAGAATCGGGGTGGATGGGGGAATAGGGATATTTCAATGGGGACGGAAACTATATAGTAAGATATTCGAGGGGTAATGGGTAAAAAAAAAAAAAAACAAGAGTGAATGAAATCTTTCGTATTTTTCCAGTCATCACGATTCATTCAAAAACAAAATAACAACAAAAAAAAATGAAGATGTAAAAAGAAAAAGAAAAGATGTCAACCCAAGAACGGTTGCTTGTGTAGCCGCGTATTGCAGCTGAATTCGTGCGTGATATCATATATATTCATTTCGCGGGCCCACGTCCTGCGGCTGGTGCGCTGCACCATGAGAATTCGACGATTCTTTCTCCTTCCCCTTGCGTCTGGTCCGGTCGACAAATTCGAAGAGCCGGTATTTTCCTGAATCGCGGGACATGCCTGACTGACGATTCTTACCAGTCGGTGTCTCAGATTGCGTCAGGGAGACGGTGGAGGGGTTCTGGAGGCTCTCGGTACTCTTGCGCGAGTCAGCGTAGTATTTAGGTTGGGTGAACATTGGACGACCTGAATGTTCCCACGGAGCAGAAGTGGCGCTGGAAGGGGTATCATCGTCCGCGTCATCGCTGACACTGGCCTCGGTAGACTTGAGGTACGGTGTGCGTGGAAAGTAACCGATTGAATTCCGGTTGTTGCCTGCCGTTGTAGAACTGACGCTTGTCACAGCCGATTCTCTACCGGGCGTGTTGGCTTTGCTCGAGCTTTCTTCGTAAAAAGTAGCCGATTTCTCGACTTGCTCGGCAATTTCCTCCCACTTCACTTCGAGGTTACCACTGGGTTGCTCGGCTTGTTCAGCCTTGTTGAGTGACTCCTTCGTTCGCTTCTCTAGATCGATACAGAGCTGGTGGAATTTGAGAATGTTCACATCCATATCAGGGACTTCAGTGAGACCCCTTGGTGCAGCCTGTAGCCACACACGAGCCAAACAAGCAAAGCTTCTAGCATTGTCAATGAGGAATGGTAAGCTAGGGAATCCTTCCCGGGAGGTTGGCGGTAGACGACCGAGAATCTGGATGGGAGTTGCGAAAGATGGATTGACTATTTGAGGTGGGCGTTCGGCGGGGATGGCGCAAATGGCGTCGATGAAGTCCTTGAATTCGTTGCGGTGGGACATGAGGAACTTGTTCATGGGCTCCATGAATGGCTCCTTGTTGCCGAACGTAGTTAGATTCGCAAGCCCCTGGAGACCCTTTGCGACTAACGTCAGAGTTCGTTGGGCACGATTTCGCGGATGTTCTATCAACAACGTTGTTAACTACCGGATCTTAACCTGACATATGTGAATAAGGGTGAATGAACATACCTTTCAAGAGACCAAAGAGCTTCGGATTCAGAATGGCAGGACAGAAGAACCGTAGAAACAAGAATCCAGACACACTGCTGTACGTGACAGACCGTAGGAAATCCCCGTACCGGTCCTCAGCGCAAGCCCTGATGTGTCTGAAGATATACCTCAACTCTGGCGGACATCTCGCGGCGGAACCAGCAATCGACTGCCACATATTACTTGTGAGAATGATCAGATTGCGCCAATTCCGCTCGAGGTCTTCCTGTCTGCTGACGCGGTTTGGGTCGATTTCGCAGTCGGGATCACTTTCGTCGATGTCTCGTATGCTTGAGCCGATTGTTTCCTCGAGATACTCTTTGCCCAGACGACGCATGTGCATGTCCAGCGATTTTGTAAGTAGGGAGTTCCCGCGGAACAATAGGTTTGCTTCGACGGTTGCAGAGCGGCCTAGGTCTCGCACGAGGACTTCTCGTTCCTGACCGGACTCGTATGAGTCGTTTGAGTGGATGCGGCTGGTATAGCGGAGGCGGCTGGCGGAAGTCTCGCGGTGAAGGCCGTCGATTTCATCTTCGACGAGCGCAGTTACCCATTCACTTGCCTGACCAGACACTTGAAAGATGTCGAGGAATATCTCGGAGAGCTGGCGGAGCTCCTGGGGCGCAAGCTCGGCCAGGTGAACTGTGAGACCGTTAGGGAACGAATGGAGAAGCTCAGACATGACTTGATATTCTTGAGACATGAGGACAACGGTTTCATCGAGCTGAACGCGCATCAGCATTTCGCCGACTGGCTGGTCGTTCTCGTCGAGGATTTGCCACCACTTCTCGGATCCGTTGCCGGCATCGAGACTGTCCAGGGGCAAGTCTATTCTGCCGAATGTGGTATCTTGCGAGGCCACCTCCAGTTCACCTAGCGTCGCCAATGAGTCGTGCTCAGGGTCACCTTCGTTGGGCGTGTAGGTACCTCGAGAGACGAGGGTCCAGTCTTTCTGCACGGGGTTGAGGCATTTCACTAAAACAGTAGCACTAGACAGGACAGGGGGTAGGTCATGGAAGGTGAAATCTTCTCGCCAGAACGGAGCAGAGGTACTGCTCTTCACGGCGGTCTTGCCTCTGACTTCACCGTCCAGCAGGATTTCGGCGTAGTAGTCGCCGGAGGTCTGAGAGCCTTGCTGTTTGGACGACTTCTTGTTCTTTTCCGGTAGTTCAGCCTTTGACTGGGGGAATATCTTTGCTTCAATGACACGGACGTTGAGAAGGCGTTCGATTCGGAACATGTCTGTTGTGGTGGTGGGGACTTGCTGGGAGATGGCCAAGGGGTGGGGTCGGCCGGAATCGTCTGTCGAGGCGGTAGTGGTAGGAGGTTGTTCGGGTCCGTAGAGTTCAGGGATAGTAAAGGCTCGGAGTAGGACGAACCATACCTCGAAGAGGACACGGCTTTCCATGGAGAGGTAGACGGGTCTAGTGAGGTGGTCACTTCCGGCATGAACGGCATACTGAGGATATATGGCTATGCAAAACTCGTCTTGCAGGACGGAGGCGTCTAGCTTTTGGATGGCACATCGGGAGAGTTGGGAGAGTTGTATGAAAGATACAAGATTTGTGCCGGCCTCAGTTACGATCTTCATGTGGCCGTTCTCTTGCAGTGTGCAGTTGACTTTCCTCCAATAATGCGACAGAGCCCGTTGTTGCTTGAAGGTTGATATCCTCCGGGGCGTTGGCGGCGGACATACACCGGAAGCACTTTGTCTATCCCACAGCAGCATCTTGCCTACTTTGATAATGGTGGCTTCCTTTTGTAGCGTACTCTCTGAGTTTCTCCGGCGATCTGCGAGACGCCGTTCAGTTATGGCGACTGACTGGGGCTTAGTCATTTTGTTCTGTACGCCCTTTGGGCGAATGGGTTGCCAGCACAGGAGGGCGGCAAGCCAGGAGTCACAGGTCTCTTTGACATGAGGACGGAGATGTACGCTGAGGGTGGAGGAGTAGGTTGAGACGCTCAGGTACGGGCTTTGGAGTTCGGTAGAGTAGAGGGTGCGGACACGGCAGCCGCGAAGGTCCGGGATGAGGGTTTTTGCCTGGTTTGCTTCACCCTTTGCCTGGTAGATGAGGCTGCCTGCGGCAACGTTGATGGCACAGTAGCCCGAAGTCCAGGACGAGGATCCAGAGATGCGGAAGGAGAGGATGCCATGCATTCTGCCACAGGTGGACTTCATCAGGTCCAGGATCTTGGTAGAGTCCGGGTTCAGCACTTGAGATACATATGGTCCCGGACTGGAAGCGTTTGAAGGAGGAAGGCCGGAGGAGAGAGTTGAGTGCGACTTGACGAAACGAGGCCGCGGTCCGGGAGACTGAATGATGGAGGGAAAACCGATGGAGGCGGCAATGGGATCGTCCTGGAGTGGCGGTCGGGGACTCTGGGGTGAGCCTGCAGCCATGTTGGCCGAAGCAGTGGTGGTTAGAGAGCCGAGTCTCATCCGGGTGCGTCCCAAGAAGGTGTTGGGTGGCAGGTCGCCTCTCTGGTCCTCCATGGTGGTCGTCTTTGACCTGGCTCTCAAGCTTCGAGGGTCTGGCAGCGGTAGGTCGTCATCATTGAGCCTGTTGGCGGCGTTGCTGCTGCTATTACTGCTGGTGTTGTTGTTATTATTGTTGTTTTTGTAGTTGTTGATGTTGCTGCTGCTGTTGTTGTGGTGATGGGAGTGGTGGTTGATGTTGGTGGTGCTGGCACTGGCACTGGCACTGTTGCTGTTGCTGCTGCCATGTCCAGTATGAAAAGGACTGAACTCACGCCGCCGGTCACGCGGTTTTGCGCGAATACCGGATCGGGGCGAGGCTGTTGCGCTGGCCGCGAAGTGCTCGGCATCTGAAGCTGGCGAGTGATTCTGCGTATCGGAGAGCGACTCCTGGGGGCTGACAGGCCGGATGGAGGTGTCCCTGAAGCTGTCTGGGTAAACCATCCCGTGGCGGTCCTTGGAAGAAGATTTTTTGCTGGGTCGGCGTTCAATGGGTCTCGAATATACGTCCAGGTCGTCCCTCTGAAAGCCGTTCTGGCGCTCAGAGTCCATAATCCCTATTCGGTTATCTGAAAGCCGGCTCTACCGCCACTATCCGCATATCAAGGACGAGAGGATGTTGGCTATTCATCAGTGACAGGCCGGGCCACTCTGGTAAGGGTGGGATGGGAGTACGGATTGGGGACAACAGCGAGAATGAGTTGGTATTGCTGGGTAAGATCGAGGTTTTAGCGGCGTCGCAAAAAGAGCCCTTTTTTTTTTTCTTCTGATGCCAAAGAAGGACGAGTATCAGGCCGCTTCGTAGCGTGAAAAGAAGGAAGACGAAGAGTATTTATTTGCAGTACGGAGTAGTAGCGGAGTAATAAGTAGTACTGGAGGGGGAGAGAATCGAGAGAAAGGAAGAAGCCTGAGAGGGAGAAGACAAGCAAGAGAGCGCCGTCCCTTTAGGGTCAGTCCGACGAAACAGCGAGGGAGGGAAAAATAGAGCGTTCCCACCGCCCAAAGAAAAAAAAAACGAAGAAAAAAAAAAAAGACGAAACGACCGGCCTAGTTAACCCACGACGGATTATCCACCGGAGAAAATGAGATGGAAAGAGGTCGACAAGCAGACAGAGAGAGAGACATACCTTTGACAACCTAAGAGAGAGAAAGAGAGAGCAAGGTCGGCTCGTCCTACATGTCCCGTTCTGCGAGGGAGGGTCAAAGAGGGCGTCGACGATGGGAGAGGGAGAGGAAGAGGCGAAAAGGACAAGCAGGCACCGCCGCACCGCAGCGAAGGGGGGGGAAGCGCGGGAAAAGGGCTAGTAGTTGATGGTCAACACGACGACCTGCTAGCAGCAACGAGGACGCCCAGCAGGAACGACAAAGAGAGGAGAGACTGACGACGGCGATGAAGAGAGAAGAGAGAGACGCAGAGGGAAAGACGCAGGAAAAAGAAAAAGGGCGAGGAAAAGAAACGAGAGAGAGGAAAAAGAAAGGAAAGGAAGCGAAGGCGAAGAAGAAACCTCAGCGGGAGCAGCAGCAAGACGAGAGAGTCAAGGCCGCAAGTGATCTCCTGTCTGTCTGTCTCTGTCTCTGTCTGTGTCTCTCTGGAGATCTTCTTTTCTGCTGCGTCTGC